>NW_021703768.1:62997054-63593607 GCF_005190385.1 Monodon monoceros | reverse complement strand
CCAGATGAGGCAAATGGCAGGCGAGGGAGAGGAGGGCCCAGTTGGGGGTGGAGTTGGCATGACTCAGTGATTGAACGGTGCTCTTACTCTCCCCATTTTTCTCCAGAGGGAAAATCTGAAACCCACTCCCTCCCAACAGGTGATTCACCTCTTTCTTAACTGAGAAAATTAAAGCTCTCCAAGAGTTCTGCCCTCCTCTTAACACTGACTTCTTATCCACATTCTCCATCCTTCCTCCCCACTGGGTGCTCAGCCTGTCTTGGCCTCCACAGGTGTCTGGAGCCTGCCCACCTTCCCTTGGCTCTCTGGGGACCCCTCTACTCCGTTATCTGTTCCCCACCTGTACCTTTGGTTCTCCCTCTCTGGGGCTCCTTTCCTCCTTCCACAGCCCCATGGCCTGTGCTCAAAGCTTCCCTGTTACTCGCTCTCTCATGCAATCATCACCAGTTCTATGAGTTCTCTCTGCTCTGGATGATCCTTCCATTCCATCCCCTCTTCCCTGTCCTGTGCTGACCTCTGTTACTCCTTCCATGACAACAACACATCCTCTGAACTGGCCCGTGTCCACAAAGCTCACTCCCCAGACTGACTCCAGAGAGATTCTCTTAACATGCTAATCAGACATACTTTGCCCTGACTGCAGACTTTCACTGTCCCCGCCCACCACTGCTGGACAACCCCCCACACACACCTCACACATCACACAGGCCCTTCTCCATTTGCCCTTCCCCAGCCCTGCACTTCTCACTATGCACCCGCAAGCCTCTTAGGGAATCTTTGCCTTTGCTTAGTACTCCTTTCCCCATTTCGCTTCCTGAAGCAAACTCCCATTCATCCTACAAAACCCAGCTTGGGTACCATCTCGCATGAAGAGCTCCCTGATACCCTTGGAGAGATTTCATCCTTCTCTCTTGAAAGATAACTCTGAGCTAATATCAGGCTCTCACTGGTGCCCCTTCCCTCTCTTCAACGTTGGAGTCACTAAGTATTCCTTCTCTGCATACTCCATTCATTCACAATTCTCTCTTCCTTTCCAAGCTGTGAGCTTCTTGAGGGCATAGGCTGAGAATGACTCATTTCAGCCCTCCTAGTGCCTAGCACAGCGCCTCTCTCAGTAATTGTGGGGAAGGGTTAGAGCTAGCCTCTCTGCTTCCTTTCACCGATCAAGTTCTTTAAAATATCAAATCCCTGCCTCTTCGGTATTTCCACTCCCACTCACCCCTGCACCCCCTAAAATCTGTTCTCCTCCCATGTTTCTGATCTTTTAAAGAAACAAATTACTCAGTCACATGTCTAAAGTACACTGTGCCCATTCCCTTCCCACCTTCTTTGACCTCTGGGTCTTCTGACCCTGGTGGCTACCACCTGCTTTGACATTCTTCCCTTGGTTTGTGTAGTGGAGAGTCATTGTTTTGGCTGTATCCATTCTATCTCCCTCTGGGAACAGCACCCCAATCCTCCTCTAGGGAACTGTCCCTCCCTCATTCTCAGTCCATGTGGTTTGGATGCCTCCATTCGTAACTCGAGATGGATGTTGACTTAATTCTAAGCATCAGAGCATGACAACCCATTGGCTTAGAAATGGGCATATAATGGGCTACACCAGAGTCAGACTCATTCATAGAACTTCACTGAAACTGTCTGAAGGAGAACTGCTCTTCCTGATGGAGAAGATAGAATGGAGCTCCTAGCAGCTGTTTTGTCATCATAAGGACAAGGTTCCTGGGCCAACATAGGGAAGAATAAGGTGAAAAGAGTAAAAACAAGTCCCCAAATCACTGAGCCCCTGAATACATCTGAGCCTGGATTACCCTGGGCTTACCTGTTACATGAGTCAATATACTCTTTTATTATTATTAAACCAATTTGAATTGAGTTTCCTATCACTTGTAAAAAAAAAAAAATCCTATACACTACTATATGTAAAGGAGATAACCAACAAGGACCTGCTGTATAGCACAGGAAACTCAATATTTTATAATAATCTATAAGGAAAAAGAATCTGAAAAAGAATATATATATATATACATATATATAAGTAAATCACTTTGCTGTACACCTGAAACTAACACAACATTGTAAATCAACTATACATCAATTAAAAAAAATCCTGACTAATTATGGTTATTATGATCTATAGTATATGAGGCCTCCCACAACATTCTCTTTCTCCTTCACTGGTTTCTCATTTTCTTCCTATCTCACACATGTAATCCTGATGCTAATAGAAATTTTCATTTGCAGAATGTTTACAGCTCACAAGCCGCCTGGACAGAGCCCTCCCAGCTTTCACACATACTCTCCCTGTTGAACACACCAATTCTGTAGCTCCAGTTCCCCTATCTACAGGATGACCCAAATTCTCATCTCCAATTCCAACTTCTCCACAGAACCCCCAGCCTCACTGTTCTAACCACCTGCCATTCATTAGCATCCCACCAATTCCTCTGAATTGCCTGAAACCCAATTCTTCCTTTCCAATTTCTTCTTCCAAAACCAGTGCTCTTTCTGATTATCGTTTTTTCTTTTTTTATTGAAGTATAATGGATTTACAATATGCTGTGCCAATCTCTGCTATACAGCAAAGCGACTGCTTTACACATATAGTCATTTTTTTAAAATATTCTTTTCCAGTATGGTTTATCCCAGAAAACTGGATATAGTTCCCTGTGATTATCTTAATTTTGGTCAAGGTATTAAACTTTTCCAGTTTCCCCTAGTCTGAAACTCAAGAGTTACCCTTCATTATTCCTTCCCTCTTAGTTTGGGAATCAGCCCTGACTCAAGCTGGGCTAACGAGAGTGCCCAAGACTAGTAGGAAAGAGATGTTCTCTCCTTCCTGAGTTCCAGGCTGGTAGGAGCTTTGAGTTGGGGGGGGTCACCGTGCCTGCCTGAGGATGAAGCCAAGCTTGAGGGAAGCAGGGCTGAGAGAGGGAGAGGGTAGAAGACTCCCAATGGTGCCATCTGAACCCCTACACCCCGCCTTGATTGAAGCCAGACCTAAGCCCTGGACATTTCAGTTATATGAGCTATTAAATTACCTTTTTTGCTTCAGCCAGGTTGCCAATTTTCTCTTACAACCCTCTTGTAATACTGACACAGACTTTGTCTGTTGCTTGTCTCAAGGGTGCCAGAGCTGACTGTAGATGTTTAAAGAAAGGTCAGACGAGCACTGGCTGGTTACAGCTCTCATAGGGATCTGGACAGGATGGACTTAGATGTCCTTCCAGACTCCGAGAACCAGCGCTGGGTTCACTTGCGAACCTTCACCCTTTTGGGAACATGGCCCCTCCCTTCCCAACTCTTTCCCGCAGGCACGTCTCACGTTCCGCCCTTCATCAGAGCTGCCGCTGCTGCCATTTCCTGTCTTCCCTATTAATGCAGGACCTCTTTGAGGGGATGTGGAGGCTGTGAGCTTTTCTTCTTAGTTTGGTCAGTGTTTACGGGAAAGAAGGGAGGGAGGAAAGGAGAGAACGGTACAGAGGGAAGGGAAAGAAAGGCGAGAGATCCACTGTTCACGGTATTCTAAGCACTTAATTTTGAAGCTCCATGTAGTCTCTTAATTATTGATTCAAAATCCCTCCTTGTGGTATTTGCTACTTTTTAAAATCTGAGATGCTCCTTTATGCTTTCAGGTCGATTTTAAAAATACAATCCATAGAGGACAGTGCTATGTAGCAAAGACGCTTTCACTCTAAACTCCAGTGTCGCCCTCTCTTGACCTTGTCTTCCTGCTCACCTCTCTTTTCTCTTGTGATTTTCTTAGTTTCCTTCTTTATCAGAATGAAGTGCCCGGACCCACAGCTGATACACTGGCTCGTAATGGTGTATCAGGGCATAGTTGCCAAGGATCCTTCCAGAGATATTTAGACAAGTGACACTATTGTCTAACTTGTCAAAGGAAAACTAGATAATGAGATAATACTCCCCAGCGAGTTATAGAAGCAAGTAATCTAAGAGATGCCCTCTCTGTTTTCATTATCAGAGACTTGACACCTCCCACCAAAAAAAAAAAAAAAAAAAAGGAAGAAAGAAACACCCTAGGCACCATCTACTTTCCATTGTCTGGGAAGTTTTTCCATCCAGACATTTCTTAAGTGGTTAGAATGGTGCTGAGTGTAATAGTGGTGATGGGTCCAGCTGGCCCAGACTTCCCTACAAGGACCTCTGCATTGCAGCATGTTTAAAATAATAGTCACTGCCTCAAGTGGATGAGATTTCTAAGCGAATGTTACTGTTTCTCTATGCACCCAAGAATTCATATTTAAATGCTTACTGAGAACCCATTGTGTACTGCACTGTGTTAAACTGAGGGGGGAGATGCCAAAACAGGGAGGCACTGTCCTCGCTCCCTGGGTGTTTATCATCTAATTAGAGACAGGCTACATCCCCACACCTACAGATTTCACTTCAGCTGAGAACCTGAATCCAGGGGTTCTCAACTCTGGCCACACATTAGTGTCACCTGAGAAGCTTTATGAGCACTGTTGATGCCCGTGCCTCATGCTAAACAATTAAATGAGAAATATCTGGGTAGAGCCCAGGCATGTGAATATTGTTAACCCCTGCCTCGCCCACCCTCTCCCCACCTCCTGGCAAGTCTAAGGTGCAGTCAGATTTGAGAAACTTTGGCCTAAATGCTACCTCTTCTTAAACACAGAGATAAGTTTGTCCTCCCTGACTGCCCCAGCCAGAAGGACTAAATATTACTGATTCTCAAAAGCCCAAGTGTTTCCATCAAAGAAACACTCAGGAAACTTCAGGCCAAGTCCTCTTTCCCAGAAGGCACAGGAGGAGGAGGTGGCAGCACAGTCGACATGCTGTAGCCCTTGCCCTCACCTGGAAGGTTTCTTTGCTCAGTACTAACAAAAGGCAGGGCCAATCAGCCAGCCTGGGAGATCATGGAGGTCCATCCAAATACATCCCAACTCTTGGACTAACCGTATATTTCTTTGCAGCCACTTGACTTGCTGGAAGGTGCCTCCATTCATAAACTTGGGGTCTGGAAGTTACCTGGACCAAATGAGAAGTATGTTTCAAATCATAAAACTGAAATCTTCAGAGGCAACAGAGATTGACCTAGATTTTCTCCTCCTAGGCCTCCATCTCTGACCACATTCCTGGCCAGTGCAGGTGCAGCGTCCCAGCTAACAGGAGCGGGCCGGGCCTTAGTGTCCCAGAACAGACATTCTTAGGCCCTGACTACAGCTGCCTGGCTGGGAGATATGACTTAGCCTTGATTAAAGTAGTCTTTTATTTCCCCTGAGTGACCCCATTCAGCCAACATGAATCTGTTTGTCCAACTGATTCTAACCTAATCGCCGGCACAGCAGCCAAAACCTCTAAGGCCCTGACCTCTCTCTGTAATTGCTCTGACCAACATATCTGCGTCCTCTGACAGTTCAGACGAGCCGGGCTCCAAGCTCTACCACAGAATGTGATTCATCCAGAACATCAGAGCATGGGAGACGCAGACTGGAAACTTTTATGTTCTACGGGCAAAAATAAAGCGAGACTGAGCAATGGAGATGTAAGCTTCCATTTTTATAATTGTTTCTTAAGGGTATGGGCAGGATGCTTTGTTCAGAAGGTGGAAAGTTTTCCAAGGCTCCAGAGGGGGTCCTACTACTGAGAAGGAAACAAGAGCTTTGTCACCAGTAGAAAAATTCAGCCCTTGAGCCCACTTGGACACCCAGTGTCAGAGTGGTCCGGGCCTCCCAGAAGGAGCCTGGCATCATAAAATCTCACTTGATCACAGCTGTGGTTGCTGGGAAGCAGTGACACCTGTAGCTCTGTTCCCTCAAGTACCTCCCCCAAATGTTGGCCCTGCCCCGAGGGGTAAGATCAGGCCATTTGACCCCCTTTGGCCCTCAGCCCTCCTGCCTCCGAGTCTCCAAGTATCACGATCATAAATGTCACCTCAAGACCATCTCTAGTCAATTCTCTTCTTCCCAGCCCTTATTTTGAATGAGCTTGGAGGGAGAGTGGAAATGCCCACCTCGAGCCTGTGTTCACAGAGGGCATTTCTGCAACAGCAGCAACAGGAGGTGGGGCCTGCTTTCCTGGGGGAGGCCCCTCACAGCACCAGCTGCATTGTAATGGTTCAAGCCACCAACATTCACTCTGTTTCTACTACATGCCAGGTAAGAGATAAGCTGCACGCTATACAGGATGCAAAGCTGAGCACAGAGTAGCCCTCAGGGAGCTTCTTCTCTAACAGAGAGAAGGGAGGCTAGTGCTGCTCAGGATTCCTGGGGAGGGGCAGCAATATCAAGTGCTGTGATACTGATGTTGAGCTAAAAGGATATCTCATAACTTCGTTCAGACCATTTACAAAAGGGGAAATTCCTCATCCGGATTCCATCTCAGAAGGAATTTGGAAACTTATCCCCTGTTGTCTCAGAGCTCCTCACTGAGACACTTGCTAATTTTCTGCTGTCCTGGCAGGGCACCTCCACAGGTGATTCATGTGGATTTCTGTATGGCTGTCCTGTTCATCACTGGTCATTGTCCTTCTTAAGAAGAGAGCAGCCTTAGGTAGTCTACATAAGAATACGTGTGTTCCCTTCTGAACTTATTCTATGAGGTCAGCATCACCCTGATACCAAAACCAAAGATAACACCAAAAAAAAAAAAAAATCACAGGCCAATATCACTGATAAACATGGATGCAAAAATCCCCAACAAATAATTAGCAAACCAAATCCAACAATACATTAAAAGAATCATACACCATGATCAAGTGGGATTTATCCCAGGGATACAAGGATTTTTCGGTATCTGCAAATCAATTAATGTGATACACCACATTAACAAACTGAAGAATAAAAACCATATGATCATCTCAATAGATGCAGGAAAGGCTTTGACAAAATTCAAAATCCATTTATGATAAAAACTCTCCAGAAAGTGGGCTTAAAGGGAACCTACCTCAACATAATAAAGGCCATATATGACAAACCCACAGCTAACATCATACTCAATGGTGAAAAGCTGAAAACATTTCTTCTAAGATCAGGAACAAGACAAGGATGCCCACTCTTGCCACTTTTGTTTAACACAGTTTTAGAAGTTCTAGCCACAGTAATCAGATTAGAAAAGAAATAAAAGGAATACAAATTGGAAAGGAAGAAGTAAAACTGTCACTATTTGCACATGACATGATACTACACATAGGAAATCCTAAAGATGCCACCAAAAGAATTATTAGAGCTCGTCAATGAATTCAGTAGTTGCAGGATACAAAATTAATATACAGAAATCTGTTGCATTTTTATATTAACAGTGAATTGTCAGAAAGAGAAATTAAGGAAACAGTCCCATTTATCATCACATCAAAAAGGATGAAATACCTAGGAATAAACCTACCTAAGAAGGTAAAAGACCTGTACTTGGAAAACTATAAGATGCTGATGAAGGAACTTGAAGATGGCACAAAGAGATGGAAAGATATACCCTGTTCTTAGATTGGAATAATTAACATTTTTAAAATGCCTATACTTCCCAAGGCAATCTACATATTCAGTGCAATCCCTATCAAAATACCAATGGCATTTTTCACAGAACAAGAACAAATAATTTTAAAATTTGTATGGAAACACAAAAAACCCTGAATAGCCAAAACAACTTTGAGAAAGAAGAACAGAGCTGGAGGAATCACATTACCTGACATCAGACTATACTACAAAGCTACAGTAATAAAAACAGTATGGTACTGGCACAAAAACAGACACATGGATCAATGGAAGAGAATAGAGAGGCCAGAAATAAACCAATGCACTTATGGTCAATTAATTTATGACAAAGGAGGCAAGAATATACAATGGAGAAAAGACAGTCACTTCAATAAGTGGTGCTAGGAAAACTGAACATCTACATGTAAAATAATAAATTATAACATTCTCTAACACCATAAACAAAAATAAACTCAAAATGGATTAAAGACCTGAATGTAAGACCAGATACCATAAAACTCCTAGAGGAAAACATAGAACACTCTTTGACACAAATTGTAGCAGTATTTTTTTTTAACCTGTCTCCTCAAACAAAGGAAATAAAAGCAAAAATAAACAAATGGGACCTAATTAAACTTAAAAACTTTTGAACAGCAAAGGAAACCATCAACAAAATGAAAAGACAACCTACTGAATGGGAGAAAATATTTGCAAATGATATGACCAATAAGGGGTTAGCATCCAACATATATAAATAGCTCATGCAACTCAACATCAAAAAAAAATCAAACAACCTGATTTTAAAATGGGCAGAAGAACTGAATAGACATTTTTCCAAAGAGGAGATGCAGATGGTCAACAGGCACATGGAAAGATGCTCAACATCACTCAACCTCAGGGAAATGCAAATCAAAACCACAATGAAATATCACTTCACACCTGTCAGAATGGCTGTCATCAAAAAGAACACAAATGACAAATGTTGGCGAGGATGTGGAGAAAAGGGAACCCTCATACACTGTTGGTGGTAACGTAAACTGGTGCAGCCTCTGGGGAAAACAGTATGGAGGTTTCTCAAAAAGCTAAAAACAGAACTACCACGTGAACCAGAAATTCCACTCCTGGGTATATATCCAATAAAAACAAAAACACTAATTCAAAAAGATACAGGCACCCCAATGTTCATAGCTGCATTATTTATAACTGCAAAGATATGGAAGCAACCTAAGTGTCCATCAACAGATGAATGGATAAAGAAGATGTGGTATATATACACAATGGAATATTACTCAGCCATAATAAAGAACAAAATCTTGCCATTTGCAGCAACATGGATGGACTTGGAGGGCATTATGCTAAGTAAAATAAGTCAGAGAAAGACAAATACTGTATGATATCACTTATATGTGGAATCTAAAAATACAACAAACTAGTGAACATAATAAAAATGAAGCAGACTCACAGATATAGAGAGCAAACTAGTGATTACCAGTGGGAAGAGGGAAGCGGGGTGGGGCAATATAGGGGTATGGGATTAAGAGATACAAACTATTAGGTATAAAATAAGCTACAAGAATATATCATACAGCACAGGGAATATAGCCAATATTTTATACTAACTATAAATGGAGTATAAGCTTTAAAATTTGTGAATCACTAAATTGTACACCTGTAACTTATATAATATACATCAACTATACTTCAATTAAAAAAAACTAAAAACAAATTTTTTAAAATGGCAACCATTAGCAACAACAGGGATGGACCCTGAGGGCATTATGCTAAGTGAAATAAGTCAGACAGAAAAAGACAAATACTGCGTGTTCACAATAGATACATATACCAAATCATTATATTGTACACCTAAAACTAACACAACGTTATATGCCAATTATGTCTCAATAAAAAGATAATTTAAAAAGTTTAAACAAATCAAAAAAGAGTACGTGTGTTCCCTTAGCTAATTCGCCCCACCCATAACGCAGAGCGGGGCAAAGAACCACATGAATTGGGGGATTTAGCACCCTTCTCCCAGTGCTCAAAATAGTTCATTTGGAATAAAGATTAATTAAGGCAAAAGTGGGGAAAGTGTTCTTACATTCAGCTGTCCAGCAAAGTCCCACGGCAGTTCAACCAGAGAGAGTGCAGTGTCTTCGACCACGACAGGCCCTGCCCTGCATTCTGACCTCTTGAATCACCCCCAGCTTTTGTTCTCAATCACTCTTCCAGGAGAAGGTTTTGCGTGGCCATCCCCCATCTCATTGCAGCTATTTCGGTACACCTTCCTTTCCTAAGTCAGCCTTTTTGGGACACATCTCTTAAACTGGGCTTCTTAACCTTGGCAGGGGGCTTTAAGTACTGATGCCTGAGCACAGCCCCTGGGTTCTGACTGGGTTGGTTTGGGGTGGGGCCAGGCGTTGTGGGTTTCGAGCTTCCCAGGTGATTCTCATGTGCTGTTAAAGGGCTGCGCCTTTGGTTTTCTCTTGCCAGGCTTTCTCTTACACTTTGTATTCTATGTGCTCATTGTTATAAAGAGAGGGCTGAAGCCAGGGCAATAGCTCACTTCTGGAAGTTCAACATTACGCCACTGAAGGAATTTATCTCCCTTGTCTTCGGCCAGGGCTAAGAGATCTCTGGTTCCAGGGTCTTTTGAAATTTTATCCTCAATGTCACCAGTTCCCAGGAGAAGTACTCCCCACATTTCTGCTTGTATTTGTGGAAACCTAACCACATCTTTATAATCTAAACAGCCACACAATGGGGCTGTGACTTCATATAAGTTGTGGCCATGTGTGGCACTCTGAGTGTGTCTTTTTCCATTTCTTTTTGTCTCTACTTTGCCCCTCAGTTATTTCACCTTTAAAAAAGTCTTTGAATTATTATAAAATATAACTAAAATCCTTAATTTTTTCATGTTTATTTCAGACAAATTTTTGACCTTCATTCTTATTTTTTTTAAGATACATTTCTCTCTGAAAGAAAAATAAATGCATTGCTACTTAGGTGGCCTCCCTCCAGTTTGTAAAGGCTGGGTGGGGTGGACAGAGCACTGTCCAGAGGTAACTAGAAGGCCCAAGCTTGCCTCCATCATTCACTAGCTACGTACCCTGAGATGCAAGCCACCAAAACATTCCTCTCTTCTCTCAGCCAGAAAATGTAGGATAACAGCTTCACGGTCCATATCCACAGCCCACAACCATGGGTCATTATGAGAATCAAATGAGCCAGTATCTGTGAATAGTCTGAGGGGGAGGAAATGATTCCTTTTCGTCAGGTATACTGTGAGCTCGAATCTTTCCGCAAGAGAAATTTTCCATGCTCATTTCGATTTCTTTGGAAACCTTGCATTCAATCGTGTGATCAGAGCCCTTGCTGGTCTATAGGAGGCTCTTCTTTTTCTGGGAAGGCTGATCTGTAGACTGTCTGCTGTTTTCTGGAAGTTCCATTTCAGAAGGCAGCCCTGGGGAGGCTCCATCTCGACATCTGCAAATCACATCCACGGGGAAAATGTGACTCACTTGAGTGACTGTGTTAAGTTTTCATGGGTATTGTTCAGGGAGTAGGTGTTGTCTTTGGGCCAAATCACTTGAAACCATCATGACATCAGCCCCATCACTGAAAAACCGACTGTGCCCGCAACAGGAAGCAGAGAAAAAGGTGGAGGTTACTCTAAGAAAAGTCGCTTTCCCAGCTCTCTGAAGTATTAGAGATAAGGCAGTCAACAAGCACAGCAGAGCACCCCGAGTACAGTAGGAGAGCAGTAAAGCGTGACCAGCCAGTTCCGGCCCTCTCATAAATAACCCAGTACAAACTGAAACAGCTAAGGTGACTCAACTCCTGCGAATGAGGAGAGACGCAAACAACCCACAGTTGAAGCTGCACAGGTGATGAGTATATAAAATTCCCACTCCCCACTCCCTTTTTTGGCTACATCTGACATCACTAATTGGTCATCACATTGTCTGCAGGTGACCCTTGATGCAACTCCAGAATCCTTCTCGACTCAGTTTCAACAGCTGCTACCCAGTCAATCCAGGATGTCAATTGCTATGAAACTGTTGGACGTTCCCAGTGAAAAGGTTTCAATTACCAAATCAATTCATGCATGTCAATAGGTCAGACACTCAGATCCCAGCTTCCTCCTTCTCATCTTCATCATCAGTGACATCACTGTACCTATCACCATAAAGCAGATGAGAAGAATAGCCCCCTGAGGGGCCTGCAAACAAACAGGGGACCCAGCCCCCACCTCCTCTAGTGCAGGCTCTCCTAAGGCAGCTTAGCAGGATCTGATAATGCAGCTGTCAAAGCTGGTGGGCCAGAGACATGGCCACCTGCCCTTCTGAAGAAGATTCATGGGCATCTCTTTCCACTGCCACCAGATGAAGACTTCTACCCTAGGCTCATACGAAGGCTTCTCCGGTATATAAGCTGGAAGAGAATATGTTGTTAAGGTATAGCTGGAGGGTGAATGTAGGACAAGATGAAACTTAAAAAAATTACTTTTAAAGAAATAGAATAAATGCCCTAAATTGTTTGTAAGTCATCACTTAGAATTACCCTTGAATACAGTGCTGGAGAGATATGATGACCCAGTCAAATTAGAGAAACCCAAGAGGCCTTGATTGATCAGGAAACACAGACTGCTGTATGGAAATGAATGAACTCACCACTGAGCCCTCCAGCCACTCCCACTGGATAGCCAGGCTAAAGTGGAGCTGAAGCATCAGGAGTGCCAAGCACACGTGCTGTGGGTGTGTGCTCACATGGGGGGCAGCTTGGTCGAACACAAACCTGAGCGAAGAGTACAAGGCTCTTATTCAGACACACCTGTCATCACCTGGTCTCAGCAATCACTGTGGGAAACAAAGATTCCCAGGGCAGTGAGTCACGAAGGCCAGAAAAATCAGAGAGAACAGAAGTTACCCCATTTCAAGACTGACCAAGGAGCAGGCTGTGAGTAGACTCCCACTGAATATCCAAGGTCCTTCCCTTAGAATCTGAAAGATGGACGTGAAGGAGGGTTGGAAGCCCTGAGTTTCCTCAAGAGCTGCCCAGTGAAGGTAGCTATGGACATAAGACTCTGAAATCCTAGGCCAAAAGCCACTAGGGCCCCCAATTCCAGCTTCACCGGGCTCTATGTTCTAGATGTGATGGAAATTGAGGCTTGAGGTGCGATAAGAAAGGAATTGAAATGATCACCTGTCTTGTGACGGGTCAAGATCCTTACTTATATTTATGTTTTTAGAGGTGGGAAAGAGAAATGTAGGATACAGATGGGAGGGATGAAGCTGATGAGAAGGGAGTAGAAATGCCATTAACATTTCCTCATTCTGGAGCAAAGGGAGTTTGGCTCTGTAAATAGCTTTTTTACCCCAAGTAAAACCAGTCATCACATCCCAACTCAGCCTGGGCCTATAATTTCCCAGGATAGTGTTACACCGTATATGACACTGTCATCCTCTGTGAATTCCTCAGCAATGCTACGGCACCAAGGTAGGTAGATACTCCCACCTCTTAAGAAAATACTTGTCTCAGTCTCCCTGACCAGGACTGGGTGCATCATTTGATGTCCTCCTGTTTTGAAGGAAGCCTTCCCTGATTTTACCGCATCCTTCCTCTCACTCTCTAGCTGATACACCTCTCATTGGTACTCCACAATATCTTGCCCACTGTGTCTCCATCCCATTAGAATGTGAGATTACCGAGGGCTGAACATTTATCATATTCCTGATATGTCCGCAGGGTCATATTACGGTCTATTAAACGTTTCTGGAAGAGAAAAGGGGGATCAACTGACCAACTTGCCCAGGCTTGCTGGGACTTTCCTGATTTTAGTGTTGTAAGTCCTGTGTCCTGGGAAATCCCTCAGACTTGGGCAAACCGAACAATTGGTCACCCTGCCAGATGGGAAAGAGGGAGGGAGGGAGGAAGGAAGCCAAGAAAGAGGGAGCAAGGAATGGGCCTGGGGCAGGACCCTGGGTGCTCTGACTTGCTGGCATGGGAGTGGCCTGCCTTCCTGTCCAGGTGGTGGCAGCTGAGCAACAGGTGAGCTGCTGGGGATTGCGGGACATTCTATGAGCTCATCCCTGCAAAGGAGCAAAGAGACAACGGGCCAGCCGTGATCCAGTCATAACTGAATTCTGAAAATAGACCTATTATATTCCCTCAGGGAGCATCTGTTGAGCACCAACCCTTTGTCAGGTTCCAGACACTGAGAATATGGAAGAAGTAAGGACAGGCCCCGCCCGCTGGAAGCCAGAGGAGGCCGGACGCGCTGAGGGAACGTGCTGCGCACGTCCTGTTTCATCCCGTGGGTAGAGCTCTGCACACACAGCTGATGCCAGCTGATGCCACAGTGGGCAGTGTGTCTGCCAAGCTGGCAGACGCATTGTCTACCTTGGGAATCCTAGCGGACACTGTTACCACCTCTAGAACAGAACTTCACCACGCATTCCCTTGTCTGTAAAACCCACAGTGTAAGAAGGCTATTGGCTGCTTGGTTTGTAACCAACATGCAGGCCTTCTCAGAGGGTTGTTAAGAGGATTACCAGGCCCCTCGCTTAAATTAGACTTGATGTCACGGCCAACAGGCATGAGGCTGCCAGGACCGGCTGGGGGCCAGGCACCACGAGGAGGCCCAGGGAAGAGAAGGATGCGGGTTTCTGCTGAGCTCAGGGCTGATGGAGCTAATCCCCAGGTATCAGCCCCGCCTGCTCGTCCACCGCCCTCCAGTGAGCAGCTCCAGGGCCAGTGGCCAGGCAGCTGCCTCCGAGCCCAGAGACGTGGCACAACCAGGCCTGTGGAACTGGACACAATGTCCTGCCCTCTTTTTTACTCCTGATTCTCCGTTCTCAGTCACAGGTTGTGGACCAAGAGGACTATTGCGGTGATTTTCTATCACGGCCCACAGAAGACAGACACGGCAAATGTAGAGTGCAGCTGACCATCTATCTCTTGGTTGGTCTCCAACCTATCCTGAGCATCAACCTCCACAGATCTGGCATTGTGTCTATTTGGCTCTTAATAACAGATGAATGATTTTTGTCCCCAAACTCCCGCCCCACCCTGATCCCCTACAGTGCGTTCTGAGAATGGATTGGTTTATGGAAAAAGAAATATCACCTCTCTGAGTTGTTTCAGAACTCAAAAACATTGTGCAAGGCACTTTATTTTACAAATCAGAGGGAAACAGACATGGAATAAGTCTCGGAATTAAGATAAAATCACCAAGCCTATAAATGATTTCTTTCCCTCTCCTCTTATCTGTTTATAGAATTTCTCTTTCTTCCTTCCCTCCCTTGTTTATGGCCATGAGCTGGGTGTATAACAGGAAAACTGGACGTGTTTTATGCCTTCTGGGAATTCACATGTAATTGGAGTTTATTACTATCACAAGGCAAAGACTTGGAGTTCAGCTCCTTAACAAGCAGGGTCATAGATGAAGCCCTCCCTCAATCTCCTGCCCATTGCATTCATGTTAATAAAGTATTTAAACACAGTATGCTCAGCAAAGAGGGATTAACTGGGAGGGCCGGAGGGGAGAGAGGAAGGAGTAATCAGAAAGGCTTCACAGAGGAGTTGACATTCAAGTTGAGATTTGGAGGATGAATAAGAGCATATTATGTAGTTAAACACAATTTCTCAGCAATCCATGATTAGGATAAGTCAAAAACATGAAAAAGGAAGTTTATAAGCAGAAATTTTGCTTTCAGGATAAACATGGGGGTTCTACGTATATTTCACCCAGGCTGGGACGCCTCCTTCCACAGACTCTCCAGCGTGTAATTGGTGTTCATGTCCAGGCTGCTGCCCTTTCAGGTGCTGTAAGATCCCATGTTCCCCATCTGTAATGGAGATAAGAAAGTGAACTAACACTCTATAGAAAGCTTTTCTAAATTTAGGGTTAAGACAGAAAGATTTTGGCTCCATTTGTATTTAACTAGAAACTTCCATTAACCAAAATGTGCCATTCCCCAGGCCAGCTGGCTAATGGAGGTTGTGGCATTTCTCTCTGTTTTGCTTTCTTCCTTCTGTTGGCTCCGAGGCCCTTCCTTTCACTCTGGGTTCCTGTGCTCCTGTCTCTGCAGCAGCATCTTCTTCCCTTCCTCTCTCCTCTCCGCCCTCTCACTTGTCAGTGCCTGACTCAGCGGAGATGTGTGGGATCGGGTGGGGAGTGAATCAGTGAGTTGAGATGCAGAAGGAGATTCACTGTGCATTTACTCTTCACTTGCTAAGGTACACCTAGTGCCTCCCCAGCTGACCACTCTCAGTGAAGCTGTCTTTGTGGGCAAGGCCATAATCCCAAACCCCAGACCAAGTATAAAAAAGCAAAGCTCGTGGGATGGATGGTCAGAGAGATTTATGCTTCCGAGGGAGGAGACTGGAACCCTGACAAGACACAGCTGGCTGAGGGAGTGAGCTGGAAGACTCCGCCCTGGGGTGAGGCAGAAGAGGTGGGGGGGGCTTTAAATAGCAGGTGGCTTCACTGTTTCTATAAGTGAAAACAGTACGTTTTCACTGAACACTGATTACGAAAATGGTCTTTTATTAGATAGCTGCCTCAACCCAAAGGACAGCCCTGGAGATGCTGGCTGGGGAACCTTCCCTGCAGTTCATAAACATGGTTGACTGCAGCTCACCATGGCGCCAGGAGTGTTTGTTATTTCTTTCTGCTCAAGGACTCTGCACAGGCCAGGAATGAGGGACCCGTGAGGGTATAAGGGCAGTAATAGTCCAGGGCTTTGCTTCAAGCGCCTGCCAGATGTAATTATTCTTGCCGTTTGTGTATTTATCTGAGAGTCATTCATCCTTCGAGGAGATTGAAAAAGAGACCCACATGTTCTGCCTTGGGGCCTTGGGGGAGGGCAGGGAGGAGGGTGCTGGGAAGAGCAAAGCTTGTAAAGACACCACTAAGTCTTCTTTCCACAAGGCAGAGCTGAATGTAATTGGTCTCTCCTCTCTCTAA
The DNA here is from genome assembly GCF_005190385.1 of Monodon monoceros. Lineage (NCBI taxonomy): Eukaryota > Metazoa > Chordata > Mammalia > Artiodactyla > Monodontidae > Monodon > Monodon monoceros. The sequence goes on along the minus strand of NW_021703768.1, from coordinate 63,577,185 downwards.
TTAACCGAAAAAGCCCTTCTGAAATGGCAGAGTTGGCAAGAGACTGAGGAGCACTGAGTAAATTACCTCTGAGTAAATCACCTGCCTTCTAGCTTCCTTGCTTTGAGGAAGCTGACCCCAATGTCTCATGGCAGGTTGGGGAAGCCCACTCCACTTGCCAACTCCCGGGAAAAACATGGCGGCCCAAGTGGTCGAGAAACCACAGTCAGGGATGAGTCCAGACCTCACCACCAAGTCCCCATGCTAAGCCAGAGGGTTCGCTGGTATTTCCCAAGAAGGAGTGAATAATAACAGCTGACATTTATTGAGCACATACTATGCGCCAGGCACAGTGCTAGATGTTTTATACCCATGAACTCATTTCATTCTAACAACTCCATGAAGAAGTTCTATGTTCAGATAAAGCTGCCAAGAAGAGAGGAAAGAAATTACTCACAGAGACACAGCTGGTTGGTGGCAGAGCCAGGATGCACACCCAGGTTGGTCAGAAGCCTAACACTCTTAACTACCCCCTACACTGCCTCTCTTCACGCTGCATTGGGAAGGAGCTCAGAATATGCCACCCCCAAACAGGCCACTCTGGCACATTTGACTATTTTGAGGAAAAGGCACTTGAAAAACAACAAGTACAAGAAAAACACTCTGATCGTCCTTCTTTTTCTTAGAAGCTGGAGATGAAATTCCCGCGTGAAAGATGTCTTCACCATAGAAAACAAATGTACGGCTACCAAAGGGGAAAGGAGGTGAAGGATAAATTAGGAGCTTGGGATTAACAGATACGCACTACTACATGCGAAACAGATAACCAACAAGGACCTACTGGTACAGCACAGGAACTCCGCTCAACAGTTTGTGATAACCTATAAGGGAAAAGAATGTGAAAATGAATAGATACGCATAACTGAATCGCTTTGCTGTACACCTGAAACTAACATGACATTGTAAATCAGCTACACTTTAATAAAATAAAAAAAATAAATAATAAAAAAAGAAAGATGTCTTCCCTATACCAGAAGAAAAGTAACATTCATATCACCAAGAATAAGTTCAGATCGAGAGAACTCTATGCGAACAGACCTCGTTCAAAGAATTCCTATCTTCCTTTTGACTCCCCACGTAGTTTAGTCACTTTACAATTGCCTCTCTTTGTTCAACCTCATATAAAAGCAAGTAGGCTGCACCATTTCTTGGGTCTTCATTTCCTTATGAGGGCTCCCACGTCACATAAAACTCGTATTAAATAAATGTGTATGTTGTTCTCCCGTTGATCTGCCTTCTGTCCGTTTAATTCATAGGCCCAGCCAAAAAGAACCCTAAGAGGGTAAAGGTCAAAATTTGCCTGCCCCACAGCTGTCCCCATCTAAATTCACCCTGTTCTCCCACCCTCATTTTATCTACTCATCTGTCTTCCCAGACTTTCCTATGGACAGGTGGCATTGCAGTGGGGACTCCGTAAATGTCAGGTTTCCTTGGGCAGGTTTGCTTAGTGTGGGACTTTCTGCCAAGATATATCAGGGATATTACCACTTTGGATAATGCAAGCAGAAGTTGTGTGCGATCCATGTGTTAGGTGATGAAAAGAAATGCTGAAAGGCTACCTGGTCGAACCTCCCTCTTTAGAATCCTGAGAGGACAAGGAAGCCATAAGTGGAGTCAAGATCCCATCTAATCTAAGCCCTTCCAAGAGACAGCATTGTCCAGAGGCACATGATTCAAGAATATCCTACAGAATGAAGGCCTCTCTCAAATGTACATGTTGTAAAGCCATTTCAGCCAAGTGAGGAAGACTGATTTCTCAACATGGAAAGATAGTTTTGCCAGCAGCCCTGGAAAAAACACTGGGTCTTGAACATTCAATCAAGTAAATTAACTTGGAGGCTCAGCTGGGTTCCCCAAGCAAAGAGTGTGCAGCTTTGAAAACCCTTCTCGCCCTCAGAGGGACGGTAAGCAAACAGACACCCAAACGTTCCAGGAGCAGGCCTCGCAGGCATCTTGTGGTGTGTCCAGTCCCCAGGGGGAGCACAAGGCAGCTCATCTACTTCCCAGATGGCGTGTTTTGACAGGGGCTGGCTGTTTCCCAAGCCCTTTCCTGATGGCCTGACTTTGGCTTAGGGACAAGGGTGGAGGCTGCTGCTCTGAGAAATGCATTTGCTCTTCCGTTGCAAAACATCTCCGGGTGATTGATGAACCAGCTCCAGGGAAGAAGAAATAAGTCACCAGCACCTGAAATACAGCCGCCGCTAGAAGAAAATATTTCATCCTTTCAGGAAGCCCCCAACCCACATAGACATTAATTAGAACAGAAATGAAAGAGGGTCAGATTCTGCCGCAGTTGTAGGGGCGATGGGCAGGCAAACAGAGGAGCCATGGTCCTTGTAAGAAGATGAGAAATGTAATCACTATAAACCGTGACCTTTGTTTTCCCCTTTGGCTAAATGTCCCTAGTATCGGATCCAGCCCCCCGCGGGGGCTATAACTCTTTCTCACCAGATGCTGTCGGCCAGCCCTAGGAAATCAAGCAACAGCCCTCCAGTCTGCATGTGGAAAGGTGGCAGACCCTACTGGCCAAGGGCACACTGCTGGCTTGGGGCAGAGCTGAGTTCAGAGCTCTTCCCTCAGGGAAACCACCAGTCTTGTTCAGGACAGATCACCAAACTTGGTGTTCTCATTTTGTGACCTTGTGACAGCAAAGTCACCTCTCTGGGCCTTTGATTCTTCTTGTATAAAAGGTAGGGATCAGACTAGAGATGTATTTTCACACCTGTACGAGCAGTGGAACCCATTTTATAGACTAAATACTATAAGACACCCAATAACACATAAAACAAATGCAAACAGAGCTTCTTCAAGATTGGTGTCATGTGATGGTTAGGAGTTTTATCATTCACGTTTCAGCTCTGTCACTTACTAGTTGTGTGACCTTGAGCAAGTTGCTTATCTGCCAAGCCCTAGTCTTCTCATCCATAACATAGGAATTATAATAATACCTACTTCATAGAGTGTTGAGATAATGCATGTACAGCACTTCCCATAGAAGGGTTGGCTAAGCATTTGTGACTACTATTCACCATTATCAGATTGCAGTGGGTGGCGAGGTCTCGAGTTTCATCCACTCAATCCTTCCCCTTCATTTGACTGCATCCTTCTGTAGCTCCAAAGAAGTGTTGAGAGACCTTGGGGCTCTGTGGGGCTCAGCTCAAAAACCACTGGATGGAGAGATGAGTGTTGCCCTGACTTTCTGAGATCGGTGTCTCCAGAGGTGCTTACCAGATACCTAGGGGACCAGACTTCAGGAGGTATGTGCAAGTCCCAGGGCTGTGTGCTTAACCTGCACACAAGGTGCTTCTTATGTTCAAGTTCTCTGGGGGAACACCGGAAGAGGATCCCAAGAGTCCCTTCAGCTCTAGTATGCCCGGATTCCACTTTGTTCTTTGCCTCTACCAGGCTGGTTGGGAATGGCCTGAGCCCAGCTCTGGGGCGCCTGCTAGAAGAGACGGGGCTCACCCTCTCACTGACCTCCAGGACTCTGGCCTCTCACTCTAAACCCATGGCCCTTGCCTGTCCTCTCAGCCTCAGCTGACTTACCTGGCCCTCGCATGTGCCTGCCCAGAACCAAGGTCTCTGCTTGACCTCCCCTTGGCCTGCCCTGTTCCATTATTGCCAGCATCCTGGTGGGACAATTTCACAGGTGGAATCAGATTGAGTTACATAAGAAATTCCAAGAGATTCTATTTTCTGCCTAATCTGTTTTCTCTCCATGGGTCAATTTGGTTGCACTTTTATTCTGAAATAAAAGAACCTAGAAACAAATGAGCAAACACCTTATTATTGAGAACCATCTGCAGAAAATCCCATGGAGCAGCTCCAAGGTCAAAGCTAATCTGTTCTGCCTCATACACAAAACAGCCAGCAGGCAGGCAGGATGGGAAACCATAGTATCGTAAGAAGTCTGGGTAAAAGCAAGTATCTTCTTTTCAATTGAATATAAAAGTAAGAGTTCTCTCTGCTACCCAAATCTTGAAACTAAGAGCTTCACAGAAACAACAATGATCCTACTGAGTTGGCTGGGGTGTCAGGGAAGAATCCACAGCAGCCCGAAGACTCACGCTTGACTCTTTCCTTCTCTTTGATCTCAGATTTTCATTTTTTTAAAAAAGTGCCATCTGTTCTTTCTGTCACTTTCACATTGAAGAAAAATAATTTCAATTCTTGAAATTGTGTATCTTCTGACATTCTTTCCCCCAGGCTGGTTCCCTCTTTCGGCACAGGTGAACGTAAGGGAGGGCATCAGAATTGAGTTTCTATTAATACTGTTTGTGACTAACTCCCACCAGAAAGGACGAGCCCTGTAAAGCCAGGCTCGTGAGCAGTGTTCCGAGTAGACACACAGTAGGGTTGGCTTGGCTTTGCCTGATGATGGGAACATTCTATATCTGCATTGGTCTGTAGAGTGGCCACTAGCCACATCTGGCTCATGAGCTCTTGAAATGTGCCTAGTGCAAAGAGAAACTGAATTTTTAAATTTATTTCATTTAAATTAATTTAAATCTGAAGTTAAATATTTAGATATGTGACACAGTTTAGGGGATTCGTTTTGTGTATGTGTGTGTGTGTTTATTAGGGGAGTCTTTAGGGGAGGTAGGCCATGCTAGGATGCTACAGCGGCAGGCTTTCACCCCCTCTGTCCTCTCTTGGTCTTCTATTGGTCCATGGCCCTCCCATGCACCACCAACAATTGCCCCCCAAAATATGGATGACTTGGAGGTGCATTCATTAGGCTGTTATTGAGTTATTACGGTTCATAGGACTTCTCTGTTACCAGTAGGCTTGGGGAAACTGGGTTATTCAGTCATAAACAGAAACACAAAAGTCTGAAATTAATTTTAAAATGTGATCTCAGCTCTTACAAAGGATCCTTCCCTGCTCAGGCAGTGTGGTCAGACCCTCAGTGTGATCTGAGGCAGAAGAAAGCCAGTGAAGGAAGTAAAACAAAGCACAGCACTTTTACAAAATGCTCACCTGTTTGCAGAAAAATATGTTTTCAAAGAGAAGGGGGAAAAAAAAAGAAAGAAAACACCTGGGTGTCTTAGTAGTGGGCCAAGAAGAGACCCTGGAGGAGCAGGTAAGGCTACCAGCAACAACAACTAGCCCAGATCAGGCCTCGTGCCCTTCTGGGGCACAGCGAGGCCAGGGGGTCTGGCCTCACTGCGTCTAGGGAGGCTTGCAGGCCTCCAAACACAGGATGCTCAACGAATACTCGTTAGCTGACTACCTAACTTTAAACTCCCAGGCATTTATATTTTTCAAGGAAATTTGGCAAAGGAAACCAAGTAACTATTTTTGGTTTCACTTTAGGTTACACTTTATTCTGCACAATTTTGAGCCAATACAGTAAGAATATATAATTACATATGGGGTAGCTTTAGCAACTTCACAGAAGATGAACTTCCTGCCACTGGTATTTATGTTCTGGTGCAGAAGACATCAAAAGGAGGTGTTAGTGAACAGTTCACAGTTCTAGACATTTTACCCTCTTTTCACCCATTTCCATGTCTTCTTTTCCTGGGAGAGTGGGGCTGAGGGTTGGGAGCACAGCCCAGCAAGATCGAGGGCTCTAGAACATTCCTTTCCTTCAGGGCCTCTCGTATAGGGATGGTGAACCAAGGAGCAGGGTCAGCACAATCCAGGCCTGTGGGGCAACGTCCAGGACAAGGAGGGAAAGAGGGGCTCTTGACTTCCTGTCACCTGGCTCTTCACCCCCCAAAATAAATGGCACCCCTTGAAGTGCTGGCCACTTCCAGGGAGAAGCTGTGTCCACACAGCTGATCTGTGTCTTCCTCACCCCCTTTGTCTTTCACCCAACTCTAAATTTTAAAACTCTTCATTTTCAGGGCTTCCCTGGTGGCGCAGTGGTTGAGAGTCCACCTGCCATTGCAGGGGACACGGGTTCGTGCCCCGGTCTGGGAAGATCCCACATGCCGCGGAGCGGCTGGTCCTGTAAGCCATGGCCGCTGAGCCTGCGCATCCGGAGCCTGTGCTCCGCAACGGGAGAGGCCACAACAGTGAGAGGCCCGCGTACCGAAAAAAAAAAAAAAAAAAAAAAAAAAAAAAAACTCTTCATTTTCACTCTATCCTACATATGTATATTTTAATTTTATATAGTGTTTACAAATCCCATGTTATCATTAGCTTCACTTACTAACATGTTTTAAACTTCTCACCTCATGGCTTTTGGGTTTGATTTTAATCATGTATCACTTCATTTTTTATGTTTTTAATCCCCTGTTGGAGTTCAGCCATTTGTCTTATTTTAAATCTCGTCTAGTTGGAGTGTCTCTTTTGGAAAAAAAACCTTAATATTCTTTTATCAGAATAACTTTTCTTACAATTTCCTAGATACAAACTTTCTTACATCTTATTTTTTGAACTTGAAGACTTTTATTTCTCTCATTTTAAAACCCAATTTATTTTAATTATTTCTTCTTTATGTATTTTGAAATTTCAAAGTGCTTATTTTTAAACTTATTTTGATATAACTTTGTGTTTAATATGTTTGATTTTAAGCCCATCCTAATATTTCAGTCTTCCTTTGTTTTTTGAAATTAAATCTTCAGAGAGGTCATAACCTTTCTGTTCTTCTTATATATAATATGTATTTATGTGTATATATATGTATGTGTATATGCACATATATGTGTGTATATATATATATTTTTTATTTTACATGACTTGCTTTCCAAATGGTCAGTGAAGTTGTAGCCCCAGGAGTGTTAATAGTGGGGAGCTCCCCATAGACAGGTTGGAGGTCACGTTCACTCCTGCTGCCCCTGAAGGCTCCCCTCTCTTCTCTTAACAGAGGAACCGCCCCAGTTCAGTGCTGTTTGACAAAGACCCTCTCCTCAACCAGCTGGAGAGCTCTAAATGTTAAAGCCCACCAGCCCCCAGGCAGTAAACCTCATTGTACACATGGAACCTTAGGAAAAATAATCCTGTGGGCCTCCATCCATTTCTGCCTCTCCTGTGCTCTGAGGATCTCCGGGGCCTGCCTAAGATCTGTGTGTCTGACTCTAAGCTTCCCCACTCTTCTCCGCTCTGCCATGGGGAACAGGATGCCATTCTGAGGAGATTAGCAAACATCAGCATGCCCAGGATGCCTGGCTCAACTTTCAGAGCCCCACCGGATTGATGAGATGCTGACACTATGTAATTTGCCTCCAAATCCCCTTTGAGTCCCTTTGGAGGAGTCCCCAAGGGGGGCCATCTTCCCAAGATGGGGTCTGCCCCACTACTGCATACTCTGCAAACTACGTTCCCGCCTATTTGGTGAAGGGTATCTTCCTTACACCTTCCCTGACAAGAGATTGGCCATCCCAACTGCCCTTCACTCCTGTCCCTGATGGTGCCGCCCCTGGTGGCGCCCCTTGAGAATGCTCCGCTGGCTCTGTTACTGGTGAGCTACCCCAGTGTAGAAGGCATGGCTCAGAGAGGCTGTGAGCCCCTTAATTCCAGAAAGTGTCTAAACATAAACTGTCATAGCTTGGAGGAGTTTGGCCCACCAGATCTGATGAGCCATCTTACCAGGAAAAGTCCAACCAAATTCCACTCTAAAAAGCTGGACCTAAAGTCTCTGAGTATCAAATAAGAGAATCAGGTGGAGAAGCAGGTAAAGAATTCATTGTGATTTGGGTATATTTAGGCCCAAATTTAGGCTGTGGAATTGTCTACTTAACCTGGGTAAAAACTGTCCTGTTGAGGAATATTCACAGGATCCACTTTGTTTGGGTACATTATTCTCTGGGGAACCAAGAGCCGAAAAAAAAGGTTTTTTTTCCCCAGGAAACATGCCAGGTTTGCATTCGCCACAGTCCAATCTGCTGCTTTCTGTAGTTCTGTACCCAGAAAAGTCTCCTGCCTGTACCCAAGGAGCGAGCAGATGGGTCGGGGTGGGGTGGGGATCCGTGGAACTGGTGCCATAAAAAGCTCTCGACAGAAATAAAACCTTGTCTTTCCTACCGCACTTAATACTGCCTTTCCTACGGCGGATGCTTATTAAAATGTGTTGCATGGCATCAAACCCAGGCCACAGGCTTCCCTTGCTGCCTCTGGGATGGCTAGACGGAGACCTCCACATCAGTGGTGCTTCCTGGCCTCCAGAGGAAGCTCAAGTTTCCTCCAATCCTGAGCCCTGGGGTAGAGAGAGGAGAGAAGGAGGTGCAGGGAGGAGCCTCAAGCAGCGTGCTCTAGGCATTAGGACAGCGCTTGGCCCACCAGCTCCCTGGGCAGTGCTTGGCCGTGGTGCCACCTTGCCACTGGAGCTGTGAGTGTGGACAGAGGGGAAAGGAGCTGTGGATGCCCGTGGCCATTCAGGGGTGCCTCTCTCCCCCAGGTACTAGATGGGGTGTGGCAGCAAAGGTTTGTGGCAACAGGGAGCCTGCATGTGCTCATCCTCATTCTCTGTACTTGTTCTGCTTCTCCCAGGAGACTCTGGGCTGGACTGGGAGGGAGGGAGGGAGGGAGGGAAAGAGGGAGGAGAAAGAGTGACAGGAGAAGCATTGAGGACTGACAACCTTCAAATTCAGAAAAAGACCCTCCACCTGATGACAGTGACCTGTAATATTCAACGCCACTGGCTATGCTGAAGGATGAGCGCTCTGACAATACTGATGAAGGCTAAGTTGGATAACCTTTTTGAAGGACAATACGATCACAGGAAACCAATGCTTTTAAAAAGTTAATATCCTGAATTTGTGGACCGTCCCTTAAGGGGTGAAAAATCATATTTGGAGCAAAGACTTAGGTACAAGGAAGTCTATCACAACATTATCTACAATCCTAAAGAAACAAAGCAAACCAAAACACCCCACAACTTAAATGCCAAGGGGTAGAGCTTAGTTAAATACGTTCTAGTACATTCAGATGATGGACTATTTTGCAGTCATTATCCATCAGATTCTCACTACCTATTGACACAGGAAGATGCTCTAGTATAATCCCTATCTTTAAAAAACAACAAAAATTGGCCATATTTCCTCATTTTGAAGATACTAACAACTGAATGAGGCACCAGAGGCTTAACAAAAGTCTTCTAGGGAGAAACAATAATAGGACACTAAACACATATCAACTGTAAAATACATCCCAATTTAAGGAACATTAGAAAGTGAGAAATATGTGCCTTAGAATAGAAGAAATATATCTCTGGGATTACGGCTGATTTTTATTTTATTCTTTATACTTTTCTGTAATTTCCAAATCTTTAACAGTAAACATAATTGGGCTGTAGGAATGCCTGGACCCACGTCTGATGTTTTCTGCCATGTGAAGGCAAGTACCACTGCGGTTTCTCCCTGCCCCGACTCCCTCCATTCAGGGAGACCAAAGGAGTCACCAGATTGGTGGGTTTAGAAGAGACACTGAACTTCCCAGATCCTGCCAATCCCCTTCCTTCATGGAGCCCACCTACCAGCCCAGAGCACATCCTCTAGATCGCCCCAGCTCTTGGGAGGGTTGGAGGGGCTGTCATTTGGGGATTCAGTTCAGCTCTGGGAGTCAATATTAGGAAGCCCACTTGCCTGCAGATATAAGCCCCATTCTCTAATGTCAACTTTATCAGTGAACTGGTCATATTTTTTTGTCTTTTGCCTACTTTTTTGTCTTATTTCTCAGTTCAAAACCCAAGCATGGAAGACGGGTGCTATACTGAACCCTCTCAAAACCTCCAACAAACAGGCTGAATTTTATAGTCAGATAAGATCATTGAGCAAAGAAGAAATCCAGTTAAGCATAGCCAAGCCCCTTAGGGAATGATGCTTCCCGCACAGTGAGTTCTGCGTGGGCTCTAGGGAGGGGACAGGGACCAGGGCATTCAGGACAGGCCTCTCTGGAGACCAGCGAACAAGCGGGAACCCTAGGTCAGAGGTGCCTCTTCTCTTTGTGCTTCCACATCTCAGTTACAAGATGCCACTGAGAGAAGAATCTGCTTTTCCTCTCCTTGCAGCATCTCTTGGTTGCTAAGCAGATCCCTTGGGTAACTATGTGGGCACAAAACCTTTGCAGAACTGCCAGGAATCTGCTTCACCCAATTGTCAAGTGAAAAATGAAATCATTCCTCTCACCTGTCACTACTTTGCACAAAGCTTCCATTATTGAATGGTGATGGCCCAGAATGTTATTCTCACCTACTTGTGGGAATATAAATGAGTTTTGCATATTTCACCCCCAAGAGAGTGGGAGGGGAGGAAGGGGGTGTTGGGATCTCTCAGGTTGATACTCTTGTGAGTTAATGATTGCGGAGAAGCAGGTGGAACAAATCAGCAGTGTCCTCTGCCCTTGGAAAAATGGTGCTTCAGGCAGGTGAAGACTATTCTGATTTAGAGGATGCTCTCCTTAGGCCCCGAGATGCTCATGAACCCCTCTGATGACCTCCTGAATTAGAGTCAGAATCTCTGAAGAGGAGGACAAGAAATTTCTGCATTTTAAAGAAATTCCTTAGATGATCCTTATGTGCACTGTGCACTTTAAAGTTCGAAAACCACTGCTTTCTCTAACATGGATATGTATACAAACAAGTGCATTAAGAGGTGTTATGATAAATGTATGTCCTGGAAGGAGTGAGACACTATCGGAGGGAGGGTCCATTTTAACCGAGTGCAAGGAAAGTGTTGTTTTGAGTCTTGAGCAATGAGTACACGTTGTCCAGGCAGAGGAGGAAGGGGAAAAGGACATCTTAGGCAGAGGAGAAATGCTAGCAAAGATACAGCTGCCTGAGGCTGGCCTGATGAGCTAAGAGTAATAAAAGCTTGAATGCATAGTGTTAGGAGGGGAACCACAAGTGAGGGGATGACAGAGGGGAGGATCTGGAGGTTAAGGAGTTTGGAATTTAACCTGTGGCCTGTGAGTTGCCCCCAAGAGTGGTATGTTCAGATTTGCATCTTAGAAAAGTCACTCTGAAGACTGGTACAGAAGATAGGTTGGGAGGGGCAAAACAGGAAGCGGGAAGACCACTAGAGGCTGTCCTAGCAGCCTGAGCCAGGCCCAGGCTGGGTATGAAGGTGACAGGAATGAAGCCACTTTTCTTCCTTGGCCCTGATCCACTCAGCCACCAAGTGTACAGCACCAAACTTGAACCAAATACCCTACCTGTGTATTGGAATAATCAAAACATACGGAAGTATTGCTTAAGCACCAAATACGATGATGATACTGCTTTCCAGATACTTAAAAATACAATTTTAAATCATCTCATGAAACAAGCTGCAATTCTTAGGCAAGTGGATTAATCTGGTGCTTCTCAAACCAGGGTATGATGGTGCTAAGGGTTACCAGAAGCCCCAAGGTCAGAAGAGTGTATCTTCTAGGAGCATACAACTTCTTTGAAGATTGGGGGGCATTATTTTTTATTAGTTCAAATGCAAACATACTATACTGTGGCACACCAGTTTGGACTCTGATGGCGCATTCTTCTCAGCTATTGGCACATCTGTAAAATGCAGGGTTTGGTTTCCATGACCTCTAAAGTCTTTTCACGCCCCAATATGTAATTACTTTTTTCCTAACTAGTTAACATCGTCCTCCTTTCCCTCTAGATCTCAGAGATAGGTCATTTTTTTCTATTTCTGTAAGGTCACCCTCCTTAATTCGTACTCCTGCTGTTGGCAGCTCTTCTCCCAGTTCTCAGATCCTTTTAAGCATGATGTGGGGCCTCTCACCCTCCGCCCCTGCAACGCTTGCTCAGCCAGAGTTTCTTGATCTCCCTCCATCTATCTTCTCTAGAGTTTGTCACCTTCCTCATCTCTAATTTAAAAAAGGAGGAGTGGGGGAGGCAATCAAGACAGAGTAGCCCTTTCTTCTGGACAGGGAGACTTCCATCCTCCTTTTGACCTTTCCCTCAATTACTGCTGGTTTGACATTTTCCCCCTTTCATTCTAAGTCCCTCCTGAACTCTCTCATTTGGAGTCTGAATTATTTTGCATTCAATGACTTTTTCAGGTTTTGGTTTAACATTTAACAACTTTGCCTGTCAACCTCCCTTCTTTTTCCTCCAAAATGCTGAAATGCAGTAAAAGAGCAGAAAGGACTTTCCCTCACTTACAGTCATCACATCACTTAGAGTGGAATTTGGCTGAAACTTGAACCAAAATGTGATTGGTTTCATCACGCAAGGAGTGAAGGATGTAAACCTGACGTCGCTAAGTTCATCATCTGCATTTTCCCAAACTTTTGATGTAATCACACCACACACACACACACACACACACACACACCACACACACACACACCACACATACACACACACATACACACACACCACACACACATACACACACATACACACACATACACACACACATACACACACATACACACACACATACACACACATACATACACACACACACATACACACCCACACATACACACCCACACCCACACACCCACACCCACACACACATACACACACATACACACACACACACACACACACACACACACCCCTCACTCCTAAAAACTGTATTTTTAGGGATTTGGTTGGAGATTGGAAAATACTGTCATGAAGAGAACACGGGTTTAAGACAGAAAACAAAGGCTAGGGATAAGTAAATTGATCTTTCAATGGAGAAGGAACCACAATAAAGTTTCTAGGGAGCACTCATTTAAATTTTAAAAATTAAATGTAGAGTAAGAAACACTCACGAGGGCTTCCCTGGTGGCGCAGTGGTTGAGAGTCCTCCTGCCGATGCAGGGGACATGGGTTCGTGCCCCGGTCCGGGAAGATCCCACATGCCGCAGAGAGGCTGGGCCCGTGAGCCATGGCCACTGAGCCTGCGCGTCCGGAGCCTGTGCTCCACAACGGGAGAGGCCACAGCAGTGAGAGGCCCGCGTACCACGAAAAAAAAAAAAAAAAAGAAACATTCACAAAACCTCCAGTTTTCAGAAGTCTTTTCAGGTTATTAAATGATAATCTGATCAGGGCAAACCACAGAGTGGTCCCTCAATGATAGATGAATGGACGAGAACCTTGATAAAAGATCAGGGAGGAAAAGTGTTCAGTTACATATTTAGGGAGAAAGAATTTAAGTTATACCTGTAAAATAATATCTGAATTTTCTATTATGTCCCAGAAAGTGTACAACATCATAAAGAAATACAAATTAAAACCACAGTGCGATAACTCAGTACATGAACTATGCTAGTCAATATGGAACTTAGGAGTCATTGTAGGTTTATTAAGGAAATTAACCTGGTTCAATTGCTGGGGCTGAAACTAGAATGAACGCTTTTGTATATTTAATGAGGATGTTGGAAACCAGAGTATGTGTGCGATAATGACAATGACAATAGTAGTGACGACGACAGTAACAATAAAGGGTAGAAGAAGCTACTCTTTATTGTGCATACATATGTGCCAAAGAAGGCATATTAGGAATTGAAACAATGGGGCAAAAGGACACTAAATAATTATTTGAAGTTTCTAGATAGGGAAGAAAGAGAGAAAAATCAAGACTTCTCAGTTTAGAGAGACAAAGACTAATGGGATTTTATTAGTTTGCCAAACACTGATAGCGTTAATTCCAACTAACTCCAATTGATCTAATTGCATAGTTTCCAATCAATCTTCCAATAATAATTTGGCTTTTCACATGGATTTGCCTATAGAAATATAAGTGCTGCTCCTGTGACCTGGCCTCTCCAGACCCTTGCCCTGTTCCAGCTTTGGGACTGGCCAACTGCAGGACCAAGTTCAATCATTGATTCTTTCAGGGATGCTTTCCCATCAGCTATAAAATGAATGAGGTCTGAAAGGAGGAAATAGTTCTTTAAGCACTCTGAACTCTTGCAAATGAAGGTGCCATATACATGTAGGTAGAACTTAATATAATTTATCCTTCAAACTGGAATACTTTTGAAAGCGCTATTAATAATTAGGCTGGGCAACAGGTATACATAAAGACTGTCATTCTGCACCATCACTGTGAGCAAGGACATGGTTTCCAAATGCTAGCTCAATGACCAGGAGAAATTTCCATTATCCCACTGCAAAATCAGAGAAATGAGGGTCTGAAATAAATTTTTCTTAAAGATTACAAAATATTTCATGCAAACAAAGAAGATTTGCAATTTATGTGTAAGGCATAAAGAATAAAATAACAGATGAAGTCTTTATAAATTTCTTCTCAAACACATTCCTCTCCCTCTTCCCTAGATTTTATCATTATTCTGAATTTGTTTATCCTGAATCTTGAATTTGTGTTATCATTCCCTTGATTTTCTTTATAGCATTACTAGATACATATGTATCTCTAAAAATATTTAGTTTGTAGGGTTTTTTTTAACATTATGTAAATGGAATAATCATTTGGTAGGTATTTTTATAGGATTTTTTTTCCTAACATCTTATAAGTCAGGAAGGACACAGCATCACTTCTGCAGTATTCCTACCAAAAAACCTCAACCTGAATCAAATCATAAGGAGACATCAAGGAACCCTAATTGATTATTCTACAGATGACTTGCCTATAATTTTCAAAAGAGTCAAGATTATGAAAGTCAAGAAAAGACTGAGGAATTGTTCCAGATTGATGAAAACTAAAGAGACACAACTAAATGCAACATGTGATTCAGAACCATATACTTTTGCTATAAAGGACATTTTGGGGACAATTAATGAAACGTGAATGGGGGTCTGAGGATTAGATGATAGTAATGTATCAGTACTAATTTTCTGATTTTGGTACTTCTATCATGGTTATATAGGCTATCATTCTTGCTTGTAGAAAGTATAAATAAGAAATTTGTAGTATCTAATTTTTTCCCCAATAGCTAAATGTTCCAGTACCATTTATGGAATAGGCATCCTTTCCACACTAATATCAGTGCTAGTTCTATGGCATTTCAAGTTTCCATACATACTGGGTCAGTATCTGGGCACTCAAGTCCATTCCATTGGCCTTTCTGTCTGTCCCTGAGCCATAGAATCATGTTCATTTTTCCTGAAGAACATTTGGTATAAAAAAATTAAAATCCACTTACAATCAATTTGTACTATGACGGGGCCACCAGTCTGAATTGCTTCCCCCAGCCCCTCCCCCCCACCTTATATCTCACATGCCAGCCACTAAGAGGCTGCTGGCTTTCTGTTTCTCACACATACGCCAAGCCTGCGAAGCTGGATGCCATTTCTGGAGGAGCAGCCCCAAGCCCTTGGCTTCACCCCATGCCTCGGCTCCTGCCTGTAGCTTTTTTGATTGTGATGCCTCCATTGCTTGGTTCTGGACACCACCCTCCTTTCCCAACCCCGGACATTCTATGCTTGGAAATGAAACACCAGAGATTTCTTTTCTCAGCATCTTTGGAAAGCAATGGTGCTTCGGAAAGAAGTAGCCATCAGTTAAAATAGTGCTCACTGATGAGGAAAGCATGCGAGCGAGGAAAACAGGTTATAAGGCCTCTTCCACATGGGAGCTGTTAGGCCCCAGCTCACAAAAGAGGCTCTTCCTTTTGGAGCCCGACAACAGCCTCAGGCAGCGGCTCTCAGAGTGTGGTCTCCTGATCATCAGCACCACCACCACCCAGGAACTTGTTAAAAATGCCTCTTCTCGGGACCCACCCTTGACCTAACTGAATCAGAAACACTGGGCCTTAGGAAGCCCTCCAGTAATTCTGATGCACTCAAGTTTGAAACCACTGGCCTAATGAATCTTCAGCCTGGACAAAAGTCTCTTCCCCCAGCTCTTGGTGGTACACAGGTGTGCTCAAATGTATAAAATTACTTTCTGCAGCAGAGCCCCAAGAAATCATCTGTCCACACAATCAGCAAATGACTCATTGCGCAAGTCTTGTCTCCTGAGCCAAGCCAAGGTTTCTAAGCACCTGCTGGGAACCTTCCCCACACCTGTCCTCCTGGGATGTCAGGCTCAGTGTTTCTTCTCCCTTAACCATTGCCAACTCCTGTGTAGATAAATGGCACTACTATTCCCTAGCCTAGAAACCTTGATACTTTCTTCAAATCCTCCCTCATCCTTGCTGTTCACATGCAATTACCAAATCCTATAGATTCTAAAGTCTCTGCTTTTCCATGTATAAGGGCTTTCTAGGTGTACTGCTTTTTGCTAAGCATTTTACGTGTTACTTTATTTAGTCCCCACAACAAACCATGGAAGATAATACTACGATTATCATCCCTATCTTACATGGAGGAAACTGAGGTTTAGAGAGGAAGAGGAACTTCTCCAGAATCATCCAGCTATAATACTTCAAAGGCAGATATTTTAAAGGCAGATATGTCTGTCATACAACTCAACAAAAAAAAAACAGACAACCCAATTGAAAAATGGGCAGAAGACCTAAAGAGACATTTCTCCAAAGAAGAAATAACGGATGGGCAATAGGCACATGAAAAGATGCTCAACTTGGCTAATTATTAGAAAGATGCAAATCAAAACTACAGTGAGGTACCACCTCATACCAGTCAGAATGGCCATCATTAAAAAGTCTACAAATAACAAATGATGGAGAGGGTGTGGAGAAAAGGGAACCCTCCTACACTGTTGGTGGGAAGGTACATTGGTACAGCCACTATGGAAAGCAGTATGGAAGTTCCTCAGAAAACTAAAAGTAGAATTATCATATGATCCAGCAATCCCACTCCTGGGCATATATCCAGACAAAACTATACTTCAAAAAGACACATGCACTCCTATGTTCATAGTAGCACTATTCACAAGAGCCAAAACATGGAAATAACCTAAATGTTCATCAACAGATGAATGGATAAAGAAGATGTGGTACATATATACAATGGAATACTTCTCAGTCATAAAAAAGAACGAAATAATGCCATTTGAAGCAACATGGATACAACTAGAGATTATCATACTAAGTGAAGTAAGTCAGAAAGAGAAAGACAAATACCATATGGTATCACTTATATGTGGAATCTAAAATATGACACAAATGAACCTATCTATGAAACAGAAGCAGACTCAGACATAGAGAACATACTTGTGGTTGCCAAGAGGTAGGGGGTTGGGGGAGGGATGGAGTGGGAGGTTGCGGTTAGCAGATGTAAGCTATTATATATGGAATGGATAAAATACAAGGTCCTACAGTATAGCCCAGAGAACTATATTCAATATCTTAGGATAAACCATAATGGAAAAGAATATTTTAAAAAGAATGTTTGTACATAGATATGTATAACTGTATATATATGTACACTTTGCTGTACAGCAGAAATTAACACAACATTGTAAATCAACTATACTTTAATTAAAATAAGTAAATAAGTAAATAAAAAATAAATAATAAGTAATAAATAAATAAATAAGAAAGGCAAATATGTCTGAAACTGAAATCAAATTCTGGATTTTAACCATCCTTATCTCCTTTTTCCCAAAAGAACTCTAAAATCATCATCACTTTCCTAGTGACGGTTTCTAACTGGTACTTGGTCTTCAATTAATCCTTAATAACACCTTCAGGGATCTTTCTAGGAAGAGGGGGCATCCCATCACTCAAATCTTCTTGGAACTTCACTGCCTAAAGAATAATTCTAAACCCCCTAGTGCCTAAGGCCCTCCACACCCAGGCTCCACCTTCTTCCCCAAGCTTGCCTTCCACCCCATTCCTCCAACCTAAATCACATCTTGAACTTTGCATCTATTGCTGCTCAACTCAGGCAACCTGAAAGACCTTTAACCATCCAGGCAGTCGTACTTATCACTCAGATTCTCCCACTGTTTCAAAGATGGCATATAAACGTCCCACCAGTATGTGTAAGTTAAGGTGGTAATTTTACAATAAAATGGAGAAATAACTCCCTCAGTGACCAAATGTGGCAGATTGTATTATTTTCCACAATTATCTCATACTATTCCCTGGGGGAGGATTATCTTTTCCCTGTACCACTGACAGCAGACTTGGCCATATGACTGACTTTGGCCAGTGGAATTGTAGTGGAAGAGCCTTAGATGACTTCCAAGCAGAAGTTTTAAAAGCTAACAGGTGGTTCACTGAACTCCCCAGCAGGAAATAGCAATGTTCTAGTTAGGGCCTACTGCATCAGCCTCAGTCCCAGAGTAGAGATAAGATGGGACACAGCCACAGCCAACTCACAACAGACATACAGCAAAAGCAAGAAATCAAACTTTGGTTTATAAGCTATGGAGCTTTCCGGGGTGTTGTTGTTGAGGCACCATCCTGACTAAAGAAACAGAGATTTATTTTTTTTAATCTTCTTTCAATGGAACCAATTAGCCCTAGTCTGCATCCCTGACATCAAAAGAAGTAGAACTTGGCCAGTAGGGTGGGTGTGTTCTGTGTGATAAGAAGATGCTTGACCTGACTGACTTGGCCTTTCCCTGGGGCAAGTGAATAGATAGAACTTCAGTCCAGCTGCACCACAATCTAGATGGGTAATTACTATCCCACCCCCTAGTGCCACAGATAGGAGATAGAGCATCAGCTGGGAAAATGTCCTAACATAGGGGAGGGTAGAAGAGGAGAGTTGTGTCTATGTTCCCCACTTCCAACAGGCTCCTGCTTGAGGAGCCTCAGTGTCAAAAACTCAAAGCCACTGGCTCCGGTGGCTCAGCAGTTGGAAAGAATTGGGATGCACCCCTTCCTCAACCTGAGCCAGTTCATCCCAGAAAGGTCAGACTCAATGCTGAACCAGATTAAAGCCAGGGGACCAAGAAGAACCTCCTGGTCACCCCACACACCTGTCTTGGTTGATAAGGCCCTATACACAGACTGGGATTAAGCTCAGGACAGACTGGAAGACTCCTCCTGGCTTTGGGACAGCTTATATGCTGCCTTCCTCAGGAGTGACCGCTGTGCTTTTCACCTCTGATCCAGTGATCTCCTCTGCCCTTTCTGTAAAAACTAACCCAGGGCTGCCTGTGACAACATTGGACTTGTTCCTGAAGGTCAGCTCTGATGACACTTCCTCCACAAAGCCTTTCTTCCTCCGACTGCCAACTTTCTCCTCATTCTGGAAAGTGGTGGGCACTGTGCCAGACTGATTGAATTCTACAACCCATCGTCCACAGCAGCATCCTTGAGTAGTCACAATATTTATCATAATGGAGCAAGAACCTCCCACACATTCTGTCTTATTTATTAAACCTAGCATTGATTGACCAAAGCCAATAAAACAATTTCAAATGAAGCATGACATTGGCTTTAAGATTAGTTGCTAAGAGATGACGTCACTGTAACTTCAAAACCCAGAATCTCATTTTAACCTGCTTGATTCAATGTAAACTTTGTACCCTTAAGAGAGAGACAATCATCACTAAGACTCAGGCTTATAATCAGTGTTCAGGGAGTGAAGAGTGAGAATAATTGTACTTCAATCACTTTTTTAAAGTATTTAGCTGCTAACACTAAAAAAAGTTCAGGTACCACAACAAAGTGAATACAGTTAGTTCCACTGGTCTGAGGGGGATACGGTCCAAGATCCCCAGTGATGCCTGAAACCGCAGACAGTACTGAACCCTGTATATACTATGCTTTTTCCTATATAGACATACCTATGATAATGTTTAATTTATAAATTAGGCATGTAAAAGAGTATCTGAATTGCCAGCATCACTATTCTTGCACTTTGGGCCATTATTAAATAAAGTGTTACCTTGACAGTTGATCTGATCGTTGTCACGGGAGGGATAGAACAGGATGGCATGAGATTTCATCATACTATGCATAATGGCATGCAATTTAAAATTTATGAATTGTTTATTTTTGGAATTTTCCATTTAACATTTTCAGACTACAGTTGACCGTGGGTAACTGAAACCACAGAAAGCAAAACCACGGGTAAGGGGGAGACTGCTATACACTTATCCCTAAATCACACATTTAAAGATTGTTACGACTTTAAATGTATGTTATATGCTTTTCACCAAAATTTTTAAAAAGTTAAAGTCCAACTAGAACTACATAATGTGCCTTGGAAGGTCTCAGCGCCTCTGAATCCCCGAATGTGACGAGGGTAAGTCAAGCTGTAAGGGAATGCTATAGGCAAGAACCATTCTGTAGCTAAGTGCAGTTCTGTCTTTTTGCTCATATCTCCTGTGTCACTCACCACAGCAGGGGTGCTGTAAGCCCCATGGCCTGCTCATGAATGTCCTAGGGCTGCCATAGCAAATTCCCACACGCTGGGAGACTTAAAACAACAGAACTGTGTTCTCTCACAGGCTGGAGGTCAGAAGTCTGAAACCAGGATGTCAGCTGGGCCATGCTCCCTCCTAAGCTCTAGAGGAGAATTTCTCCTTGCCTCTTCTGAGCGCCTGGTGGTTGCTGGTTGTCAGCAATCTTTGGCACATCTTGACTTTTAGATGCACCACTCCAACCCCTGCCTGCGTCTTCACATGGGCCTCTTCCCTGTGGGTGAATCTCTCCACTCACACGGATTTAGGGGCCACCCGCCTCCAGTTGACAACATCTGCAAAGACTCTATTCCCAAATAAGGTCATGTTCATAGGCACCAGGCTTAGGATGTCAACATACATTTTTGAGACACAAGTCAACCTACAACAGTCTGAAACTATTTTTTTCTTCACATTTCTTTGGCCAAGACAAAAATCAGAGACTTTCTAAAGGGACATTATGAAGAAAGTAAACACAAACAAACAATAGCAACAATACAACAGAAAGTACAAAGGCATGAAAATGGAGATGTTTATTCAAAGATTGTTGAAGTCTGGCCATGGTTTGACTTGTCTGCCAGAACGCATGAAGCCCTCTGGGGAAACCCTCCCCAAAGCATCCATTTCCTTCTCTTCCTTTTAGGGTTTCAACTCCTACAGGCCCAGGTGCCTTCCCAGATGGTCAGTGGAGGTGGATGAGCCCCTCCTGAAAGGTATACACACCTCCAGTTCCTCTGGGAGCTCTCAGGCTGCCCTATCACCTTCCTCAGTCAGAAATGTAAAAGAACAGTTTCCTCCCCAGTGCTTATAATTATTACCCAACCACCATTGTTTTAGATCCGGCACAAACTACACAAGGGCCCTTCCTTTGGGGCCAGACAGATTTCTCTGGGCCAGCCCAGGAGGCAGCGGCAGACCTGCAAGTGTTAGAGAGTCAGGCGCTGTCTCTGTGGCTTACATTCCAGCCAGCCCTTCTCAGCCGTCCAAATCTACTCACAAAGACCCTGTTCCTGAATCTTGAGGGATACAGTTTTGACTTTGCTTGGAAGAATAAATCACCACCTTTGTGAAGGTAAGTCAGAGCCCTCCCACTAAACCCTGCATCACCATGGCAACCGAGAGTCCCCTTCTCTAATTCAGAAGGGCGTCTTTTGTGAAACTCTGCAGAAATAGCCATGGTGGCACCTTTCGCTCAGTCTGCTCGGTCTGAGAAAAGGTGACTACAATTAGTGTGCAGTCTTTCTAAGTCTTTCATAATCCCTTTAGAGTGGGAACTCCACCTCCCCTGATGCTGCTTCTCCTTTCCTCCGTCTCTCCTTTCCTCGAAGAATTGTGGGCTAGGGTATTCAGGAGCAGTTTCCTACCACCACCTCTCCCTTCCCCCCACCAATCAAGTCCTCCATGCCTCCAAAACACCATATTATCTCCATGCCATTCCTGCATCCTCTATAGCCTATGAAAGAAAAGAAAATGGCAACAGCAAAATAAAGGAAAAAAGGACTCTATGAACTGAAAGAGACAGCAGGGATACTGTGATGAATATAAGGACTACCTGCTCCCCTTGCTTGCATTCTAAGCTTCAAGTACTAGAAATAAATAGGCAGGCTTTTATGTTGAAATTTTTTTGTATCCCCAGACAGCCAATCTCACATTTAGGGCAAGTAATTTCCAATCTGCTGAATTCTATTGTCATTAGGAAGGTAAATAGTAGAAAAAAATCAGTGAAATTTATTAGAACAAAAGTTAAATAAATACATTTGTATTATCAGCTTCTCTACTGCAGGATTGTAGTACTTTAAAAGCACATTCTCCACATGCTTCTTTTTTCAGGTTGTGTTTAACTCTATGTTGATTTGGCAGTATCTATCAAAAGGCTTTAAAAATTTGTACATTTTAACTCACAATTCCATTTCTAGAACTTGCTGAAAGAAAATAATGAGATGTATGTGCAAATATTTATAGACAAGGATACTCATTTTAGAATCATTTATAATAACCACAAGTTGGAAACAAATGTCCAGCATCAGGTATTGGTGAAATAGATGATGCTACATCATTATAATGGAATATTTACCACATATTAAAAATTATACTCAATGAATATTTAGGGATATGAAGGAAAATACTGCATACACACTCATACACATACACATACATCAGATGGGATTCTCTGGCTGCTGGTAACAACAAAAAACAATTTGAAATGGCTTAAGCTGACAAAGGTGACTTTGCAGTGCATTGGAGAAGGGATGACACTCCATGAATGGGACTGGATCAATTCTTTGTCCATGAGGGAAAAGCTGCATTTTGATTTCTACCTTATACCATACATGAAAAATCAGTATCTATATATGTAACCTAAATGTGAAAGCTAGAATAAAACAGGAAAACTTTTAAAAAGAAACATACGAAAATCTCTCGATTACTACAGGGGTAAGGTAGGCAAAGCTTTCTTATATTGAACACAAAAACTAATGGTAAAGGAAAAAAGATAAATTGAATTTTACTAAAATAAACTTTGGTTTATCAAAAATCACTAAGAGAGTGAAAAATTAAGCTACAAAACGTTGGGGGGGCTTGCAAAATATATATCCAACAAAGAACTCATATTCAGAATATATACAGGAATCCTACCAAACAAACAAACAGACAGACAACATAATAGAAAAGTGGGCAAAAGATTTGAACAGAAACTTAAAAAGATATCCAAATGGCCAATAAATCAATAAGTATATACAAAGATGTTCATCTTCTATAACCATCAGGGAAATGCAAATTTAACCCTTAAACCATAATGTGGTACCACTATATAACCAACAGGATGGTTAAAGAGAAATAGACAAATAATACCAAGTGGTAACAAAGATATGAAACAACTGAAAATCTCACACAGTGCTGGTTGGAACTCAACTTTGGAAACATTTTGGCAGTGTCTACTGAAGCTGAACATAGGCATGCCACAACCCAGCAATTCTGTTCCTAGGTATTTACCCAGAAGAAAGGGTACACATACTCACTAAAAGATAGGTACAAGAATGTTCATAGCAGTACCATTTTTAATAGCCCCAAAATGGAAACAACTCAAATGTCCACCAACAGCAGATGAATAAATAAATTGGTGCATTTATAAATTGTACTACTGTATAGCAAAGAGAATGAACAAATAATGCTACAAACAACAGCATGGATAAATCTCACAAATGGTGAGCAGAAGAAGCCAAAAACAAAGGAAAAAAATATTGTGATTCCATTCATATGAAGTTGAAAAAACTAATTTATGGTTACTTGCAGATACTGGTTACCTAAGGAAGTGGGAGTGACTGGGAATCAATTATTGTAATGGTCTTTTTCTCGATATACATATATTACATGTCTACACATGGATTAATAGCATACATGACTATACACATATCAGCTTTGAAAAAAATTCATCATGCTGTAAACTTGTGATTCATTTTCTGAATGTACTTCAAAATGAAAGCTATATTAATGGCTTAAAAGGGTAGAGGTTTATTTAACTCAAGCCACTCAAAGTTTAGAATTAGGCACTAAAGAACGGGACTGTTGTCTCAACAATGTTGTTGAGAATCCCGGCTCCCATCTTTATGCTCCTTCATGCTCAGCATGTGAATTTCATCCTCAAGTTTGCAAGATGCCTGTGATACCTCTAGGCATTGCATCTGCATTTGAGGAAGGCAGAAGGCAAAAGGCCCCAAATCAAAGAACCTACCAACTGAGTCTAGATCTGTGGAATTGTGCATACTGTTTATTTTAGTCATCATTTTCCATAGTTTCTAAAAGTTCCACGGTGATACGTATTAAGGTTATTTTTGAAAAGAAAGCTCTATACATGTAAAAAAATCAAATTAGAACACTCCCTAACACCATACACAAAAATAAACTCAAAATGGATTAAAGACCTAAATGTAAGACTGGACACTATAAAACTCTTAGAGGAAAACAGAGGAAGAACATTCTTTGACATAAATCACAGCAAGATCTTTTTTGATCCACCTCCTAGAGTAATGGAAATAAAAACAAAAATAAACAAATGAGACCTAATGAAACTTAAAAGCTTTTGCACAGCAAAGGAAACCATAAACAAGACCAAAAGACAACACTCAGAATGGGAGAAAATATTTGCAAATGAAGCAACTGACAAAGGATTAATCTCCAAAATTTACAAGCAGCTCAACATTAAAAAAACAAACAACCCAATCCAAAAATGGGTAGAAGACCTAAATAGACATTTCTCCAAAGAAGACATACAGATGGCCAGGAAGCACATGAAAAGCTGCTCAACATCACTAATTATTAGAGAAATGCAAATCAAAACTACAATGAGGTATCACCTCACACCAGTTAGAATGGGCATCATCAGAAAATCTACAAACAACAAATGCTGGAGAGGGTGTGGAGAAAAGGGAACCCTCTTGTACTGTTGGTGGGAATGTAAATTGATACAGTCACTATGGAGAACAGTATGGAGGTTCCTTAAAAAACTAAAAATATGATTACCATATGACCCAGCAATCCCACTACTGGGCATATACCCAGAGAAAGCCATAATTCAAAAAGACACACGCACCCCCCCCAATGTTCATTGCAGCACTATTTACAACAGCCAGGTCATGGAAGCAACCTAAATGCCCATCGACAGACAAATGGATAAAGAAGATGTGGTACATATATACAATGGAATATTAGCCATAAAAAGGAACGAAATTGGGTCATTTTTTGAGACGTGGATGGATCTAGAGACTGTCATACAGAGTGAAGTAAGTCAGAAAGAGAAAAACAAATATCATATATTAATGCATATATGTGGAACCTAGAAAAATGGTACAGATGAACCGGTTTGCAGGGCAGAAACAGACACAGATGTAGAGAACACACCTATGGACACCAATGGGGGAAAGCAGCAGGGGGGTGGGTGGGTGGGGATGAATTGGGCGACTGGGATTGACATGTATACACTGATGTGTATAAAATGGATGACTAATAGGGACCTGCTGTATAAAAAAAATAAATAAAATTAAATTTAAAAATTTTAAAAATAAAATAAAAAGAAAGCTCTAATTGAATGGGAACAAAGCAAAAATAATTTTCCGATTTTGTACTTCAAGCCCCGTAGAGGTAATTCACAGGGTTTCCCATTGGGCTGAATAACTGGAGACTCATTTCTATGCCTATAAGGGCAAAAAAGTAGCCCCGAACTTATTCTTGGGAGAGTGCAGAACAATGCACGGCTCCCCACTTCTCACATTATAAGGTGCATGCAAAGACTTTGTGTGGGGGCCCCCTAAATGCTACTCTTTGGGAGCAGAGGTGTTTCTGACCTGAAATGACTTGGGGAAAATGGCAGCATCCCACACAGCCAGGGCTGGTGTGTAGGTGTCTGCTGCTGCTGTTCGACACTCAAATGCATATTTTATCCATTTTCTGGAGCTCTGCAGGGTAGAGCTTAGCTCAGAATAGTTAAGGAGGAATGCAAATCAAGAAATAAGCTTAGTTATAGTTTAATTCACTGAAGGAAGACAAGTAAAAAGCATTATAAATATTTCAACAGAGGTGATTTCCTGAAAAATGCCATTGATCAACAATTTTTCCTTAGAAAACGACCTTTGAAATAGCTTGTGTTTTGAATGAGTCAGGTTTATTCTCCCTATCTGGGTGATAATGCTTGACCTTGAGGTTTCAATCCTTCACTCACCTCCAGTCACTGAGAAAACTAGGTGACCGGCAAACAGACTCTGTTTGGAGCTTCTGCTTGAAGGACCCAAACATTTTTCTCCTTCTGACTTACAATCCAAGGACTGTTTGGAGACAGCCCTCAAATACTCAAGTGGAGAGAAGCAGAAAGTTGACACACAGTGATTCTGAATGTTGAGAGGGGAAATTGTGTTAAAGAAGAACCAAAAATCTATATGATTTTCAGACTTCACTTTCAACAACATTTATTTACCACCCGATTTGTATGAGGCCCTAAGCTAAAACCTAGGGTCTTCAGAGACAATCTCTCCCCCACAGGAGCCCTCCACTGCCATGCCCTAGAGTCATCCCAAAAGCCACTCCTTCCCCCTCCCTCCTTACCCCCATCCCCAAGAGCCACACTGACCTTTGAGTCCCTCTCAGGCATCAGGCTATTTCTCACCTCCTCACCTTTACTCTATGTCAGGAACACTCTCCTCTCCCCTCCTCTTGCTTCCATAACCCACTCCCCTCAATCTGGCCAACTCCTATTCAGCCATCAGGTCTTAGTGCAGACATTTCTTGTAAGAAAGCCCACCTAAGTCCTCCCAAGTGCCTCTGCCTACACTTTCACTTAGAACTTCTTTCCACTGAATAAACTTTAAAAGGCACAAAGAGACAAAAATAAAATGTCTTTTATGACTATACTTCTGGAGTCTTGCTTATTCAACACGCTAGTGATGTAAAACTAATATTACTTGGTCACAAGATATGTTCTCTCCCTGCTTTGTACCCCATGATTCTTCAGCCTATATGCTCATTAGATCCCTGTGCTCCTGTCCTGGCCTCCTTGAAGGTGGGGATTGCATCTTACTCATCTTTGTTCCCAGCAGAAATCAGTATGGTATCTTGATACGGTAGATGTTAAAAAATACATATTCAGATTGAACATAGTTAAATATAATATATTGAATTGACTCTAAATAAAGATGGGCACTAAGCTTGCACCATCAAGGAGTCTCTATTCAGTCTTCCCAACTGGGTTTATACAAACTGGTTCAAGTTCACAGTAAATATGGAAACAATACACAATTTCCCATGACAAATTCAAGAAAAACTCTAGGCCAAATAGTGAAGTTGGTGCCTTTAAAACCAGACTTTTATAGAAATGAAAACTTGGAGGTCTACTGAATACCTATCAATAATGAACTGGTTGAGTAGTCTATGATCCATCTTTCCAGTGGACATTAAAATAGTGACGTGAATCTGTTTGTTGATGTGAGAAGATGTTCATGACATAGCTTTAAGTAACAAGAGCAGACTATGTAACAGTGATTTTATTTACATTTTTTAAAGCATGTGTGCATCTGTGTGTGTGTGTGTGTATGCGTGCATGCACGCACGTACGAGGGAAAAAAGAGAAGAGCCTAGGAGGACACACACCAAATGTTAACACTGCTTCCCTCTGAGTGGTGAAATTAAGGATAATTTATCTTTTGCTCTAAATACTTTCCCTGAATGTTTGCAATGAGTAAAAACAGGAAAATATTAAGCTTTCATTGGAGATACAATGGCCATGGATAGTATGCCATGGAGAGCATGCCAAGGTGTGTGTGAGGACGCTCTGCTTTTCTGAGGGGTACACTAGGCTCTTTGATTGTAATAAGTCCCTGCATTATAGCTGAATTAATAACAGCTAAAATCTTTGCTATTGTCATGTGCTAAAAATTTTACATACGTTAATTCTTTCTTTTACATGACACAACAATCCTTCCCTGCTTTATGCTTTTTTATAGCACTTATCACTTTCTGATACTAAACAGTTTACTTATTTATCTCCTTTATTGTGTGTTGTTCCTCTCACTAGAATGTAAACTTCCTGTGGGCAGGGCTATTTGTTTTGATCACTGCTGGATCCCTAGTACCTATGGCAGTGCCTGGCAACTTAGTTAGTACTCAAATAAATGAATGAATAAATGAACAACCTTATGACATAATAGCTAGTACTATTCCTCCCTTACAATGAGGACTCTAAAGGAGGCTAAACAATTCGCCCAAAGTCACACACTGAAGGAGCAGAGCCATGTCTCTCTCAACACAGATCTACATGATGATCTGTGTTCTAACCCGCTCTCATCAGTTACAACAAATCCTTGAATGAGAGTGTCCTCCTCCTCCCCCAACATGCAGTCAGTCCCCAGGAGAGACAGTGAGATGTCACATAACAACTTTCAACTGTGGTTTCCTTCTGACTATTAAATTGGTAAGATCTTGACATAACAGAAGATGTTCTATCATTTGCAATGGTCATCTAACAGGCATGATATTTTTTCAGATCAAAAGCAGGAGGAACAGGGCCTAGAAATCTAATCAAGTATTCACTAAACAAACAAACAAAAAAAATAGAGCCTGGAAAATGCCCTTAAGGCATCTTTTTTTTTTTTTTTTTTAATTGTGAGTATAAGAATTTGGACTGAATAGATAAAACCCCCAAAGGACAAGGATTTTCTCAGGGAAAAATCCTCAGGGATGATGCAAGGAGAAAGTACTTGGAGCAGCAAACCCAAGTATTTGGGCCCATGGCTGGTCATGGCAGTTTAATAATGCTGACCATTAAGATCTTGCACATAACTTGCTTTGCTTTCCACATAACCAAACAATCTTTTGACTTACACAGAGCTTCCCATGTAAAAATCTGTCAGTTCTCCTGAGCATGTGGGATTTGAGAGGTAAAGCCACAGGTAGTATGTGCAGCCCAACACTGACCACAGTGGGTACCCGCAGGTCTTGGAGCTCAGGGCCCTAGAGAGAGAATCCTCTGACCAGAGATGTATGTTCTCCAGCCCCTTTGGCAATTTGATTTCTCACTATAGATTAAGCGATTGGCATCCTAAATTATCAATCAGTCTTCTGTGGGCTTGATTAATGTGGGTGAATCCCTGTGGAACTGACAACCTTTGGGAGCTCTGACCAATCCAGTTCCTAGATCTTCAGTGGGAAAACCAGCCCTGAATTGTAATGACAATTCTAACCCGGGAAAACCAGACCCTTCCCCCATACACACACATGTCCACACACACATACACACACATACGAAATATGTACAATATACAGATGCACACACAAATACACTCACATACACACTTATATACAGACCCGTGAGGCCCTGTCTGAAGCCCTGTTTGGCCAGGCAACTCCTTGGATGACATCATTATCTCATTTTCCCTGTAACTGAAAATTCATGCAGTTGAAAGATATAAAACATTTCCTTCAAATTTCCTTGTATTTCTCCATCTTTGGTGGTTGCCAACTTTTCATTGAGGGTAAACAGACTCAGTTCAACACAAAGTCTGCCCAGGTACAACAGCAGTTTTTCCCCACAGTTCTGCACTAGGCTGGTTCTAAAGGCAACTAGTGGTACATGTAAAAGTATGAAATTAGAACACTCCCTAACACTATACACAAAAATAATCTCAAAATGGATTAAAGACCTAAATGTAAGGCCAGACACTATCAAACTCTTAGAGGAAAACACAGGCAGAACACTCTATGACATAAATCACAGCAAGATCCTTTTTGACCCACCTCCTAGACAAATGGAAATAAAAACAAAAATAAACAAATGGGACCTAATGAAACTTAAAAGCTTTTGCACAGCAAAGGAAACCATAAACAAGACCAAAAGACAACACTCAGAATGGGAGAAAATATTTGCAAATGAAGCAACTGACAAAGGATTAATCTCCAAAATATACAAGCAGCTCATGCAGCTCAATAACAAAAAAACAAACAACCCAATCCAAAAATGGGTAGAAGACCTAAATAGACATTTCTCCAAAGAAGACATACAGACTGCCAACAAACACATGAAAGAATGCTCAACATCACTAATCATTAGAGAAATGCAAATCAAAACTACAATGAGATACCATCTCACACTGGTCAGAATGGCCATCATCAAAACATCTACAAACGATAAATGCTGGAGAGGGTGTGGAGAAAAGGGAACCCTCCTGCACTGTTGCTGGGAATGTAAATTGATACAGCCACTATGGAGAACAGTATGGAGGTTCCTTAAAAAACTGCAAATAGAACTACCATATGACCCAGCAATCCCACTACTGGGCATATACCCTGAGAAAACCATAATTCAAAAAGAGTCATGTACCAAAATGTTCACTGCAGCTCTATTTACAATAGCCAGGACATGGAAGCAACCTAAGTGTCCATCAACAGATGAATGGATAAAGAAGGTGTGGCACATATATACAATGGAATATTACTCAGCCATAAAAAGAATGAAATTGAGTTATTTGTAGTGAGGTGGATGGACCTAGAGTCTGTCATACAGAGTGAAGTAAGTCAGAAAGAGAAAAACAAATACCGTATGCTAACACATATATAGAGAATCTAAGAAAAAAAAAAAAAGGTCATGAAGGACCTAGGGGTAAGACGGCAATAACGACACAGACCTACTAGAGAATGGACTTGAGGATATGGGGAGGGGGAAGGGTAAGCTGGAACGAAGTGAGAGAGTGGCATGGACATATATACACTACCAAACGTAAAATAGATAGCTAGTGGGAAGCAGCCGCATAGCACAGGGAGATCAGCTCGGTGCTTTGTGACCACCTAGAGGGGTAGGATAGGGAGGGTGGAAGGGAGGGAGACGCAAGACGGAAGAGATATGGGAACATATGTATATGTATAACTGATTCACTTTGTTATAAAGCAGAAACTAACACACCATTGTAAAGCAATTATACGCCAATAAAGATGTTAAATAAATAAAGGCAACTAGTCAGCAGGGCTGCTTCCCTAGAAGCAGGGAGTGAGCAGGGCCACAGGGCTCCTTGACAGAGCTGAGAAGGAGAGAGAGAACACTTTTTCTTCTCTCCCACCCATACCAGGCCCTTTCTTTGCAGGAGCTGAGAGCTGGCAAAGGCCAGCCCAGGGGACCTTTATGAAACATCCTGTTTAATGCTGAAAAACACAATACCCAAACAAGTGAAAAGCCAGTTCTTTGAGACTGCCATTGCATTCCTCCTCATACCTGTTACTTCTTGTTAACTCACCCAGAATATAACCTAAAGTCCTTTCTTGGCCTTTAAGGGCGTTATGAACTGGTCCCCAGCTACTGTCTGCATCCATAACAGCCTCTCCTCCTTGATTATTCCACTCCAGTCCCATGGCCTCCTCACTGGTCTTTTAACACACCCCCATGCTGCTGCCTCAGGACCTCTACACTTGCTGTTCTTTCTGTAGGGAATACTATTCCTTTGCAGATATCCACATGACGTGTTCCCTCACTTTATTTAGGTCTTTATTCAAATATCACCTTACTAGAGACGCTGTCCCGTCATACCTCCAATATATGGCAGTACCTGCCTCCTTTTACTCTTCATTCGCTCACCCTGATTTATTTTTCTTCCTAATTCTTATTCCCCACTGACATACTATGTATGTGCTTATTGTTTGTCTTCCTCCACTAAAATATAAGCTCCTTGCAAGCGGGGACTTTTGTCTGATTTGATGACTGCCGTTTTGCCAGGGTCTAGAATAGCACCCGACCCATAGTAAGTACTCAATAAATCTGTGTTGAATGAATGAAATGTGCTTCTCCTTCCCCATTTTCCTTTTTCCTATTTATTTTTCCTGAGGCCTCCAAAGTTACAAAGTCCTCAAATAACATGTTGACTCTGGAAGTGTATCATTCTCCCTGAAGTGCCTAACATGTAGTAAGGTCCTCCGTGGTGTCAGGCAGCCCAACACGAAGTCTAAGAGCTCAGGTTAGGTTGAGAAAGGATTTCCAGTCATTAGCTAGTTGTACAGAAATCCATGGAAGGGAAGATACTAAGGGATTCTAAAACCATTCTAAGGAGTAATGGCCAAATTCATCTTTGGAAAAGAAGTGCTCTTTGGTTCAGGGAATTGCTTTTAATGGACCTTTTAGTTCTGCAAAGAAAGGCCTAAAGTCTGGGCAGGATAGAAGAGCCTGAGATAGGAGGGCACAATTTTGCTCTCAGTCTATTACAAAGGTGTCTATATTGGTAAGAGAAGTGTTTTTATGTTTTCTAGTTGCACTGGCTGATCTGAAAAAAACAAAATTTAAACAGAGCTAGAAACTTAAAGAATAAAGTAGAAAGGAGAGGTTTGTCTGTTCAATATGTCTGGAACACTGGGCTGAAGAAGGTATCAGAGGGGGCTCCTGGCAACATGAGGTGCTTCACATTCAGTTTTATTTTGTCTCATAATCTATGAAGAAATTTCCCTTATTAACCCCAAGTCTTCAACAGAAGCTATGTTAACCGCTGCCAACGTCAGCCTTGTGTTAGCACTGCCTTAAGGAATCAATGGAGACTATGTCAATGTTTTGGATGGTGAAGGTCAAATGGGACCAGGGAAGCATGAAGAAGTAGTGGTGAGGCGGCTAGAGGAGGTGGAGGAGAATTTGGAGGACAGAGATGTCAACAAGGAGAATGTAATCACTTAGAGAAATTCTTGGAAATTTGACATAGGAATCAGAATTTCTTGCAATCAATATAATATCCGTATTTGGATAGTAAAAGAAAAGGGACTCAGAGAGAATGAGAAATTTAGGGACTTTGTGGTCCCTAAAGTGAATTCTGCATCACAGAATTCAGACTTGAATCTCAGTGGTTATCTACTTTTAAAACTTTATTTAACCATAGAAACCTGTTCATCAAATAAGCTATTATATAGAACCCAGCAGGTAAAACAGAATAAAACTGAGCCACTGTGATGGAAAGGGATAGAGGTTTGAATTTATGCCCAGTTGGCTTTCCCGTTGGATCCCACGTTGGCCCTCAGGCCCCTCTGGGGAATCCCAGTACCCCAGGAACATAGTTTAAAAACCATGGATCTAGAACTCAAAGCAAGAATATACTCTTTAATATTCCAGATGGTTGATCTTTCAGCCTGACTCTGAGGGCTCATTACCTGCTAAGCAGCATGTCTCTGAGCCAGCTGTCACTGATGGGGTGTTCTCCTTTCTCTTGAACTAAATTCCTCAACCCTGGGACTTCTACCCACTGGTCCTGGTATAAAAATCAAAATAAGCCTATTCTTTCCATATAACAGCCCTTCAAGTCTTTGAAGACCTCTAATTTCCTTCCTTAACTTGTCTTTGTTCCAAGTTAAACATGCTCAACCCTCCAACTATTCGCAAACTATTCTTACATTCATAGGCTATTTGGGCACCTGAAATTACTGATATTAATTAGAGAAAACAAACAGCATAGAGTTAAGACCAAAACAGGGGCACATAAAAGAGGGGTACAACCACACACACTATGAGGGTAGTAAAGGAAAATGAGAGATGTTGATCTGCTACTCTGAAAACTGTACAGAAATATGTCCTCCTCCCTACCCAACCCTGCCCGCCCCTGGCACTGTGAAGTGGTCTGGAAATCAGGTCGAACTTCATTCAGCTCAGGGCTGCGCCCTGGATCACTCCCTAATAGTCACCAAATCAGAGATACGAGGGGATGGCTATCGACAGCGGAGGCACTCAGCTCTTACTATTATTATTTTGAAAACATCCCCCAGCAGCTGGGCTCCGGAATTCAGGACAGTAAGTGCCTAGCATGGGTTCATCCCCACTAGTCTTAACTGACCACATGTGTATCCACACAGTTATTGATCCTTGCCTAATGCCATGGACTCTATTAACTAAAAACAAGTGACATTCTGTAACCATGGATCCATCAGTTGTTTCGAGCAGGATGTATCAGAATGTCAGCATCGTTTAGTGGTTATTATTGGATTTATCTTAGGCACTGGCTTTGGTGGAGGCTGTAGGGGTCAGGGAGGTGAGCTGCAACACGTAGGGCTAGTTGCACAGCTGGAAAGTATGCGACCAGCTCAGTATGAGGGCGCCCCACCAACCTCCCTGAAACGAAACTTCGGCCTCCTGCTGTCGAGGTGTTTCACACACACCCTATTGGTGGCTTGAGGCTTGGAGACACATGCATGTTGCGCATACCAGCAGTGGGCAGACAAGGAAAACTGCACTTGACATAGGAGGGTCCTTTCAGTGCCGATCCTGCCTCTGCATGCCTGGACCGTATCCTTTGCCTGTGATAAAGCTCTTCCATGAGTATAAAACTGCTTCAGTCCTGTGAGTTCTTTCAGAGATGATTAATGGGTAATTAACACAGCAAGGGTGAGAAGGGACTTCAGATACAAGCCATTCTGCGGCCTGAAGGGTGCTTCTGATGGGAGAGTGTTAGTGTTTGGTGCTGAAAGCACACAGTTTTGTAAGTGGGTGTGATGAAGTACAATTCTTAGTTCTGTTGGATGTTAGGGAAGCACGTCCAGAAAAACAACAGGCACGTGGTCTGGTTTGCTCCAACAGAAAACTATTTCTAACTCTGACAAAGAACGCATCCAGCCAGAGTTGCCAGGTATGTGTGCAAACAGATAGAGAAGGCCCACAGTGTTCGTCCTCATTTTTTTTCTTTTCCCCACACGCTCCTTTATTTTGTCCCTGTACCTGTTAGGGGCAACACTGTGGTTTCATGTATGTGGTTTCATGTCTTTTTTCCACAAATAGAATATTATACATGCTTCTGAATCCTAAATAACGTCATTGGTATTGAAGAAAGAATCAAGGTATCCCATGTCTGCCAGGACTATGACAGCATTGACAACAAAACAGAGGCTTGGGAAGGAAGTCAATTCAGGAGGGAAGAGAATGTGTATATATGAATGAATGTATGTGTGCATACATGTATATTCAGATGTGTATGTGTGGTATGTGTGTGAGAGAGTATGTATACACACACGTAATTTTCACACACCACATATATGTAGAAAAAATGATCTGCGATTAAAAATGAAACAAAATATAACCATTTTATTCTCTTAGCTCAGGATTTGAGCTATATCTAAATCCAGGCTCTGCCACCTGCCGGCTGTGACTATGTACAAGTCAGTTAACTGCTCTGAGACTGGTTTCCTCATCTATAAAATGGCAATTTTTATTGTGCAAGGTTCTGATGGGGATTAAAAGAGATAATGCATGGGCTATATATGTCATCAACCATCAACAGATTTCCAGAAGAGAAATTTTGACCAAAATTTGCTAACTTCCTTTCTTTTCTCTGAGGATCTGTAGTGAGAAGAGGAAGGACAAGAAGGGAATGGAGCTCAGAGAAGAAGGACCAAGGAGGAGGACATGAGGAAATAGCATTAACTTCACTCTACTTGTCTGCACTGGAATAATCCCCTAGGAACCAACCAGGAACTCGCCTATCAGTCAACAAAGGCAGCTAAAACATGATCTCCTGACCCCACTGTCCTCCCTGCCACCATCCACTTGCTATGGAGTCAGAGACAGGAGGCCACTTACCGGGGATGCAGTGGAGGGTTGGCCACAGAGGGTCTCCAGCATCCCCTGTCAGAAAGTTTTATAAGCTAAAAATGCTGTGCCATTTCACATGCTTCTTTAATCTCATGTTTGCAATTATCCTGAGAAAAAGGCATCACTAAAGCATCTGAGTTGCGTAACGCGCTGACCTGTAAGGACTGTATCACGATTTGAACCTAGTTCTTCCCATTACTACACGGCTTCCTCCTCGATACCAGAGCTGCTTCCAACTTGATGGTGGGCGTTGCTCGTGTCCTGTCCCATTCGCCCCAGCTCACCTGAGTGCACCAGCAGCTGTATTAGAGGGTTGTCAGCCCACTGTCAACTGTGTCAGGCACCTATGTTTCTTGTACCCTTTGAGGGTTTTCTTGTGACCACAGGAGCTTGCAAGGAACACAACCTGGAAAGGTAGGGAAAGGGAGTTTAATGTCCCCTAGGGTCCCCTGGGGCAATGCTCAACCAACTGGGGTTGGAGAGAAGCACTTACATTTCAGCCTCTGGCATGTTCTGAGTGGTTTCTGGGGGTGCCCCCAGCATGGGAGCCCCAGGTGTTCACAGTGTTAATAACCCACCCATAAAACATGTCCTTCATCCGCTCTTGCCCCTTCCTGTCTCACTTTCCCCACTTCCTCACACGTGCTTCCTCGGATACCTCCTATGTAAAGAACCCACGCTAAATCTTTACCTCGAGATCTACTTTTGGAGGAACCCCAACTGAGTCAAATTCTAAATTCCACGTGGTTGCTGCTACTGCTGTTATTGTTTTGAATCACACTACATTCCCACCAAAAAACGTAACAATGACCGTGGGGTGCTGACCAGTCAGAGCCTCATTAACACTTTTAAGGCTTGAAAAAACTGAAGACGGTGTTTCCCATAAAGCAACAAGTTATTCCTCCTGTTTCACGAAGTACCCTTCTTCCCAGCAGCTGCTCCAATTTCAAAGCAGGATGATGAAGGCTTTGAAGGCGCTCTGTTAATGCAGTTACAGATCCAATTTGGGCATGCTAGCTATTAAACAATGGACTTTAGGATATATGCCAAAAGTGGGACATTGTCTCTCGACATAAGAAAACAACTGAATTGGTAATGTTAAAAAAAAAATCTGTAAGTATGATCAAAGTATTTATACTCTGGAGAACAAGAGCAGTCATCTCCACATGCATTCTAGATTTATCAACTCTGCACACATATTTTAGGAAG
This sequence comes from Monodon monoceros, assembly GCF_005190385.1. Lineage (NCBI taxonomy): Eukaryota > Metazoa > Chordata > Mammalia > Artiodactyla > Monodontidae > Monodon > Monodon monoceros. Next base: position 63,540,750 of record NW_021703768.1, on the reverse strand, counting down.
ATTTTGAGAGATTTCAATACAATATCTAAAAATGACCCACCATTTTATTTTTAGCAAAAAGAGATTCTCAGTTTCTGGTAGTTGTCTGTAACTATAGGCTGAAAATGTTTCGATTTTAAAACATATATGTGTAAAATTCTCACATGAAAATGAGCCGTAGCACAACCCACTGCAGTGTGATGGCTCTTTATTCACAGTTTGTCCCGTCCAGAGATGCCAGACTCACGTCACATGCAGTAAGTTCACATAACACGTTTTGTTTTACAGACTCTAAACATTTATTTAACAAAATGGAAATTTCTAATATCTAGCACTTTTCTACATTTAAAATTACAGGGAAAAGAGACTCGTGTTCTACAGTATATAATGATTACAAAAGAGTTCGTTAAATGGTTAAAACACTTTCTCTGCTGATTCGGACTCCACATCCTTTAGTGAAGTGAGATGACATTTTTCTTGTGGAAAAGGCCAGTGTTTCTTGTTGGAGGAGGTGTGTCACCAGCACAACCCTCCCTTCACTCAGACCTGTCTATCTGAGGGTTTCTTTTACCAGTGAAACAGGTGGGAGTCCATTTCACTATTTTGATATCCAAGTCAGATATCAATCCTTTTAACTTAGGGAAGAACTCAAACGTATATAAACCAAAAGGCGGAGATTGCTTTTTCCATCCTTTTTACTCACGTGACGCTCTGGAAAGTCACAGTTTTCTTGGTGGTTTTGCTCGCGTGCTGATCCCTGTTCATGGAGCTATTACTAGTGCTAATGTGCAGAAGACGTTTTGAATGATGTCTAGCACCCACAGGAAAGAACAACGGACCCCCCAAATTTGAATTTTGTTCTTGCAAACTCTAAAAGCCAATGATCACTTGTGCCTTGCAGAATCTGGGGGCTCTATTCCCAGGTGCAAAGTGCATTTTCCGGGTTTCTCCAGAGCAAAGGCAGGGTGGACGCCCTCATTAAACCTGTGCCTGATGATGAAGAGCAACTGTCCGGTCTCAGAGTTTATAAACAGGAGCCTTTGGGCGGTGTAGTCCAGTAGGATGCCCACTCTGGAGGGACGCTCCGTCACGTGGATATCGCTCACAATGCCACTGTAGAAAAATGTGTATCTGAAATGGAATGGAATGGGAATTGAAAACTTTGGAAATCTTGAAGGACCATGATAAAGAAAATCACTTGGAGATCACCGATTGTGCAGTTGTTCACCTCAATTCACAATGAGTTGCAATAACATTGTCCCAAATACTTTAACCAGATCCCTCCTAGATGCTAAAATGCATAGCTCTTCCCAACAGACGAGTATTTTTAATAATTTTGCTCCTTCTACATTAGGAGGCAGTCCCAGAATAACCAACATATGCCTCCCTTGTGATTTTTCTCAACATTTTAATTCTTTCCCAGCTGCCCACGTGTTTTAACTACTGCATTCATGGTGTGTCATTCTTTTGAATAAAACTCCTTTGAGGCTGCCATGTACTTTAAAAAGTACCGCGGGCTTGCCTTCCATAAAGTGTATTAATTTTACCATTTAAAAATTTTGTAAGTAACTTACATAAGGACCTTTATGAAGTTTAAGAAATATTTCATTATTTTTGCCCAACTTCATCTTTTGTACACTCCCACTGCCCCAAATCAACTTTCCTTTTCATCTTCTCACCCTTACAGCCAAGAGGGGGAGCCTTTGATTTCTTTCTTCAATTCAAACAAATTCAGTTCAACATGTAGTCATTGGGCATATCTGTGTGTCCTGTACTTTGCTAGACCTCTGCACCTCTGGGGGATATGCAGACCATAGCATACTGTCCTTGCCCCCAGGGACCCCACACTCTACTGAGCAGGAATGAAAATTGTTGATGACTTAAACATGGGCTGGGGCTGAGCGAGACTCCAGTTTAGAGCACAGATTGGTAAAGCGTTTCCTTACACGTTTAATGGACCTGGTTTAGTTGTGAAAGGAAAGGTTCAAAGCCAGGCTGGCAAGGAGAAATTGCTGAACAGAAGAAGTTAAATTGCTCTATGCAAAAAAGTAACACAAGGTGGGAGTTTTCTCCTGGCAATCTTAGAAACAGAGGGTGGAGCCCTGAAAACAGAAGAAGAGAAGAATTGAGAGATGGAAGAGAAGAAAAGAGATGAGGGACAGATCTGTGGATATGATAGGTCTGAGGGTGGGAGTGACAATGGGAAGACTGGGGCCGGAGAAACTGGGTGACTCTGGTGTGGCTGAGAAGGACAAGGACCTTGAAGACCTGTGACATCTCTCTTAAAGGCCCAGAAGCTTGAGTGCAGGAATATTTAGGAAATGGCAAGTTAGCAATTTCCTCGCTGAACGAAGCTCACGTGAAAGGGCAGAGGTTCACGGGGATGGAAGGTAAGCGAGACTTCCACAATGATAAAGGACCTCTTCAGTGCCTTGCTAATGTGAAATATGGCAGAACATTATGAAGTTTTAGAACCTGTAAAGCACACAGAGGCTGCAGGTGGCAATGATGGACAACAGCAGTGGGCTGCCCAACTTCATCCTTGGAGAACAGATGGAGAACAGCCTGGGGCTCTTACAGAAGGGGCTTGGGGAGCAGATGGGCTCACATTCAGCCAAAGAAGAATGGTCAGAACCGGATGGGGAAAAAAGGGAGAAGGCGATCCAAGCCATCGGGGCAGCAGAAGCAGTGATGAGGTGGCAGAATAAACCTGTATGTCATGGAGAACATCACCATCTGATTGATGGGTTAGGAGGGGACATGTGAATGACTTTAAGGATATTACCCGGATAGGTAGGTCAGAGGCCAGGCTCTAGACCTGCCCTGTCCAATATAGTGGCCACCAGGCACATGTGGCCACTTAAATTAAAATTAAGTAAAATTAAGTAAAATTCAAAATTCAGTTCGTCAATCCTATTAACCACATTTCAAGTTCTCAAGAGCCACATATGACACCATTTTTCTATTTTTGCAGAATGTGTGATTGCGCAGCACTGGTCTAGAGGGTTCTGAATACCCATATAAGCCATTTCCCTACCCTGCTTAGAAGGTCCCCGGTGCCCACAGGCCCAGCCCCGGTCAGTCCCTGAGCTAATCGCTACCATGGAGGTCAAGGAGGGAAAGACATTCCTTGAAGCCTTGGACCCACCAGTTCTACAGGGCCTGGAATTCGCCCTGTCTTGTTTCTGCCTCCATTTCCTACTGAGCACATCACTTCCTTCTCCAACCTGCACTCCGGCCTGAAACCAAGCCTATCTGCCGTGGCCTGACTCCCTCTCTATCCTTTGGACTGCTGGTCCCTGTTCAAACAAAGGTCATCCAGAAGCCTGATTCTTGACACCTGCATGACCCTGGAACTACCTTGGCGAGGTTTCCCACCTGGGTGGACCACCCTTGTGAATCTCACTGATGGCCCAGAATGAGCCCAGCCAGACTCCTCTCCACCCTCGTGGCCACTCCCCTCAGGCCTCCTCATACTCCAGCCTGGTCACATTCTTCCTGGCTTCCCCCTTCACTGTGGTCCCACCTGAGTGTCGACACCACTGTAGATGTTTGTAGATTTTTGAGCAGAAAAGGAAGGGACGTGATGCAAATGATGTTTGAGAAATATCTGTCAGCTGTGACACATAGAATGGCTTGGAGTGGGTGGAGACTGGAAGAAGAACACAGGCATGTTGGCTGTGGATGAAGCGAGTAAAGGAAACAAAGCCTTGAACTAGAGAAGTAAGTTAGGAACAGACAGGATGAAATACCGTTGATTCTTTCTCCTTAGACTCTCTTCATTTCTCCTATCCAGTTGTGACATCTTAAAGCCTGATGCAAGTAGAATCAAGAGTAATACCGCTTGGGGCTTCCCTGGTGGCGCAGTGGTTGGGAGTCTGCCTGCTGATGCAGGGGACATGGGTTCGTGCCCCGGTCCGGGAAGCTCCCACATGCTGCGGAGCAGCTGGGCCCGTGAGCCATGGCCGCTGAGCCTGTGCGTCCGGAGCCTGTGCTCCACAACGGCCGAGGCCACAACAGTGAGAGGCCCGCGTACCACAAAAAAAAAAAAAAAAAAAAAAAAAAAGAGTAATACCGCTTGGTTTAAATCATGAAGCGAGAAAAATGGAAAAACACAGGAGGGTCTGCTATAGCAGTACTCTCAGTAACCTGAAGGCCAGGGTGCTCTAATTTGGAACATGAAATGAGGCATTTAAGACCTGACCTCTCTGTGCTGTGACCACACACAGCACACTCCTCCCAAAATCTACAGAACCTACCCTGGGCCCACAAGAGCCAAAGACCAAAGTTGTTGAACCTGCTGAATGAAATTAACAGTTCTGTTTTCTAGAGTCTAGAACTCTGTATTGGACTCTCGTCTTTGGTTTGGGTTTTTAAGGGTTCAAGTGTCTAAGGAAATTTTCATGAAATCAATACCTAGTTCCGGCTCTAAGTCTACCGATTATAAACTCTGGGTTTGAATGATCTTTCAGCTCTAGGAGGAGGCTGAATATCAATTAATCATCATGGCTCTGCCTTGATGGAATGTGACTTTAAATAGCTCTTGGAGATGGTGTCCTTATGAACCATGTCAGAGAATCAAACTCTGTCAAGTAGGATGCAGGGAGAGATGTGCAGCCAGAAATATGCAAAATCCCAATCTGTGGGCCTTTTTCTGGGAACTTGCGAGCACTGCTTCCTTTTTAAGCATTACATTTGAATAATTCTTCACATTTGATTCTTTATGATTTCAAAGCTCTTCCTTGTACCTGACTTCATGTGATCCTCACAACCCCAAAATGTAGCAGACCAGGCATCACTGTCCCCTGACAAGACAGATGAGGCACATCAGATATGCTCATTAGATTAACCAACTTCTGGTGAGTAGTCAATATGAGGCTAGTCGAGAATGGAGCCAGGACTAAAATCAGGTTCCTGGCTCCAGTCTCATGCTCTTTTATTAGACTATCTTGTGCACATATTCAGTTCATAACACGCTCGCCTTATCTAACGCAGGTTAGCTTTTTCACATCAAGCGATTAAACAATACTAATGAGACAGGCTGGGACCTGGGACCCTTTGCTGCAGCACTTGCACCTAGACAAATGTCTTCTTGAGCAACAAAATACAAAGAAACTATAAAGGACTAAAAATAACTGCATGCATGTCCAGTTGGGGCAAAGTATGAACAACAAGATACAAAAAGGCCAAAACCCAACTGCCACTTCTGAGGTGCTGGGAGCAAAAGCAGGGTACTGCGCATGATCCGTGTCCGCAGCACCGCCAAGGGGGTGGGTGGACCACCTAAGCCACGCCTCCCGCCTGACCCAGCAATCCTCCCCTACCCTCAGCCCATATAACGGACCAGCTCACTCCCCCTCACGGAGCGAGCGTGGGTACCTATTACTTGTTCTCGCTCTCTCCTGCTGAGGCAGGAGTCCCAATAAAGCCTTGCCTGCATTACTCGTCTGGCCTCTTATCAATTTCTATTGATTAAAGAGTCCAAGAACCCAGGTCGGTAACACTAATAATATAGACCAGAGGTTAGTCAGCTTTGTCTGTAAAGGGCCAGATAGTAAATATCTTAGGCTTTGGGGCCATTCAATCTCTATTACAACTAGTCAACTCTGCCATTGTAGCACAAAGGCAGCCATAGGCAATACGTAAACAAATGAGCTTGACTGTGTTCCAATAAAACTGCATTTACAAAAAAAGCAGCGGGTCATATTTGGCCTGTTGGGCTATAGTTTGCCAACCCTTAATATAGACCAACGGTGGTGGGGTAGGGGGATGGTACTGGGGACCTACTTCTTCCTCAGTCCTGTTGACTCCTCTGTGGAGGGAGCCCTTTCGGCCTTACCCTTGTGGTCTCTCCCCACCCTGGGGTGAGCTTTGAAGGAAAAACTGGCCATGCATGTGTTTCCCTAACTCTTCCTGACGAGTTTCCTGAGGAGATGCACATGCTTCTCCAGGAACCTACTCTGCCCCACAGGATGGGAAGCTGCCCTGGCCAAGGCTCTGCGTGGGTACAAGTCTGTCTATTAATAGGGTTCGATATAAGAAACACTCTTGCTTTCACATATGAACCACATTCTCTAAAACCGGCTTCCTCAGTAATCAGAGTAGTAGTTGAATCTCCAAATACTTGAGTCTTCTGTTTTCTTTCTCAGCTGACTCAGAACTTGGGCAGGGAAGTGAGAGGTTATTTATTAGGTCCCTCAGAGCCCTCTGCCTAGACATCAACGCATGACACTGATTAAGTGGGGAGGGGCAGGCTCCGGCTTACCTCTGCGGCTCAGAGCAGTGCATGTACCACGCGGTCTCTCCTTGTCCCAGGGCACCAGCCTGCACCGCCGAGCTGGAGCAGATGCCCAGTCGGTACGCTGGGCAGTCTGTGACAGTGGTTTCCCAGTAGTGCTGGCCACAGGCAGGGAGCTCCTCACCCAGCACTGATGGGATTCTGCAGGCAAAGTTGATCAGGAATTGCCAGGCTTTATCTCATAAACACCAACATTCATAAATGTGTACACAGTTTAAGCAGGATTCTATCCTCGGAAACTGCTGGAGTTTGACTAAAGACATTCATTGTTCATTGTGCCCCCGACCGTGACCTGATGGCCACAGAATTCCCCAAACCCTCAACATGCATTTAACATATTTCTACTGCCACACTCAACACACATGTATTACACATAGCATCTCTTGGAGGGACTGGGAACCAGGAAATTAGAATAATGGCAGGATAAAAAGAAATGGCACAATCTCTGCTTTCAAAGAGAATGAGGAAATATAAGGGAGGCAGGTGGAGAATTCCAAGAAAGCATGACTTGCAAAGTTTTCTTCCAAAACTTGCACATACACAAAAAGGAGTCTCTAAAACCTTCTCTCACAATGGGTTCCAGTGTCTGCTGACTTTCCTGGGCACAGAGACTGAAAAGGGTGCTGCTCCTGAAGAGCAAGCTGTCTGGGGAGGCCAGAGCAGAGCGGAGTTCCACCTGGATGAACCAGGTGTAATGCTTGTGCTCCTCAGAGGCTTATGGTCAACAGTCTTTGGGACTCTGGCCTCTTTAGATGGTAGCAGGTACACCTGAGAGGTTGTCGAAAGGTCTCTTTTTGTCTCACCTCAGCTATTTTTGTAACAGACCAGGTGAAGTGAACCAAAGCACTTTCCACTGCGGATGGGTGACCTTGTTTGCATGAATTGCTCAATTTTGCTTTGAAATGGCTGAGACAGCAAGGAAGCATTTTTAATTTAAGCAGTATTAATATTCAGTCAGCACCCTCTCCCCCTCCCCTTTAACAGATGAGAAAGTGATTAATGCAAAGGAATGTACTTCATTTTCAACCTAATTTCAACAACAACCTCATTTCAGAGAGGGGGCTACTGATGGGCCCTTGCTCTCTGGAGCAAAGCCCAGCTACCTGATATTTATGAGTTAATTTTCAGGTTAATAATAAATAAGTAAAATTCTATCAAATACATTAGTTATTATCTATGAACTCTTACCAACCTCCAATCTATTTCTTTTCTCTTTGATTTTTTTGAGAAATCCAAAAGAGACAGAAAAGCCCAATCTATTTCTTAAATCTTTTTTTCCCCTGAATTCGCTCATTTGTACATGCTTAGCATCTCCAGTGTTCTGGGCCCCAGGCTAGATTCCGGAGATTAAAGATGCGGAAGACGAGGCTGTTGCTTGAGGACTAGTCAAAATAGAGCATCTGACCAATGACTCCACAAGTGCTCAGACCTTTTTGCGGATAAGATCAAGGGTGCCAGGGCCCAGAAAAGGCTTGGTCATTTCCAGGAGCAGGTAACACCTGAGCTGAGCCACAGACAGATGAATAGCAGACTGAGAGGAAAACAGCACAAGTCGCCGTTGGTGGGCTCAGGGCTATACTGTGAGAGCACCTTGGGCGCATCAGTGCCAACAGCAGTGTGTTTCACATGCTTTTCACGTACTTTCTCCCATTTGACCATTTTGACCCTCAAAATAACCACGAGAGAGTGCAGGCAAATTGCAGAGCAATCTCCCCACCGTGCCCTCAGCTTTTGGATTTCTTTACTTTGCTGCTTCCTTTTATGGGAGCTTCTGGGGGATGTGGTGGTGGTGGGGGGGAGGGCAAGATCCTGAAAGTCCTGCATGTGGCCAGAACCAGAAACTCAACAAAATGTCATTCTTCTCTATTCCTTTTCAAGTGGATAGATTCAAAATCTGGTTTGCTGTTGAAATAATAGAAGAATTAACCCAGGCTCTTTTTTCATTGAACCAGAGATAATGCCTTAGAACAGCCTATGTGTTAAACAAAACCATCTGTGCTTATATTTCCAATAAAAATATTGACACTTGCTCCAAGTTTGAATGATCTCTGTCACTTTCCCCCTAGTAACGAACCATAACTGAACTGTATGTGTGCGTACCAATTTATGCTCCATGTCACACATACCAGGCATGTGCACTAAACCAAGAATGTGCTCAGGTGAGGCCACACTGAGGTGACACCCTCAGAAGACTCTCCTGCAGAGGCATCTCGTGCTTTCTTCTTCTACTTACTCTGTCAGCCGTCTCCTCTCAGCGAAGCTGATCTCTGTTCCATCTAAGGAAATCTGCAGAGCGGGATGAGCCGTTTCCCTCAGCAGGAGAAATCTCGTTCCTATTGTAGTTAGAAAATAGGATTATAACATTACTGCAGTGTCGAGCGCTATCCCTGGGCCAAGCCCCGCATTTCAGATCATAGTCTCCCTTGCTTCTAACATCAAAATCCTCTGCTCAGTGTTTTCAGATCCACAGCAAAATTGCATCCGTGGTAAGGACTAGTGAACATCAGTGGCTGGTCACCTCACCCGGTGTGCTTCTCCTGTACTAGCGCTCACTCTATTAGGCAAAGTATGCTCCCTGCACCAGCAGCACCTACCTACCTCACCTGGAAACTAGTTAGAAATGCAGAATCTTGGGCCTGCCCCAGACCTCCTGAACCACAATCGGTATTTTAACAAGCTCCTTGGGAGATTCACGTGCACATTAAAGTTTGAAGATGCCATGGTCTATGTAACCTCCAGGAGTGGTTCTAACAGTGGACAGTACAGGCACCATTTGGGACTGCAGGGAACACATTTCTGGACAGACAGCCCTCATGCCCTCTCTTTATAAACATCAGGCTGGCCCTAACCACATCACACCCAAGGTGCGTGCACAAGTTTTTGCTGGTTAAGCAAATCACGTAACGTGCCACCCTCAATCTTGCCATCTTTGGGTCTAGCATAAGATAATAAAATGATCACTCTTCCACTCCTCATCTCTTTTCACAATAATTGAGAACAGCCAAGCATTTTTTTGTTGGCACCATCAAGGGTATTTTCCCCAAAATGCCCTTGAACAGTTTCATCACTTTTTTGAGTTGCTCACTCATTCATTCATTCAACAAACATTAATGGGCACAAACCATGTGCTAGGCATGGAAAATAAACAGAAGAATAAGACTAGAAGTTTGTTCATAGAGTTCACAGTGTAATAAAATAAGAATATCCTCATCCCACTCTTCCCCCAACACACATACACTCAAAACATACCCACAAACTATAGCACATTGTGAACCAAACAAGAATCATCTGAGGAGATTTAAAACACTTGTCAGCGCCCATATCCAGGTAAATTAGACCAGGATCTCCAGGAGTGGGCTCCCCACATCAGTATTTTCTTAAGCACCTGGACTGATTGCTAATGGGTGGCCAAGGTTGAGAATGTCTTAAACCAGAAAAACAAAAGAAACACCTTGACCTTTGGCCAATCTTGGGTCCTCATGCCAAAAACCTAGCCCTGCCAGCAGGTTGGGGGCGTGAAGAAGTGGCCCTCTAGGATGTCTTCTCTGGGTGGTGGAAGGGAAGGAATGGGAATGCTTGGAAATAGTTCTCTGTGTGCAAAGGAGAAGGTACCTCTGGTGGAAATGAGGGCAGCTTCACTCTGTTCACTTGTCCCAAATGCACTGATGGCTTTCACGTAGAAAAAGTAATTGTCATTGGGTTGGAGGTTAACTTTCAGTTGGAGTTCTTTAATTCCAGAGAAAGATCTAAATATGAAGGGAAAATAATAATTTTAAACATAACCCTATATGCTAAACAACTCATCATATTTCAATCCTGTAGTGAATGAACATCTTTTATTAACAACAAATCACTTATTTTTCCCTTTTTATGACCATCGAGTTAGCAAGCCAGATTTTATAAAATGGCCATTGTCCACTAAATTTACTTTATCAAATCATTTCTACCTTGGTCAACTTTTGTCCAATATTGTGACTTCCAGAATGCTCTTTGGAAGACAGCCAACCAAACTTTTTTTTTTTATTCAGAAAATAGACTAATTTTGTGGTTAATGAGTCCCCAAGGATATATTGTTTTCTTTATCAAATTTTGGCTGAGAGGGCACTTGTGGATTAAGATGATATTAAACCAATCTGTAATGCAAAAGACACCATCTCATTAACAGATCCTGAATAGTGGAAAACTTAAGGTGAGTGTTGATTTTGTACATGGTCATCATGCCAAAGCCAGCCAACTTATAGAAACTGAAGATCTCTAAAGAAGACAATATCCTTTAGAGCAAACTTCATCCTGGAGAGAAAAGAGAATTCTAACTGCCAAATAAAATCCCCAAAGCTGCTGTTCCTAAACCTCCCATTTACATTAAAAGAAAAGTGCTGGTCGTGGTATCTAAATGGCAGCAGGCTTGGCAAGAACACTGTAACAGCCCAACCATTTAAGCACAAATGGACTTGTTGGATTTGAAGATGGAGTTCTGAACTTGCCAATGAGCTGGAATAATTTTTGTGCCTCTTTTCCATTCTCTTTTATCTGCTTGATATCACGTCCTAGAGCATTTATACAAATAAAGTATACAAGTGCTCTTTCTTTTAGCCTCCATTTGGAGAGGCTTTGGAGAGAGTTACAAGTTAGGCTCCTTGCTAATAAAAGAAGTCCTAATCTGAGTACTAAAGAATCAGAATCCTGTTCCTGTTAGATGTGCATTGGATACTAGTCATTGAAAACAATAGTACAATAGCCTTCAAGTTCATTCTCAGAGGGAAATGCGGGTTTTTTTAATCTGTTTGTTTGCTTTGTTTGTTTTTTATTTTCTTTGTGTTTGTTTTATTATTAATGAAGGTACCACGAAATCATCAGAATCAAAGAGTGGCCACTGTTCATTCTCAGACTGATTTTTGTTTTCAGGTTATTTCTACTTCTGTTGACTTACTTCATTCTCAGTACCTACCTTAGAGAATACCATGGAGAACCAAGAGAAGGAAAAAGTATCATTGACCCAGAAAACAGATGAACTTAGACTTTTTAGAAGCAGAAAATCTGTACAGAGTAACAATCCCTCCCCCATCAAAGCCCCATGTCTAAAAGCACAGAAAACTCACAATGTGTTCCTCAGCAGGAGAGGCCAGGGAGGGGAGAAGCCTGGGTCTATTTGTATATTTGCTATTTAGTGCCTGCATCTGGTAAAGGTCAGTACAAACTCCCCAAACCTTATTGGTTGTTATTTCAGAACCTACCACCTGAGCAGGTCCTCACAGAGTACTATCTTTAGATGCATGGAGAATGCATGGATTGAGCCACATGTCCACTGACAACTAATAATGCTTCAATTTTTTAACAAAAAAACCAGGTCCTATGACTGAGAATGCAATTCCCAACTAATACCTAGATTATTATTCTGGGGTAGATGTATTGCTGATCTTATTTGCATTGATGACTGAAGAGATGTTTTCAATGTACATTAATTATAGCAAGCTTATTGTCTCAATAAGCACACTCAGATCTGAACTGAATTTCAGACTTCATCCACTCATCAAATAAATGTTTATTGATCACGTATCATGTGCCCAGGCCCTGTCCCTGCTTGAGGGGTAAGTGACAAGGAGAGGTGAGGAAATTACATCTCTAGAAACTGGATAGAACATATGGGTTTCATTTTGTGATAATGCAGTTGTTAAATGCCAAGGATGCTGCTTTTTGGGTAAGTTTTATGAAGTCTGTCAAGGAGGAAATTCCATATATATAGTCAATTGTATGCTATGTCTTATTAGTCATTTAAAAAATAAAAGTTTACGTGGTACAGAAGCCAATACATGGGATAAGATCTGCTTTCAGTGTGCGAACATGTCATGCAGACGTGACAAATATGCCTAATGCCCTCGCTGACTCTATAAAAGCACCATGCATGAAAATGAAAGTAATACGAAATATGGTAGGGCTTTATTGTTTATAAGTTGCTGTCTTATGCTCAAGCACCAAGAACAAAGCAAAAAAGCTCAGCTATGAACGGTTCATTTCCATGTCTATTCATTGTCTGACCTCACTTGAATGTCATAAAAGCCTCATGTCAGCTGTCCCTGCTGTTTAGCCAAATGAAAGCTTCAAAACTTTTGGAATTTGAAATCTGAAGAGTGGCACTCTTCCATAGATTATATTTTTTATTTCAAAACCAAAAACTTGTCATAATTGCAACTGAAACCACATGAGTTATAATAAGTTTTGCATAGTTTGGAGTAGAATTCAAATTCACAGAATATCCAAACTGAAGTAAGTGATTAGACAGCAAATGGAACCACAGCAAGTTGTTGATGCTTAGGTAAGAAGAGATTTCAGCCTTATCAATAATGTGACTAACCTGATGATGTTAGAAGTCTAGAGCCAGTAATAAAATTCAAAAGGCAATAAGAAATTTGACTCAAAGAGTCTCACTTTGGGTCATAAGTGTGAGATCCTCCCTACAAGTATCATAGTGCAATGGAAAGGGAAGGCTTTATATGTGGAGGTTCCGGGAATGTGAGGACAAGGAAGCATCTAGGAACCCTGACACAGCAAATTAGCTGATTGCTGGTAGGGCATAAGCATGCTGTGGGGTTTGATCACAGAGCTCTGCACCCAGCAGGTCTTCAAAGGACTTCCGGCTTGCTCATTGGTAGGACAAAGCACATTTGTTAAACTCCAATGCTGTAAGGCAGAGAGAAATGATTCAAAGGAGACTCATTGTCTCCTCAGAAGTCTGAAGGTCTGCCATGTAAATGAGAGTGGTCTCCTCTTCTGCTGTTTCAGAAGGAAACGAGTGGAAGCCCCCAGGAGGCCGACGTTTGTCCAATATAACAAAGACCTCTCTAGCCTGAGCCTTTTCCTTCTTTAATTTTTGCAAAGAATGATGGAAAAGTTTGCCACAACTAACCATAGACAATGGGGCAAGAATTATTGATATTTCACATGGGAATTGAAAAGGATCTTTATGAAGAAAAAAACATTAGGGATTTAATGCTTAATGGGAAAATACTAAAAGCATTCCCATTAAGTCAGAGAGACAGACATGAGGTTAAAAAAAATTGGGAGGTAGGAGGTAAAATTATTACCATTTGCAGATGACATGACTGCTATCTAGAAAACCTAAGAAAATCAGACAAAAAACTCAGAATTTAATGGAAGAGCTAGATGTGAAACTAATATAAGATATCAAAATCATTCATATACAAATAACAACTAGATAGAAGATAAAGCAAAAGAAAGATCTTATTTAGAATAGTGGCAAACATAACAAAAGTATATAAGATTTATATGAAAAATATTTTTGAAAATGGTACTGAAGGAAAGCACACAAAAGACTTGACTAAAAGGAAAGGCATACCAGTTCTTGGGTACAAAAATGCAACATCACAAAAATTTCAATACTCCCTAAATTAATCTATCAATTTAACATGATCTCTAAAAATACCAAATTGTCAGGGGCAGGGCAGTAGAGGTGACTACACAGTCTGATTCTAAAGATCATATGAAAAATAAACTAGCAAATAGCAAAAAAGAAAAAGTCATGAAGGGGCAACCTAACCTACATGAATTCTAAAATTATAAAGCTATAATAATAAAAATAGCATGGTACTAGGGCATAAATAGATGGGTCAATGGAATAGATTATAAAGGTGAGGAATAGACCCAAATACATAGGTTCTTTAGTATATAATAGTGGAGGTATTTCAAATCAGAAGGGGGGTTTTCTTCCTGGCACAGCGGGATAGCCATAGTAGAAAAAATAAAGTTGGATTCCCTACTGCGTACTTCCTCCTGAAAGTAGATCTAAACTAACATTAATATTAACAAATACGTATGGAGAGGAGCTTTAAGATGGCAGAAGAGTAAGACACAGAGATCACCTTCCTCCCCACACATACATCAGAAATACATGTACATGTGGAGCAACTCCTACAGAACACCTACTGAACGCTGGCAGAAGACCTCAGACCTCCCAAAAGGCAAGAAACCCCCCCACGTACCTGGGTAGGGCAAAAGAAAAAAGAAAAAACAGACAAAAGAATAGGGACGGGACCTGCACCAGTGGTAGGGAGCTGTGAAGGAGGAAAGGTTTCCACACACTAGGAAGCCCCTTCGCGGGCGGGGACTGCAGGTGGCGGATGGGGGAAGCTTCGGAGCCGCGGAGGAGAGCGCAGCCACAGGGGTGCGGAGGGCAAAGCGGGGAGATTCCCGCACAGAGGATCCGTGCCAACCAGCCCGAGAGGCTTGTCTGCTCGGCGGGGGCTGGGAGCTGAGGCTCGGGCTTCGGAGGTTGGATGGCAGGGAGAGGACTGGGGTTGGTGGCATGAACACAGCCTGCAGGGGGTTAGTGCACCACAGCTAGCCGGTAGGGAGTCCGGGGAAAAGTCTGGACCTGCCGAAGAGGCAAGAGACTTTTTCTTCCCTCTTTGTTTCCTGGTACGCGAGGAGAGGGGATTAAGAGCGCCGCTTAAAAGAGCTCCAGAGACGGGCGCGAGCCGCGGCTATCAGCTCAGACCCCAGAGACGGGCATGAGACGCTAAGGCTGCTGCTGCCGCCACCAAGAAGTCTGTGTGCGAGCACAGGTCACTATCCACACCTCACCTCCCGGGAGCCTGTGCAGCCCGCCACTGCCAGGGTCCCATGATCCAGGGACAACTTCCCCGGGAGAATGCACGGCGCACCTCAGGCTGGTGCAACGTCTTTCTGGCCTCTGCCGCCGCAGGCTCGCCCCGCACTCAGTACCCCTCCCTGCCCCTGGCCTGAGTGAGCCAGAGCCACCTAATCAGCTTTACTTTAACCCTGTCTTGTCTGAGCGAAGAACAGACTCCCTCAAGCGACCTACACACAGAGGCGGATCCAGATCCAAAGCTGAGCCCCTGGGAGCTGTGATAACAAAGAAGAGAAAGGGAAATCTCTCCCAGCAGCCTCAGGAGCAGTGGATTGTATCTCCACAATCAATTTGATGTACCCTGCTTCTGCAGAATACCTGAATAGACAACGAATCATCCCAAATGGAGGAGGTGGACTTTGGGAGCAACGATATATATATATATTTTTTTCCCTTATTCTCTTTTTTTTTTTTTCCGGTACGCGGGCCTCTCACCGCTGTGGCCCCTCCCGTTGTGGAGCACAGGCTCCAGACGCGCAGGTTCAGCAGCCATGGCTCACGGGCCCAGCCTCCCCGCGGCACGCGGGATCCTCCCGGACATGGGCACGAACCCGCATTCCCTGCATTGGCAGGTGGACCCCCAACCATTGTGCCACCAGGGAAGCCCCCTTTTTCTCTTTTTGTGAGTGTGTATGTGTATGCTTCTGTGTGTGATTTTGTCTGTATAGCTTTGCTTTTACCATTTGTCCTAGGGTTCTGTCTGTCCGTTTTTTTTGTTGTTGTTTTATTTTAGTATAGTTTTTAGCACTTCTTACCATTGGTGGATTTGTTTTTTGGTTTGGTTGCTCTCTTCTTTCTTTCTTTTTTCATTACTTAAAAATAACTATTTTTTACTCTAATAACTGTATTTTATTTTATCTTCTTCTTTCTTTCTTTTCTCCCTTTTATTCTGAGCTGTGTGCATGACAGGCTCTTGGTGCTCCAGACAGGAGTCAGGGCTGTGCCTCTGAGGTGGGAGAGCCAAGTTCAGGACACTGGTCCACAAGAGACCTCTCAGCTCCACGTAATATCAAAGGGCGAAAATCTCCCAGAGATCTCCATCTCAACGCCAAGACCCAGCTCCACTCAACGACCAGCAAGCTACAGTGCTGGACACACTAAGCCAAATAACTAGCAAGACAGGAACACAACCCCATCCATTAGCAGAGAGGCTGCCTAAAATCATAATAAGGCCACAGACACCCCAAAACACACCACCAGAAATGGACCTGCCCAGCAGAAAGACAAGATCCAGCCTCATCCACCAGAACACAGGCACTAGTCCCCTCCACCAGGAAGCCTACACAACCCAATTAACCAACCTTAGCCACTGGGAACACACACCAAAAACAACGGGAACTAAGAACCTGCAGCCTGCAAAAAGGAGACCCCAAACAGTAAGTTAAGCAAAATGAGAAGACAGAGAAACTCACAGCAGATGAAGGAGCAAGGCAAAAACCCAGCAGACCTAACAAATGAAGAGGAAATAGACAGTCTACCTAAAAAATAATTCAGAATAATGATAGTAAAGATGATCCAAGATCTTAGAAATAGAATGGAGAAAATACAAGAAATGTTTAACAAGGACCTAGAAGAACTAAAGAGCAAACAAACAGTGATGAACAACACAATAAATGAAATTAAAAATTCTCTAGAAGGGATCAATAGCAGAATAACTCAGGCAGAAGAACGGATCAGTGACCTGGAAGATAAAATAGTGGAAATAACTACTGCAGAGCAGAATAAAGAAAAAAGAATGAAAAGAATTGAGGACAGTCTCAGAGACCTCTGGGACAACATTAAATGCATCAACATTCGAGTTATAGGGGTCCCAGAAGAAGAAGAGAAAAAGAAAGGGACTAAGAAAATATTTGAAGAGATTATAGTTGAAACCTTCCCTAATGTGGGAAAGGAAATAGTTAATCAAGTCCAGGAAGCACAGAGAGTCCCATAAAGGATAAATCAAAGGAGAAACACGCCAAGACACATATTAATCAAACTATCAAAAATTAAATACAATGAAAAAATATTAAAAGCAGCAAGGGAAAAACAACAAATAACACACAAGGGAATCCCCATAAGGTTAACAGCTGATCTTTCAGCAGAAACTCTGCAAGCCACAAGGGAGTGGCAGGATATACTTAAAGTGATGAAGGAGAAAAATCTACAACCAAGATTACTCTACCCAGCAAGGATCTCATTCGTATTTGATGGAGAAATTAAAACCTTTACAGACAAGCAAAAGCTAACAAATCAGCACCACCAAACCACCTTTACAACAAATGCTAAAGGAACTTCTCTAGGCAGGAAACACAAGAGAAGGAAAAGACCTACAATAACAAACCCAAAAGAATTAAGAAAATGGTAATAGGAACATACATATCGATAATTACCTTAAATGTAAATGGATTAAATGCTCCAACCAAAAGACATAGACTGGCTGAATGGATACAAAAACAAGACCCATATATATGCTGTCTACAAGAGACCCACTTGAAACCTAGGGACACATACAGACTGAAAGTGAGGGGGTGGAAAAAGATATTACATGCAAATGCAAATCAAAAGAAAACTGGAGTAGCAATTCTCATATCAGACAAAATAGACTTTAAAACAAAGACTATTATTATAAGAGACAAAGACACTACATAATGATCAAGGGATCAATCCAAGAAGAAGATATAACAATTATAAATATTTATGCACCCAATACAGGAGCAACTCAATACATAAGGCAAATACTAACAGTCATAAAAGGGGAAATCGACAGTAACACAATCATAGAAGGGGACTTTAACACCCCACTTTCACCAATGGACAGAACATCACAAATGAAAATAAATAAGGAAACACAAGCTTTAAATGATACATTAAACAAGATGGACTTAATTGATATTTATAGGACACTCCATCCAAAAACAACAGAATACACATTCTTCTCAAGTGCTCATGGAACATTCTCTAGGATAGATCATATCTTGGGTCACAAATCAAGCCTTGGTAAATTTAAGAAAATTGAAATCATTATCAAGTATCTTTTCGGACCACAATGCTATGAGACTAGATATCAATTACAGGAAAATATCTGTAAAAAATACAAACACATGGAGGCTAGACAATACACTACTTAATAACCAAGAGATCACTGAAGAAATCAAAGAGGAAATCAAAAAATACCGAGAAACAAATGACAATGAAAACACGATGACCCCAAACCTATGAGATGCAGCAAAAGCAGTTCTAAGAGGGAAGTTTATAGCAATACAATCATACCTTAAGAAAAAAGAAACATCTCAAATAAACAACCTAACCTTACACCTAAAGCAATTAGAGAAAGAACAAAAATACCTCAAAGTTAGCAGAAGGAAAGAAATCATAAAGATCAGATCAGAAATAAATGAAAAAGAAATTAAGGAAATGATAGCAAAGATCAATAAAAGTAAAAGCTGGTTCTTTGAGAAGATAAACAAAATTGATAAACCATTATCCAGACTCATCAAGAAAAGAAAGGAGAAGACTCAAATCAATAGAATCAGAAATGAAAGAGGAGAAGTAACAACTGACACTGTAGAAATACAAAGGATCATGAGAGATTACTACAAGTAACTCTATGCCAATAAAATGGACAACCTGGAAGAAATGGACAAATTCTTAGAAATGCACAACCTTCTAAGACTGAACCAGGAAGAAACAGAAAATATGAACAGACCAATCACAAGCACTGAAATTGAAACTGTGATTAAAAATCTTCCAACAAACAAAAGCCCAGGACCAGATGGCTTCACAGGTGAATTCTATCAAACATTTAGAGAAGAGCTAACACCTATCCTTCTCAAACTCTTCCAAAACAGAGCAGAGGGAGGAACACCCCCAAACTCATTCTACAAGGCCACCATCACCCTGATACCAAAACCAGACAAAGATGTCACAAAGAAAAAAAACTACAGGCCAATATCACTGATGAACATAGATGCAAAAATCCTCAACAAAATACTAGCAAACAGAATCCAACAACACGTTAAAATGATCATACCCCATGATCAAGTGGGGTTTATCCCAGGAATGCAAGGATTCTTCAATATACACAAATCAATCAATGTGATACAGCATATTAACAAACTGAAGGAGAAAAACCATATGATCATCTCAATAGATACAGAGAAAGCTTTTGACAAAATTCAACACCCATTTATGATCAAAATCCTCCAGAAAGTAGGCATAGAGGGAATTTTCCTCAACATAATAAAGGCCATATATGACAAACCCACAGCCAACATCATCCTCAATGGTGAAAAACTGAAACCATTTCCACTAAGATCAGGAAGAAGACAATGTTGCCCACTCTCACCACTGTTATTCAACATAGTTTTGGAAGTTTTAGCCACAGCAATCAGAGAAGAAAAAGAAATAAAAGGAATCTAAATTGGAAAAGAAGAAGTAAAGCTGTCACTGTTTGCAGATGACATGATACTATACATAGAGAATCCTAAAAATGCTACCAGAAAACTACTAGAGCTAATCAATGAATTTGGTAAAGTAGCAGGATACAAAATTAATGCACAGAAATCTCTGGCATTCCTATACACTAATGATGAAAAATCTGAAAGTGAAATTAAGAAAACACTCCCATTTACCATTGGAACAAAAAAAAATAAAACATCTAGGAATAAACCTATCTAAGGAGAGAAAAGACCTGTATGCAGAAAACTATAAGACACTGATGAAAGATATTAAAGATGAAAAAAACAGATGGAGAGATATACCATGTTCTTCAATTGGAAGAATCAACATTTTGAACATGACTATACTACCCAAAGCAATCTACAGTTTCAGTGGAATCCCTACCAAACTACCAATGGCATTTTTCACAAACAAGAACAAAAAATGTCACAATTTGTATGGAAACACAAAAGACCCTGTATAGCCAAAGCAATCTTGAGAAACAAAAAAGGAGCTGCAGGAATCAGGCTCCCTGACTTCAGACTATACTCCAAAGCTACAGTAATCAAGACAGTATGGTACTGGCCCAAAAGCAGAAATACAGATCAATGGAACAGGACAGAAAGCTCAGAGATAAACCCATGCACATGTGGTCACCTTATCTTTGATAAAGGAGGCAAGAATATACAGTGGAGAAAAGACAGCCTCTTCAATAAGTGGTGCTGGGAAAACTGGGAAGCTACATGTAAAAGAATGAGATTAGAACAGTCCATAACACCATACACAAAAATAAACTAAAAATGGATTAAAGACCTAAATGTAAGGTCAGACACGATAAAACTCCTAGAGGATAACACAGGCAGAACACTCTATGACATCAATCACAGCAAGATCCTTTTTGACCCACCTCCTAGACAAATGGAAATAAAAACAAAAACAAATGGGACCTAATGAAACTTAAAACCTTTTGCACAGCAAAGGAAACCATAAACAAGACGAAAAGACAACCCTCAGAATGGGAGAAAATATTTGCAAATGAAGCAACTGACAAAGGATTAATCTCCAAAATTTACAAGCAGCTCATGCAGCTCAATAACAAAAAAACAAACAACCCAATCCAAAAATGGGCAGAAGACCTAAATAGACATTTCTCCAAAGATGATATATAGATTGCCAACAAACACATGAAAGAATGCTCAACATCATTGATCATTAGAGAAATGCAAATCAAGACTACAATGTGATATCATCTCACACCAGTCAGAATGGCCATCATCAAAAAATCTACAAACAATAAATGCTGGAGAGGGTGTGGAGAAAAGGGAACACTCTTGCACTGTTGGTGGGAATGTAAATTGATACAGCTACGATGGAGAACAGTACGGAGGTTCCTTAAAAAACTACAAATAGAACTACCATACCACCCAGCAATCCCACTACTGGGCATATACCCTGAGAAAAGCATAATTCAAAAAGAGTCATGTACCAAAATGTTCATTGTAGCACTATTTACAATAGCCAGGACATGGAAGCAACCTAAGTGTCCATCGACAGATGAAGGGATAAAGAAGATGTGGCACATATATACAATGGAATATTACTCAGCCTTAAAAAGAAATGAAATTGAGCTATTTGTAATGAGATGGATAGACCTAGAGTCTGTCATACAGAGTGAAGTAAGTCAGAAAGAAAAAGACAAATACCGTATGCTAACACATATATATGGAATTTAAGGAAAAAAAAAGGTCATGAAGGACCTAGGGGTAAGACAGGAATAAAGACGCAGACCTACTGGAGAACGGACTTGAGGATATGGGGAGGGGGAAGGGTGAGCTTTGACAGGGCGAGAGAGAGTCATGGACATATACACACTAACAAACGTAGTAAGGTAGATAGCTAGGGGGAAGCAGCCGCAAGGCACAGGGCTATTAGCTCGGTGCTTTGTGACAGCCTGGAGGGGTGGGATACGGAGAGTGGGAGGGAGACGCAAGAGGGAAGACATATGGGAACATATGTATATGTATAACTGATTCACTTTGTTATAAAGCAGAAACTAACACACCATTGTAAAGCAATTATACCCCAATAAAGATGTTTAAAAAAATAAAAAATAAAAAAAAAATAAAATAAAAAAAGATGTGGCACATATATACATTGGAATATTACTCAGCCCTAAAAAGAAATGAAATTGAGTTATTTGTAGTGACGTGGATGGACCTAGAGTCTGTCATACAAAGTGAAGAAAGTCAGAAAGAGGAAAACAAATACCATATGCTAACACATATATATGGAATCTAAAAAAAAGGTCATGAAGAACCTAGGGGCAAGATAGGAATAAAGACACAGACCTACTAGAGAGTGGAGTTGAGGATACGGGGAGGGGGAAGGGTGAGCTGGGACAAAGTGAGAGAGTGGCATGGACATATAGACACTACCAAATGTAAAATAGATAGCTAGTGGGAAGCTGCTGCATAGCACAGGGAGATAAGTTCGGTGTTTTGTGATGACCTAGAGGGGTGGGAGGGAGGCTCGAGAGGGGGGGAGATGGGGGATATATGTATACATATAGGTGATTCACTTTGTTGTACAACAGAAACTAACACAACATTGTAAAGCAGTTATACTCTAATAAAAATGTATAAAAAAGAAGAAGAAGAGGAGATTAGGACACAGACAGACACAGACACATACGAAGACACAGAGAAAAAACAGTCACCTACAAACCAAAGAGAGAGGCCTCAGAAGAAATCAACTCTGCAAACACTTTGATCTTGGATGTTGAGCTTCCAGAATTGAAAATAAATATCTACTGTTTTAGCCAAAAAAAAAACACGTATGGCAAAAAATTTTTAAATTGCAACTCATATGATAGATGAAGGCTAATGTTCTTTATAAATCAAAGAGCTTCTACAAATCAATAAGAAAAAAATACTACACTCTAACAGGAAAAAATGGGTAAAGGAAATGAACAGTTCATAGAAAAGGAAGTACATGGGTCTGAAACAGACAAAAAGATGTTCAACCTAATAACAGAAATGCACAATTAAACTATAATCAGATTCCATTTTCTACTTATCAAACTGTCAAGTTTTATCACACCCTGTGTAGGCAAAGGTATGAAGAACCAAGCACACTTACGTGTTGCTAGCCAGAGTGTAAACAGCTACAGCCTCTATGGAGACAATTTGGTAATATCTATCAAAATTCAAAATGTTCATACCTTCTCACCAATCATGGTACTTCTAGGAATTTATCCTACAGATATACCTGCACATGTATGAAACGATATATGCACAAGGATTTTTCTGCAGCACTCTTTGTGAGAATGGAAACAACTTAAGTGCCTCTCAACTGGTCAAATTAATTACAGTCTTAGACTACAACAGAATTGTTTTTTAAAAAACGGATGCAGTTCCATTTGTACTGATATGAGATACCAGGAAATATTTTTAAACAAGTAAGATGGTAGAAATATATATATAGTATGCTACCATTTGTTGACAAAATATAGATGCTGTGTATGCACAGATTATCTTAAAAGATAAATATGAATCAGATAACAGTAATTGTCTCTGGGGAGGAGAACTAAGTAAATGAAGTATAGATAGAAAGGAGACAATTTTCACTGTATTCCTTTTTGTATCTTTTGAATTTGTACCATATGTATGCATTATCTATCCGAAATTAATTAAACAATTAACTTTTAGAGCTATATTACAAGTTCAGGAGTCGGTTGAATGTGTTTGCAAAATGCAAACATTAGTTGGAACTCTGTAAAGTAACTTCTCTAGGAATTTTATAATTCAACAATTTGTGTTGGATGGAAGGAAGGGGTGTACATGTGCTCAAGGTAAGCTGAGGGGCTGGTCACCACAAGGAGTGGCTGTCCTCTGCACTGCCATGTCTAATACCTGGATCTACACATGTTTTCTCCCAGGAAAAGGGGGCAGCATGTGTACAAACAATATGGAGGAACCCAGTGCCGTGACTCCTGGAAGCAGCCTACAGATGGTGCTGTCACTGCAGTGCACAACAGATGGCTAAGTATGAATTGTTTTTTAAAAACACAGTGGGCTCTTACTGTTGGCAGCACCAACATTCAGCTAGTCAATCAACACCATTTAATGTGAACTGTGAACAGAGCACACTGCTGGGCCCTATGGGGACCAGCTAGTAAAGTAGTGTTCCCCATACCTGCCTGGGCACAGTAGACCTTCTGAATCGGAATCTCTTAAGAGGAGCCCGTGAATATAAACTCCAACAAGCATCCCAGTTGTTTTTCTATGATCAGTTAGGTTTGAAAAACATAATCATAAGATAGTGTGGGGTGAGAAGGGGTGGGCAGGAGAAACAGGAAAAAAGAAGAAAAATCCATGAGAACATAAACAACATGAAATACGAGAACAGCTAACTAAATAGTTTTAGCTATTGGAAGCCATTTATAAAACCTTAACCATAAACATGGAATTTTTTGTTTAAGATGAAAAATTTTGGTTAAATCAAGATTAAGAAGAACATTCTTTATATACTGACTTTTGGGTTTTTTTTAAACTTGGTAGATAAAAATTTTTGAACAGGACTATTCTTCATTTGATAAATGAGGATATTATGAGACTCAGTGGTAACTAAACATCACTATTAGTTCATAATAGTATAGAAACATAACATGAGGGCTGAATCCTGCTGACGCACGGAACTTAGGCTTTCCTGTAATTAGCATCTCACACAAAATCAAAGAGAGCCAAAGGATTCCAGCAGAAGGATCCTGCAGCTTTGTTTTCTCTGTAGCTAGTTACCCTCCCAAGTTTGAATGATACCATTTATATTTCAGGCAGAGAATCCCAGGAGCCTAGTAACATTCATTCATTCTTCTGGATTCTCTAAGCTCTCCTTTACCACTCAGAGGTCACATAGGCGGACAATTACTTGAGGTCCCATAGAACTGCCTGCACAGAATGGCGACTTAACGTTGTGCTTTCAAGAGCCCCTTTAAAAAATGGTTACATAGGGAATGTTTTTGCATCTTTTGTAAAACTGTTCTTAAAGACAATCACTACTATCTTGTTCAATAGCCCTTATATAAAGACCTACGTGAAAAACTCATCTTAGAACTGAATGTCAAGAAATATAATTGTCTCTCTTAGTGAAGTGCTGTGTTTCCTTTTATTTAAAAAAAAGATGAGTTATGTAATCTCTTTCTTTCTCCCTCTTGCTCTCTCTCCCCACTCTCCTGTTTTCACTTTAGCTGCCAGGAAGTTCATATTCAAATTGTATGTTCCGTTGAGGTACTGTTCTTAGCCTATGCTTTCTGATACAACCTCCTTCTGCATGACCTGGCTCTTGCTCTTACAGGGTTGTTTTTAGTGGCTCTAGCGTGCCTGGGTCTTTTATTGTGAACTAGAATACTTTGGGAAATTGACAGATCATACGTTAGAAGTGAAGGAATAGGCTGGTTTTCCACTGACTGAGGTTTTACTACACAACCAGGAGGTGTATAGGATTTTCAATGATCAAAGTTAAGTCAGATTCATTTGGGAAGAAAATTCATTTAGAAAAAGCTGAATGCCAAGAATTTCAGTGGGAGCCGGGTGGGGGGGTGTGTGTGGATTATCTTCCGGTAACTCTCTCTCCCAAGGGCTCCCTGAAGAGGAATATTACAACTTGGGTCAGGAAAACAATACCATATGAAGATTGTCTATTACCTCTTAATTACTCAATGCATTTTCTCCCAGTCATGTCAGTTGTCCTTCCTGTCACCCTGTGAAGCAAGCACAGGGCAGGAATGACTGCCTCTTTTACCCATAGGTTGTGGAGAAGGTCAAATCATTTGCCCTTGGCCCTATGGTCAGTCATCACCTCTCCAGCTGAAAGCTTCGTAAAAACTTTTTAAAAAGAAAAAAATTCCGGGATTCTTCATCTCCTGCTCAGGCACTAAGTTCATTAGGAAATTCACCCTTATTTGTCCTTATTATATGGACAAAGTGGCAGTCATCCCCAGCTAGAATACCCAGCTGTGACAGACAATCCTGTTCCTGTCCCATCACGTGTAACCCCAAAAGCTAGAAGAAGCAGGAGCTCACGAGTCCAGCACCGAGAGCCTCACCCACGCTGGGGAGGCTCCCAGGGAGGGTGGCCCGGGAGGGTCTCCCTGCCCACAGCCTTGGCCGGGGCTGGGGAGCAGGAAGTTCACTACCAACCACTTCTGTGGCGTATTGAGTCTCACAGATTTGTCATTCAGTACACAGCTTCTTTCTGCACAGCCTACACAGCTAAGCCCTGTACTATATTTCTCGCAGTTTTCCCTCCTCCACCCACAGTTCTGCTGACTTCTTTCCACACAGGAGAGACAGAACAGCTGAGGAAACAGCAGAGCGGTGGAAAATTTTTGCAAGTGTTTTGAGCCCACCCAACCTGAGGAGAGCATTCAAAGAAAAACAGGAAAGGGTGAGTAGGAGCTCCCACAGCCCCCGCACACAAGCCGGGGATTGTCACTCCCGCCCACCCCCAAGCCCAGTAGGGGCCGACTGCTGGGACAGAGCCGCAGTGCCCACACACCAAAATATGCAAATGTA
Organism: Monodon monoceros; assembly: GCF_005190385.1. Taxonomy (NCBI): domain Eukaryota; kingdom Metazoa; phylum Chordata; class Mammalia; order Artiodactyla; family Monodontidae; genus Monodon; species Monodon monoceros. The sequence continues at coordinate 63,514,817 of NW_021703768.1, read as the reverse complement.
TCTTCTGTAAGGATGAGGGAATGGAGGCAACTGCTCGGCTATTTCAGACACCACATCATGGAACTCGGAGCACAGTAGGCACATTGCATTCAAACACCTACTCTGAGAGGTTAACCAGCAACTTTGGTCTTAGATTGGAATTTCTAGAGGCCATCATACGGGAGAGTGAATGCAGGTCCGAAGCTGGATGTGTTTCTGTTCTGGCAACCAAAATTAGACTCCCTAATCTAAAGGGTAATCAATGCCCTCCATGTGTGTATGTGCAATTTCATATTACTCATCCTTTTCTCCCTTTTCATTTCCTTTCAACTTCTCTTCCCACTCCAGACCGGAGCTTTTAAGTCTGTCTGTCTTTTCAGGGATTGAGGGTGAGAAAGAGATGTAAATTCATTTAGTTCTTAGTCCTGTTGGGTTCTCCATCTCTCCTTTGCTAGAGATTCCAGCCAGTTAGAGGACTCGGAGTTGGCAAGGGCAGAAGGAGACCGGCTAGTGCCATCATTCATCTACTCGTTCACTCATTAAATAGACCTTTAATAAACAGCTGCATAGATAAGGTTCCTGTCCTTACCCATTTTTTTGTGGGGTTTCTTTTGTGGTTTGTTTTCTTTTCTTTTTGCATCTGATTTAGAATAGGGGTTTTGCATAGAACCTAAAATGTATGTAAGGGTTATGTAACCAATGGATCAACAAGATTATCAGTGTCCTTCCCTACAAGTGATCCATGAAAAGGCTTCCAGTCCACAGGTTAGACTAGTCTTATCTCCTACTTAAGTATCCAAGCACTAAAATTAACTCATTCACCATTCTTCTTTACTTTGTTGGCACAGTTTATGTTTTTTCCCATTGTGAATAGGAGATTATCCTCAAAGCTGACCTAACTTTTTTTGTTGGTGTCAATATTATGTGTTCAATGTTGATGATATTTACCCATCCAGGTAACACATATGTATTGAGTAGCTACAATATGCCAGATGCTGTCTCAGGCACTGACGCTGCCACTTTAAATAATAATCCCTTCATGGAGCCAACAAGTGAGCGGGATCAGACAATCCTTGGCTTGCTGTTCTTTCCAAGACACAAAATGACTTTAATTATGCACTGCTATGCAGAAAAACAAAGTGAAGAATGTGGTTCTAATAGAATGGAACAGTAGGGATTGTTTGCCTTTGTTGGCTAGGGGTGATCAAGTGTTGAGGTTCTTTGTTTATCAATTCTACTGTCTGACTAGCTGTCTACAACTGACATCCTAGAGATTGGGCCATATAGATGATAGTAAATAGTTAATGTTTTGTTGGGTTTTGAACCATCAGACATTGTAGGGAATGTTTTAAAGTTGGCTGTAAGAACCAGATGGTCAAAGACCTAAGACACATGGCTACTCCAGAAGAGTAGAATTTTCCTTCCCTCCTGAACTCTTAAATTGGAGAACAAAAGGGATACAGATGCGTTTTGCAGCACTGGGACTCTGAAATTAAGGATGAATTATTTCACAGTCTGTTGATGCCAACCAGAGGTATAAGGCATTGAGGTTTCTTGTATTCGTGAGGGATCACAGGGTAGTGATTTGTGGCCAACACAAATGTGCTTGCCTCAAAAAATTACCTATTGTAAGATTCAGCAGGGATCCAGAGAGGCTGGAGAGTCATCCCTGGGCTGTGGATTGAACATACCATTCTACCTCCTGGCACTGAGGGGTCTTTTAGCACCTAATTGGAAAAGAGCTCCATCTCCAACACAGCCCCGAACTGTCAACAAGCCTTCTGCATGTGGAATTTCCCTTCACTTCTAGTTTGCTAGACCCCATCCATTCAATAACAAAGGATTCTTGTAGTGTTCCGTAACTTCTACAAACTTCTGCTTATCCAGCCTCTCAAATGCTCTCCTTTGGCAAGAAAAATAAAAATGAACCCACTGGCAAAGTCTCACAGGGATAAACTAATGACAAGTCAAGTCATGTTTTAATAAGCTCAACTTTTGTCTTAATGAAATTGGTGGATGGCCATTTTTTCCCTAGAAATGGAACCGTCAATGATTTCTCTGGCTTTGATGAAGGATTTGTTTGGAATGCATTATTCCCTGTTGATATCAAATGGACTTTTTTTTTTGAGGGCCCCAGGATGATCAGAGAAAGGAAAAACTTTAATTAAAGGGGTTTTGAATGGTACTGTATTCTCTCTTTACATCTATGTTTTTCGTGTGACAAAGGAAACCCAGGATACACGATAACTTCCAGTTGTCAGGCTGTTAAGGTATGCTAACTCAGTCTGTGTAATGACACAAGATTTAGAACTAGTGGAAAGAATAAGACAAACCTGAGTGTGCATCCTGACTCCAAACTCTCACTCCGTCATTTAATACCTTGGCCAAATTATTTAACCTCCCTGAGTCTCATTCAATGGAAGTCATGACCTCCCTCCTAGAATTGTCGAGAGGGTTAGATGAGATTTAGCACAGCTCCTGGCATGTTGAAGGCCCTCGGTGATGCCATTCCCCCTTCCATCCCCCCAATTCCCTTCTCCCTGTAGCTGCATTTATGAGATGACATCACAGTTCCCTCAGTGGGATGGCTACTAGGTCTCAGGGTTTCTCTCAGATTTCTGCTGATTTAAGAATCCAACTGTGCTGGTATTATTTATGCACATGTCAGCTGGGGACCGATGCTATAACAAGGATGAGTCACTTCAGAGCATTCCTTCACAGTCTCATCTTGCCTCAGAAAGAACTGGGCTTTCCTCACTGATGGTGAAGAACGACGGGAGAGATTGCCCTGGGACTCAGGCACTCCAGACCAAATGCTCTCCTAGCATCAAGAGTCTTTTGCAGAGAATGTCCAGGACTCTCCTGGGTGACACTCAACAGTGGTTAGCAGCTTGGACTGTGAAATCTAACAAGACGAGGTTTGAATCCTGATTGCCACTCACTAGCTGCTAGCGTCTCAGAGCATATGTTTTCTCTCAGAGTTCGTTTGAGGATTAAATAAGGCAACATACATAAGGCACTTAGAATAGTGACTTGGCACATAGTAAATGCTCAATAGAAGCCAGTTATAATCTCTTTCTCTTTGTCTCTGTCTTTGTCTCCCTCTCTCTCCCTCTTTTCTCTCTCTTCCTCTGTCTCTCTGTTTCTGTCTCTGTTGGTCTGTCTGTCTGTCTGTCTCTCTCTGAGTTAACCTCTCGGCTATTTGCTGATCATTGAAACCTGCCTTCTAGCAATTGGCACATTAACAGATATGTTGTTTCTTGTACATTTACTACGTTCTCACTTCTGCTGAAATGTCTGCATCCCACCTATACACACTCCACTCAACATTAATTTGTCCTTTGATCGTTATTTTGTGAAGCCTGCCTTCACATACTTGAAAGAAGCTATAATTATTGCTCAGTCGTATGAAACCTCAAATCATAACTAAATAAATAGCTGTTGATTGATAATGAAAATAATCAAGAGCTGAAATAATATACTTTATTAAAAAGCTGTCTAATTTCATACCATTATTTCCAAGTTCCATATCCTGCCAAAATAGTTTATCTCAGTAAATTTGGTTTAAAAATATCCCTATCAAAATATGAATATTAATAATAATGATTTGACTCTTCATCATGGAACACAAAGTTGCCCTATTGCCATGGATTGGAGGTTAAGAAGTCAATGAAGTAACAGTAAACGAAGTAACATTTACCAAAGGTCCTCTGGATGCACAGCCCTTTATAGATAAATTTTAGCTTCATAATTTTAGTGAGAGAGCTTTACATTTCTTTTTTCCAGAAAAAGTCTCTAGCTTCTTCATGCTCTTGAAGAGGCAGGTATATCTCTGTGGTAATATATATGTCATTAGGTCCTTTATATTACCAATATATCACAGAGACATTCAAATTTACATTATATACAAGCTCGCTATTAGTTTCCTGAGTTAGGTGGTACCTATTCTGATCTAACTACTAAAAAGCAGATAACGTATGCATATATCCTGTCTAATGACTCAAGTTAAATATACCTCAAAGAATGTTCTATCTTACTAAAATTCACACATATTTTTCTTACAAGGGAGTGATTATTCTGCATTGCAGCATGTGTTTATTACAAACTTAGAGTTCATCCACGAATAGTGATGGAATTGCAAATCAAGTCAACGGCTTAATTAGCTCAGGAGGATTTTACGAAGCTTTTCTCCCTCTGTGAGCATAAGCTTAGAGGTTAGCTTGGAGGCCTGCGCTGGGTTCCTGGCACCCCACGCTCTCCCCATGGAGAGGGATCTTTACCTGAGGCCCTCGCCCTCGGGAGAGTGCTGTCTGCAGTACTCCAAAGTGTAGGTCTCGGTGGCCTCTGGGTTGGCAGGCCGCCATCGGATGGTGGCCGTGTTCCAACATACAGTACAGTCCTCGGCACAGATCACAGGGGTGGAGGGCGCTGCAGAGAGAGAACCAAGTCAATTGTGGAGCAGTCTATGGCAGTTCTGCTTCCCTGGTACTCTGGGAAGAATGCTTGGGCATGATTTTATTTTAATTTTTGACTAAAAAATACATTCTGGGTTGAAAATCCAAAAGGTATAAAAATGTATACAGTGAAAAGTCTCCCTCTCACCCCTGCCTTCCAAATTGCCCAGTTTTTACCCATCCCCAAACAGTCTCTAAAAGTAGCTTCCTATAAATCCTACCAGAGCTTCTTCATACATATACAAGTAAATAAAAGTATTCTTGTCCCCTTCCTTTACACAAAAGTTAGCCATGACTTTGCCATCAATAGGTGCTCAATAAATACTTGTTTTAAAAGGCAAGAAGAAAGGATAAACCAGTGGAGGTAAGTTAACTGCCTCAGAGGGGTATCCAAGACAGGCCAGGGCAGGCACAGTTAGAATTATCTTAAAGGTGGGCTTCCCTGGTGGCGCAGTGGTTGAGAGTCCGCCTGCCAGTGCAGGGGACACGGGTTTGTAACCCAGTCCGGGAAGATCCCACATGCCACGGAGTGGCTGGGCCCGTGAGCCATGGCCGCTGAGCCTGCGCGTCTGGAGCCTGTGCTCCGCAACGGGAGAGGCCACAACAGTGAGAGGCCCGCGTACCACAAAAAAAAAAAAAAAAAAAGAATTATCTTAAAGGCAATGCAAACTCAGCTTATCCTACACCTGCTTCAGCCCCCTGTGAAAAGGTTCCATCATGGGAATGCATTCCCAGATGAATACCATTGCTGAGAAACATTTTGGGGTCTCCCAGCACCTATATGAGGAAGCCTGAGCTTCTTACCTTAGCAAATGTGGACTCTATACACTAGCCTTTCTCATCTCATGTCTCCCCTCTCCTTGTTTTTAAGTCAAAGAAATAATTCTTTGACTTAAAATAATAATAAAAATTCTTGTTGTATCCTGCACACTCCATACTCTTTCTTACCTGGGCACCTGTCCTCATTTGTCTTCTTCAAATGGAATACACTCCTTTAACACATTATTCCTACTGATCCTTTAAGGATTCCATTCAGACATCAGTTCTAGGAAGCCATTCCTGACCCTGTCCCTGCCCTGGCCTGTCTCAGATACTCCTCTGGAGTGTTGTGGATCACGGCCCTTACCACACATTTTTTATAATCTTTTGTTTTGTGTCTCCCACACTTGAGTATGAGCTTTGTGAGAAGAGCCCAGTCTTATTTCTTGTTGTAAACCCAGCACTGCATAATACCCAGCGCACAATAGGTGCTTAACAAATGCTTATTGGTTGATCTTAATAGTCTGTGAAGAATTGAGTATTGCCTCCTAACATCCCCTTAACATCTCTTTACCTGTTCTAAAAATTGCCCTTTCGCTGGGCAGGCTACATCCGGTGAAATTCACAGCCATTACCCATACTTGATAGCATCGGTCAGGTTCTAAATCTTCAAAAACGCAGTAGCTTTCTTTCACCGTCACTCTGTATTCTTCTACCAAATCTAGCATAAAACACAATCATAAACTCTAGGGTATCTTCCTAAGTTAGTTGAAAGTTATATTTATTGGAAAAATGACACATTTTTCAGTGGGAAACACACACTGATAAACTTACAGATACTACTGTGTGATAGATAACACTTTAGAACACTTAAAGCAACAGCATTCTGAAAGATATTTAGAGTGACACAGTATTACTTGTGAACACTTACCAGAAAATAATAGTATAGTATATTATTATAGTATAATATTAATATAGTATAATAATATACTAATAGCATATTAGTAAGATCCTGAGCTTCATATTCTGCAATTAAAGTAACTTATTTCAATAGCACATACTACAATTGCAGAGTTTATGTTAACTTAAATCTCAGTAATACATTCTCAAGAAAATTCTTAAGAAGCAATGCCAATATTTCGGGAGAGTATGTAATAAAATAAGGACAATCCCATGTTTTCTAAATTTATGATGTTAAAAAGCGTCTTTACAGATTAGTAAATCATTTGTATTCAGTATGGTTTTCAAAGTTTCAAATCCTGCTTCCTTCTCATGAATTCCAGAATCCTTTCACCTAGAGATTTCCACAATTTATAGAAATACTTAAACACCTTTGATAGAGCATAAACTATTCTAAGAAATAACTTTGTTTAGTCAAGACGTTTCCTAAAATTACTTACATTATTTTCAAGATGTTAGTAGTAAATATTACTCAATAACATTCTGAACACCTGCCCCTTGGGCCAATCTGATTATTCTTACTGAAATTTTCTCTCCTTTTAAAAGAACAATTTTCTTTTCTAAATTAGCCTATGGTAATTCCAGTTATCCTCTCTTATTACTCTATGATGTTACATCTTCAAAACCCCTCCAGTTAAGAAACCCAGATTGTTCCCTTTTAAAGTAAATTTAAGAGATCTTCAACTCAGAAGGTTTCTTCAACTGCATCTCTCTTTCCCAATGAGCTATACTTTCTGTGCAGAAAGTCTGGCTTAAATAATGTCATAAAGACATATACACTGAAAAACATTTCCCCATAACCTAGAACTTGTGACTGCAGTTTTCAATGGAATTATCCTTTTAGGCTAAGTCCTGTTGGCCTGGTACTCCTTTTAACAGAGCACATAACATATGTTACTGGAGACCTATTACTCACAGCATGGTATCACAGTCTAGACCATCAGATTAATGAACTGGCATCAGCAGAGTTCAAGGCATGGAATGAATGAGACACAGGACAGGTAAGTGGGGCATGGTGCGGGGGGTCGGGGGGCGGTGGCAGCGAAGCACTTTTAAAAAGCACTCCAGGAAATAAACAGTTGTTAAGAGGAGTCTTGGAGAGCCATGAAGTTCCATGATATAACTGGATATACACAGTGAAGTGTGGTATAACAGAACAAACACAGAGTCAAGCAAATAAAAACATAAGCTTTGGAGTCTGAAAGATCTGTATTTAAAACCTGCCCTGGTCCCGAGTAACTTGCGTGGTCTTGGGCAAATTATTTAATCTCACATCAGTTTTCTCATTTGCAAATGTGGATAAGGGCACTTTCCTTGTTGTGCTGTGACAGGTATATGGTAATAGGTCCCCAATAAGATAGGAGTTCTTATACACAAACTTAGCCAATGCTTTCTTACTTTTTTTCTAATTTAAGTAAGTATCATATGACATCTGAAAAGACTTAAATACTGGTTAACAGTGAAATACATTATAATTCATTCCTTATTACAAATGGGGGTCCTATGCCATGTCAGTCCTGTCACATGCTCATCTGATTTCCAAAATACATGGGTCTATCTTCAACAAGCAACACAGAATGCCAGCAGTCCCAGCTCTGATTCATCAGGAAGTACAACCTCAAACTGCCTGGCTTCTAGGTCTTATTAGAGGTCCTAGAGATATTTACAGAGGCTCAACTATATGACGTGCCACCCATTCACCCTCCTAAGCACTTTCACCTCTATCTTCGCATTCATTTGGGACACCAGAAGACTACACCATACAGTCTTCTCATGCCTTGAGAAGTGTGAACTCTGAATTTACCTTTATAGTTTGTTTTCAGCTTTTATCAAAGGTGGATCTGAGAAATGCCAACCATGACATCCAATGCTGCATTTGCACTAAAATTACTGTGGAGGACAGTGTCCTATATACAGCTCATTTCTCCTCTACAAAGTGGCACACTTTATACTTGTCTTTTAGACTTCAGTACTGATTGAAACTTTGTTTTCAACACTTTGGTACATTACCTCCTGCCTGAAAATGAGAATCACTTAATTTCTCCTGTTAACCTGAATACTCAAAGCCAAATCTGAATTTCAATTACAGTATTCATGTTGATCGTTAGGATGATATTTATGCATTTTTGTTTTCCTTGATCCTGATTTCCAAATTTTGCTTACATGTTATTTCATTATACGATTGTTGGTTCATTGTTGTTTTTGTAAGTGGCTACAAGTGCTTTGTGGAAAGAGTCATAATATGTATATGTTTAAATATTACACATTAAGATATAGAAATGTACGTATGCATCTGAATTTGTGTTAGCAATCCTACCATTTGCTTCCTGGTCATCTTGTGGCTCCTCCATGCAGTAAACCTGGAATGAGTCAACAACATCTTCCTTGTTCACGCTCCAGTAAACTGCAATCGTTGTGCTAGTGGCAGAATTTGGTTCCTGAGGTTCTAATCTAGGAGGCTGTGGAACTGCAATATAAGCAAGATTTATTATCACTAATGCTGCTTTTATTGATTGATTTCTTTTTCTTTTTGCAAAAGTCACTTGTACTTACTGATAAAAATGGAAACAATACAGAAGTACATGGAGTAAAGCTGGAAGGGCTACCTTGTTCCCAACAGCCCCCAACCCTAAGGATATTCCTTGGAGGCAACCACTGTTACAGTTGAGTGTGCCTCCCTCCAAAATGTCTTGTCTGCATGTGTACATATATACATATAATATACATAGAAATAAACAAAAAATGGATCTCCCAGTGGGATCACTTGATAATATTCTTCTGTAATCCTATATTTAGAGCAATAAACTTATACAAGTTAGAGGATTCATCAAATGATTTGGTTTTCCTTCAAAACAAAACTTTGAGAACGCATTGCTAGATAACCAATGTTGTATCCTTCTACATCAGTATAGAAACTATATTCAAATAGAGACAAATGAAACCCTTTTTAGCTATAGTTGCTATATCATCAAGGCTGACAAAGACTTGCATGAATAAAATATCAAAATATACTTTCTGAAACTACTATCCCATTTTTCCATCTCCAACATGACTATATCTACAACTTTTTAAAACAAAATGTAAAAATTACATGGGGGAAAAGGTACCCTATTAACTGATTCAAATATAAGGTTTAGATATCTAGTATAAATCCATTGTTCTGAATTTTAAAGACAACAATATTCTCAAGTGTTTTACTAGAGATTTCAAAGGTTTATAATTATGCATATTGAACATTAACAGCATATACGACACCATAAATCAAGCTTCTATACAATTCTCCTCCAAAATTTTTGAGATATAAAAGCATTGAACATAGTTTACAAATTAGAGGAAAAGGTTATTCCCATAGCTGAAAAGATGTCCTGTTTTTAAATTTATTTGTGTTGTTATTTTCCTGTCAACAATTTCCTGAGGGATGAGCTTGCTAAATAATACAGGCCAAATTTTATGAGATTACTTTATTAAAAGTCAACACTGAAGGGAAAGAAAACAAAGGTTAGTTCAACAGGGAAGTGGAAAGTAGAAGAAATAAATGGGTCTAAATTTAGTAAATGGAACAAAAAGAGACACATTGAAAAGATTCAATAAAGAGATAAAGACCTGAGGAAATACACAGTTATGAAAAATGAGAAGCAGGATAAGAGAGTGGGCAAGTGGGCTTTGGAGCAGAGAGGCTGGCCTAAGGTTAAATGCCAGATCCCCCACTTAGGAGCTGTGTTATCTCAGCTTCAGTTCCTCCATCTTTAAAAATAGGAAAACGACAATAATACCATTTCCTCCCAGGGTTGTTTTAAAAAGCAAGATAATGTATATTAAGTGCTTAGCAATGTATCTGACACATAACTGGTGTTAACATTCAGAAAGCAACATGGCCTTTTTCAGGGGCACAGAAAATGGAGGGGAGAAGGCAGGAAGCCCCTGAAGACGGGAGTTGAAGTAGAGACCCATCATCTGGTAAATCACAGAGGGACCACAGAGGTAAGACATGCTGGGAGCCTGCATGATAAGGCAGGAAGCCTGCCTGTCAGAGCACCTCCGCAAGGACTGATAGTGGTTCAGAGACTCGTTTATACTATCTTTGACTCTTCTGTCTTCCCAGCAGGAAATCAGTGTCACATTGTAAAGGAGTCCATCCGGATAAATGTAGTTCAGTAAATTTTCATGTTGCCCAGGTTTATGGAAGAGCCAAGCAGACTGATTCTTATCAATCATCTTTGAAGCAGTGCTGGAGAACTTCTTGAGGCATGAACAACGAAAATGCTGCTTTCTTCTCTATGAATTATAAATTGAGCTATAGCTGCTTTTTAAAACTGGCAACATCTTTTCAAAAATCTCTCTCTCAGGTAACTTAACGAACTTAAAGTTGATAATTGACCCCCAAATCAACAAATTTTAAGGAATAAGCAGTTGTAGGGAATTAAATAAAGAATGTAGGCTAGAAATAATTTTGTACTTAATCTACTCCTTTAAAAACATTAAAATTAAAACATCTTTTTTCAAAACAAGAACCACTTTTATTCTTCAAAGTATTCTAAAACTAAGAAGGGAGTATGAATATTCCATAGATGTAATCTAATAACAGTTGGCTGGATTTATAATTCCTGTGCGGCAAAAGGACATCTGAAGCTCAGATTTTATACGTTAGCAATGCTATTTACACTTCTGTAGTAATAAACTTGAGTAGGAGTAATGCCAAAAACTGCAAAATGATTTTAAGGCTTCTTTGCCAGAGGCTAAGGAGCTAGGCACAGCATCACCCCATGGATTCCCTCTGCCTGACAGTGTGCCCATAAAGAGCTGTCATGCTCGGCAAGCTAAGCATTAGATCAACCTGCACTTCAGTACCTGTGGTGGAGACAGATTCCCACTAAACCTAGCTTTCAAAAAAGTCCCCAGGAGAACAGCATTATTTGCAGTAGCCAAAATGTGAAAGGAACCCAAAAGTACATTGATGAGTGAATCGATAATGGATAAGCAAAATGCAGTATACACATCCAATGGAATTTATTCAGCTTTAATAAGGAAGGGCATTCTGACACATGGTACAACACGGATGAACTTTAGGACATTATGCTAAGTGAAATAAGCAGTCACAAAAAGACAAATACTGCATAATTCCACTTATATGAGGTACCTAGAGTACTTTAAATTCATAGAGACAGGAGGTAGAATGGTGGTTGCCAGAGGCTGGGGGGAGGGGGTGGGGGCAGGAGGAATGAGGAGTTGTTATTTAATAGATACAGTTTCAGGGCTTCCCCGGTGGCGCAGCGGTTGAGGGTCCGCCTGCCGATGCAGGGGACACGGGTTCATGCCCCGGTCCGGGAGGATCCCACATGCCGCGGAGCGGCTGGGCCCGTGAGCCATGGCCGCTGAGCCTGCGCTCCGCAGCGGAAGAGGCCACAACAGTGAGAGACCCGCGTACCGCAAAAAAAAAAGATACAGTTTCAGTCTTGCAAGATGAAGAGAATTCGGGAGATGGATTAGTGGTGATGGTTGTACGATGGTGGCTTCAACATGGTTAAAATGGTAAGTTTTATTTTACGCATATTTTACCACAATTTTAAAAAAAAGGTCTTAGGAGCAGAGTCCAGGAAGCCTTGGATGTCACTAATCTATAGTTACCCCTCCTTTCACAGCAGTGCACTCAGCCTCTTTGGTGTAGAGCAGTGGTTCAAGTGCAAAGACTCTGAAGCCAAACTCCACTCGCCACACACCCCCCAAACAGCTGTGTATCTAGGGCAATATGAGAGGTGTTTCTCTGTTCCCTTTATTTCCTCACCTGTCAAATGGGAATAACAATAAAACCTACCTCCTAGAGTTGCTGTGAGATTAGATGACGGTCTAATTAGATAACAGTCTCCACACTGCCAGGCATCATGTAAGCACGGAAGAAATGTTAGGGGCTGCTCTGTTTCTCATCATAAAGTTTACATCCTTTCCTTATTGTATCTGTCTATTACAGTGATCAGATTAGCTTTTCAGGCATCCGGTGAGGACTTTATAGCTGAGAGATGTTGTTGGTCACAAAATGAGCAAAAGCTATCTAGCGGCAAGTCAACACCCTGGGCTCCAATTCTGGGAAGCAGATGTACAACGAGTGGCATTTATATCTCAGAGACCAGTTTCCCCATAACAGTTTGGGACTGCCACCTGCACTGTTTCTGAATGAATCATTAACACTTTGTGACAAATTTAACTCTGTGACCTCTAAAATATACAAAATGCCCTCTTATTGCCCATCAGATATTCAAAAGAATATCCTTCTAAATGAACAACAGCATATAACGAATCCCTTAAAAGCAAAAGAGCTACTTTCTTGACCAGAATTTCTTGGTTTGCAATCGCTGCTCTATTCAAATGCTTCTTAAAGACATTACAAGAAAATACCCTTTTGTTCTGAGATATTTCTAGAGAAAACCCGTTAGGACAAATGACTGAATTTTTCATTTTATATAGGGTTGATGGGTTTTGCGGGGGCGGGGTGGTTTTTGTTTTTCAGTTTTTTTTAAAGACACAGTAACCTTTTACTAGTTACTAAATTAAAACTCTTCCCACAGGAATGAAAGTTAATTGTCAATTTGAAAACAGAAGTTGTCTTTAAGGTTTGCTTTGGAAGACTGTAGCATCTTTTAAGGAGGGCATCTAAGTACATTTTACAGTAAGTGGAACTTGGATACTTCACTGAAACACAGCAGCTTTGAAAAATCTAAAGAAATGTCATTGTCTTGTTTGTTAAAATAGCACATTAAAAAATATTCTGAAGAGCCGGCAGGATGCTTTTCACAGCTGAGTAGGAGGCTCCTGGCTACAGAGCATGATGCTGAGCTGTTAGTTCTCTAAGTTAATCTGTTTAGTTGGAAAAAGGAAAAAGAACTCAATTGAAGAGGGGAAAACCACTCAGAAAGAAAAATCTGTTCAACACATATGAAAATATTTGATTTATCTTTCCTTCTATACCTGGCTGCTGGCATGAAGCAAATAATCTCTAGAAGAGAGAGAGAAATCCTCTTTTAAAAGGAAAAAAAAAAAAAAAAGAGAGAAGACCCTTCGATTCCATTGCTACTTCCTTCCACCTCCACAATATCCCAGCACAGTCATAAAGCTTCAAATGGAAATGCAGTTTATAACTGAAATGGTTTGCTAGTCTCACGCTTTATTTCAGAATCTAGCTTTAAATTTTTACAGCTAAGATTTTTCTTTTTCCAGTTATATTTCCTTACGTTCAAAAACTTTACAAAACAAATAAGAAAAAACTGTCAAATTTCATCAAGGTAAATAATATATTGAAGTTCCTACCAGCCATTTGTTTTAACATCTGGTCGCTTCTTGCCGAGCTGTCGTCATAATGTTCAAAAAGTGAAAACGCAACAGGCATTTTCTCTAAAGAAGCAGTGCTCTCCATTGCAGAAAGCAACCTATCAGGAGGAAATATTTCTATATAAGTCAAGAAATTATTAGCATACAAAATGAAAGCTCAGAACAGTTATTCAAAATGAAGTTGGTGGTGGTGGTGGTGGTGATGGTGGTGGTTTCTGTGAGGTGTTGTATCCAAAAAGAATTTAAACTGTTTCAAAATCTGGAAATATATGTATAAAATCTATTCACAGGATTCTTCAGTGCAACTGGTAATATTAGAAACTCCATTCCTATATCCTTAAATCTGAATAGATTCCATTGAATTATACAGTCTTAATTTTGCCTCTATAAAGTTAGTCCTAAAAATGATTACATTATAATGGTTGTTTATACTCTCTAAAGATAAAAATGTTTGGAGTCCATCTGGAAATTCACATACTGTGTGATATCTTTGCTGTTTTCAACCGTCACTATTATACATCTCACCATTTAGTCTTTCAAGAAAATATGTTCACCTACTATGTGCCAGGCACTGTTCTGGGTTCTGGGATACAGCAACGAAGGAGGAGAGTCTATCTATTCTTAAAAGACTAAATAAGCCACAGTATATAAATTAATAGCTTTCTTTATACTCAAGACCGTCTTAGGAGGGATGCCAACAAATACTCAGCATTGGTATCCAGGTGAAATCTGGGCTTAAAATTAAAAAAAAAAAAAAAAAGGTAGATTCTGAAGAGGGAAAAGGGGAAGGAAGAATTGCAAAAACATTTATCTTTAGCATGAGGGGCCTAAACTTTGGTTAGGCACTCTCCTCTGCGCACCTCACTCACAGAGGACTGGAATTACTTTCCAGAAATTAAGGCAACCACTAGGAACTCCATCAGCTTCATAATCATGGACGTTGGGGTTTGGGCAGCACAGACCCATCTCGAAGCCTCTCACCTGCTGTTGGAACTTTCTTCTCCTAAATACTTGTGTGTCTCCTTCCTCACTAAATTTAGATCTCTGTTCAAACGTCAGCTCTTCAGAGAAGGCAGCCCTCTCCCTTCTTCTATTCCTTACTCTGTTTTTTCCTCAAACTCATTACAACCTATTTGTTTTTTGTCTGTCTACTTCACCTGACTATAATCTACATGCAAAAAAAGGACTTTGCTGGGTTCACTACTGTACTGAAATGTGTTACTTGGCACATAGTAGGCTTTTAATAAATATATTTTGAATGAATAAGAGGACAAGGTTTCATTTGGATGAGAATATCAGGATCTCAGGTCTGGAAAATTTATCAATATGAGGGGAAAAGATTATAAAATATAACTGAAATATTTAGAGTGCCCACTATGCTTACTTGTGTTAGGAATAATAAAATTCACTGTCATCTGATTTGGGGGAGATGTTCCAGTAGGGGCTTGAAGTCCAGTAGGGGCTTCGAAGAGGAGGTGACATTTGGCTGAGTCTTAAAGAATAAGTAGGAGTTTCCTAGGCAGAAAAGATAGTACGGGTGTTGCAGAGAGAAGAACAGCATGAATAAAGGCATGGAGTTGTGAAAGAGGCACTCAAGGCCCAGAGGGGACCATGGGCTACCTTGAGAACAGGGAAAGGGAGACAGAGATGAAATAGAAAGGTGATTTGTGGCTTGACTGGGAAGTCTTTCATATCCACCAAGAGTTTCCATTTTGTTTTTTAAGGCAGGGAGAGCCACAGAAGTGTTTACACAAGGGAAGTTTAGAAGAGTACCCTGGCATGATTCTGAGGGAGGATCAGAGCAAATAGACTAGAGAGGTAGTGAGGCCAGTTGGGGGCACCCCACGACGCTCTTCATGAGGGAAGACAACACGAGCCTTAATTAAGGCTTTGGAGACGTAGAGGGTGGAAATGATAGGCTCAAAATGAATAAACAGGGGTGACTAGTGCACATACTAAGCCCTCTCAGTACATGTCACTGACGAAATGGAGGACTTTTTTGTAGCACAGAAGCTGTAGCTCTAGATAGAACACATAAAATGTTTGAATTTTCCCTTATGCACTGATCTGTTCAATTTTAACATCAGTGTGTGTAAGGGCATCTTCTTATGAGCAGGTCCTACAATGGTTGTGACTCTCTTTCATTATTAGAACACAAAATAGCAAAACAGAGGAAAAAAAATTATCCTCTTAACAGAACAGCATTTTCTAAGCAAATGTGTTTTTTAAAATATGCAAATTTTGAGTCTAAATATCCTTGACAGCATTCTTTAATTTAAGCATTTTCAGTGTCGAGAAAAATCATTTAATATATGAGCACTGCCTTTAGATATATAATATGATGGCAGGGGAAAAAAAAAGCAGCAAGGGGAAAAAACTAGGAGAAAAAGCTAGATAATTAGCATTTCTCATAGAAAGGAACACCAATGACATTGAGACTCTGAGGCAGAAGTTGTCTTGAGAATGTGAAAGGCTTCATTTTAGTGAAAAAATCAAGCTTCATCATGTGTGTGCACATTTAACAGGATTTTCTTTAATTGCTTATATTGCTTCACCAAATCCTGAATTTTGTCATCTTTTTTCTTTACAGAAAAATAATGGTTATCCCACGTGTATGTTCCTTTAGGCAACATGCAGCTTCTGCAAAGATTAATTCATCGTCAATTGGACAATGAGATCAAAATTAATTAAAATGACACACAGATGAACAAGTTCAAGCACAAAACCAAAAAAAATTGTATTTAGAATTAAATGCATGTCAATTCGTATTAGCAAGTTAATATTCTAATGTTTAGAAAAGTAAAAACGTGAAACTATAGCATTTTTAAAGGTAAACACATTTGCAAATTTTCATTCATCAAGTTTTCTTGCTGATCAGTATCTTCCACGAGTGAATGAAATATAATTAATAAGCAAATATGCCCCTACATTGTCCAGTGCATACGGAATGGCACTCTAAATCCATATACTTTGGGGGTAAAAATAAATATCAATAATACTTAGAAGAAATGTGTAATTTTTAAAAAATAAAGAAAACTGGGAGCAAGGCCTGGGTATCAGTTTCCAGACCTGCCCGGTGTGCCTCTGACTCCTGCGTGAGAACTGGTACATGTGCAGGTGCCTGGTCCCACCTGGATTCTCCTGTAGTGGATCTGGGGTGGAGGTCCAGAAGCTTTGGTTTAACAAACTGCACAGGTAACTCAGCAGCCAGTCTGGGGTACCACCAGGCCAGAGGACAGGTTGTTATAAACCAGAGGTTCTCAACCCTGCCTGTGCACTGAAATCACCTAGCAAGCTTTAAAAATACCCTGGCCACACCCCACATCACTTAAGCCAGAATCTCATGAGATGAGATAGAGGCATCAGCATTTTTTAAACCTCCCCGAGTAATTCTATTTATAACAGAGCCACTATAATACAACCCTTATTGATTAATGCCAATATTAATATACAAACTATTAAAGCATCTTGACAATATTCTGTTGAACATATTTTTTTAAAGATAAATAAGATTCATCTGTACAGTTTTCATTATCTAAAAAATCAGGTTTCTAATCCAAACCCATCTTTCTATATTTTAATATATCACAAATACACATTTCTGATTTGACTTTATGCTATTTCACAATTTGGCATTGAATGAAATGAACTGAAGATAATATTTTCAATTTTAGAAATTTACATTAAAGGGGTAAAAATGATTAAAAAAAAAAATTAGGCTGTAACAGGAGGAAAGACCTCAGGCCTGGCTATGAGGCAGAAGGGAAAACGTGTCGTATCAGTATGAGCACTTCACTATCAGATGCTCCAGACGATAAACACAGATCTGCTACGCGTTTTTATAGACACATCATTTCCTAATTTCTTGTTGAGTGCTTTGCCTTTTAAATGAATGAGGAACTTCTCTTAGATTGAGTGTTAAAAAACAACAACAAAAACAAAACAAAATCAAAAGAGGAAGATTCATTTAGGTGAGCTGAGCAGAAAAAGAAGATAAATTCATGCCTGTCTTCTGAAGGGAAAATGAGAGAACATTCCCTTAAGATTACATAAATCATCAAATTGCTCAAGGCAGATATGAATGATTCTTTCAAATACTCAAATTTAACCAGAAAGTCTAAGTATCTACAAAATGTTCTGTGTGCAGTGACAGGAAAGATAGCCTAGTCTAGATTAGGCTGGAAATACAGAATACATCTCAACGAAGCAGTTAAAAATCTACGTTATGATAATTGTTATTTAACTAAAGCACATGCAATTTCCTTTCAAAAGCTGTCATTTAGCTTTCAAAAGCACTGTATCTATAATAAAAGTGCAAATCCAGGAGCTCACTAAATGTATGCATTTTTTAACTGGCAGCTCATTTTCTATAAAGCATCAAAATATTAAAGTAAAGCATACAGTCATGCTAGTCTCAGTCGCCACTACATTGTGCCACATTTTCTATACCTTTCATTGATTTCCTCAAATGACTTATGGGGGAATGAGAGAGATTGAGAGAGGGGGAGGGAGGGAGGGAGGGAGGGAGGGAAGAAGGGAGGGGGGAGGGGAGAGAGAGAGAGAAACTAATTAACAACCAAAAGGAAAACCAACCTCAAGCATTAAGATCACGTATGTTCTAAAAGTCATTACTCCTCAGCTACCTTTGAGGCTGTTTCCTCTGGGGGGGCTTCATTCCAGGCAGCAAAGAAATTAGTGCTCAGAAGGGGTGGCGGACAGGGTCTGGGATGGAGGGGGCTTTAGTTTTACTCTCTACCATCAGCAAGGCCAGCAACAGTTGCTTCTGCTCTGCTTCTCTCTATTCATTAATAAATGGCTTAGCTTCCAGAATAGAATTCTCTGAAGCAAGGAAAGTGACTTAAATTCGTTCAATGTGGAAATAAAGCAAAATGTAATCAGTAGTTATCTCTGGGTGATACCTTCTCTGGGCTTTTCCGTACTTTCCAAATTTTCTGAAATGGATATACATTACTTTTATAAGCAGGAATAACATGCTTCCTTTTCTACAGCTTGTTCTTCTGGAGAGGAGAAAATATTTTATCAAACCAAGGTAAGGTTCTTAGGAAACACAAAGCACTTTATTAGTGCTAGACTTCCAAGGAGGTGCTTAATTTTAAAATGCTAAAGCTTTGCCTTAATTAAGCATAAAGCAACTGAATGATTTTCATCCTCCTTTGAGGATGCCATGTCCACCTCACCCAAATTTGCACTGGATGGAGGCAGCCCCAAAGGCAAATCAAAAGCCTAACATTGCCCCATTTGGCCTTGTTCTATCTCCAGTCTTTAGTAAAAGGCTGGGAGGATTGAGGAGCTTTGAAAGGGAGGTTCCCACTCATCATAAAATGGTGCTTTTCTCGTTTGACAATTAGGTTTAGGATTGCCTTCAGGGAAAACATCTCCATCACTCCTGGTTAATCCTGGCTCCATGGAGAACCAGTATTCTACTGAAGGTTCTAGGGAATTAGGAGAGCAAAGAGCTGTCTCTGTGAGTAATTTGAGGAGCACCCAAGGGACTCTCTGTCCACAAGGTACTTGTTTGAATTAAGGAATCTGATCACCAGGAAGACCCTTGTAAAAAGATCAACATGTTACCTGAGAGAGGTATCATGTCATCCTTTTGCATGCTGAAAGTGTACCAAAATGTTACTCTCCACTTGGTAAGGTTCAGAGGCAATGGTCCCTATGAGAGGTCATTTCAGATTAGGGAGTGGGAGTGGAGGCGGGGAGAGGCACTGGAAGATCAGGCCAGCACCCAAAGGGAGCACGGCATGAATAAAGTTTTTAGGCTGCTTTCCCTCCCTCTTAGAAGGTGACCAATCCATTGTGACAGAGCAGACAGATGATGCTGCGGCCTGGCTTCCGTGTGTCCTTCAACTGGATCTGGGTGTTACGGCTTTAAGGATTGGCTGGGCCTTTTCAATAGGCATGGGGCATGCCCTAATAACTTTTAAATGAGAATTATATAAACCCCACAAAGAGATATAAATCAACTTAGGGAATAGTAAAAGATGGGTTTTTTTAAAGTAAACTTGGGTCAGAGTGGGTTCAAGGTGTCTGGACCTGTTTGAATTGGTGCTTACAGTCAAGAAAACGGTCTCATCAAGCTCCTCGACTTCTCTCACGATGGTCTCCAGGGTGTCCTTGGCAGTGTCCATGCTCTGCAGAAAGTGGACCATCTGGTCATGTAGGAACTCCATCTTCTTTTTCTTCACTTCCTCAAAGCTCTGGGCTTTCTCATCATACTGCGCTAAAACCTTTTTCATCATTTCCTCATTCTGTTCTTCTAGGCTTTTCTCATTTTTACTACAGTTTTCCTTTAAAAACAAACAAAAAACCCCTTCTGAATGAAACAAGAAGTGCGTGTGTGTGTGTTTGTGTGTGTGTTTTAAGAGAAATACTAGCCATTAAAATAATTAACCTCTGGCATCCTGGTAAGAGAATCACAGATTACATGCAGAGTCTAAATTTCCAGCCCACCAACCCCCTTTGCCATAGTTAGCTTTGCAACAGAATTCACTGTAAGAGAACTGTCAAGAAGGATTTAGTTAATGAAACACACATAAAAATGTTTGTAGCGAAGTATTGCCTACCCGCATTCCCACATGATAAAATTTGAAAGTGGCATCACGGTGAATGAACATCAGGTAGCAGAGAAGGTTTAATGCCATTTTCACCACTCCACTAAAATCATAGTGTGAGGGAGGGCACAGCCAGGGTATTGGACAGGGTGCTACATTCATAAATGCTCTCCAGGGAAGGGGTAGCTTCCGCCAGAGCAGGAGAAACTTTATTGCCCGTCTGGACAAACTCAGATGCTTAGAGGGCTAGTGATAAGGTGATCATATTACTTACTGTCTAAAAGGAACACTTTGGTGGCAGTGAGGGGTAGGGGGCAATAACACTAAAAATAATCAACAGGTGTTAACTGATCTACAACAGGAATTAAGCAGACCTCTCACAAGCAAACTGGGATGAGGAGTCACCCGAGTGATGGGGAAACTGGGCACCAGCCTTCCACAGGGGCCCTCTACCAATCCTGACTGACAACTAAGATGCCTGGGCCGTGATTGTATATGGATGGAGCACTGCTACCCCCTTCCTTCACTGCAGAGGGAGCAGGGTCAGCATGAACTCATCGAAGACAGTGGTACCATGAGAGGCACTCATCTGTCCTGGGCATGAAATACTGGGCAGTGCTTTAGAGCACCTCTGCAGAGCTAACCCAGTGAAAAGCAGGATGGTAGGGCAAGTCAGAACTCAGACCTGAATTCAAATCTTGGCTCTCAACTTACTATAAACTTACTATGACCTTGGTTAATATATTTCACTCTAAGTCTCAGTTTCTTATCTATAAAATGGGGGTAATAATAATAATAATAATAGCTCCTATTTCATATGGTTACTGTAAGGATGAAATTGGATAAAGCATGTAAAGCAGTTGCCCTATCATAGTAAGTGCCTAATAAATGTGCATGTGTTTTTAAGGGCAAGTCATTTATCCTTAGAAAGTAGTCTCACTGATGAAACAGAGGGAAGACTTAAGGACTTTACTTTTAATGGAAGAAAACCAACAATGGCAAACCACATATGCACACACAAACCCCAATTCAGGTCCTTTTAGCTTAGAATCATTTATTTGTGATGCCATGAGCAGACCAAGTTAAAGTAAAAAGGATAAGGTAACCTACCTCAATGGTATTAAAAAAGGATTCTATCTCACTAACAAAGGCTTCAATCCTCAAGGATTTTTCTTGTAAATCTTCTAGAAAGTCTGCTAATTGAACCTGAAGAAAAGAATTAAGATATCCTTAGTATATGACATTTGAGAAAAGAACTTCAAGCAGCGAATTCCAATTTTCGTATAAATTTAGTATGTTTGGTAGAGAGTCACTATATCATGTTCACTAACAAATCAATCTTTAACTTTTCTTTGCTGCTTCATCTAAATTGACTATAGGTAATGTATGATAAACAATTAGGAGGTTTGTGAGTGACAGCAATAGTTTATTTTCTTATGCAAGAGGAAGGACTTCTTGGTAAGCTGGTGAGTTCAAAGCATACTTGTTTTAGTAAACTATGAATTGAATTCTTCCTCCTTAATTAGGCCTTGATTTTTATATATTGTCATTCCTCTAAGATGGCAGACTTTTTTCTGAACTGGTCCAACATATCTGAGTAGACTTCTCACATTTGCACCAATGGTTTCAGGTGTTCCTGCCCCACCTGATCCTGAGACGGTGAACAGAGTGTCACCAGGCCGAATGTCTAGTATACCAAATGATGAAAACTATCTACTACAGAGACCTTAAGGTTCTAATGACCCTCAAAGGGTTAAAATACTCTCAAGGAGTGACAGCCAACTAGAAAATGTATGGGTGATGGGGGAAGATGGTACCTATTAGTTATAAACCTAGCTGCAATCTATCCTGTGAAACTTAACACGTAACAACACAGAATAAAAGAGCTTCCGTCTGCCTGATTCACTATCCACAGAATGATGGAGAAATTACATTGAGAAAAGTCCCTTCAGGATCTGGTCTCTGCTTCTCTCTCTAGCCCCTGCCTCTTCTCCACAAGCCCCCAGGCTGCAATCACACAAGCCCCACCTTTCCTTGGACTCTTTCCCACCTATGTGCCTTTTTATATGGCATTCCCTTTCTCTAGAATGTCCTCCCTGCCCTTGTTTACTAGAAGAACTCTATCTTACTTAAGGCTCACCCAAGCTTCACCCTTTTGTGACACCTTTCCTATCTTTCCCAGTCTCCCTCCACCATTTCATTTACTCCCAGAGGGTTCCTGTCTCAGAACACTGTGCTCCCATAATGCTGTATGATCTGGGGGAGCTACAAGTCTATCTTCCTTTATTTTTGTTTTGTTTTCATTCTCTATGATTAGCACAGTTCTTGACATGGAATGGAAGGTCAATAAATATTGAGAAAGAAGGAAGGGAGAGAGTGAAGGAAGAAAACAAATGACAGATAAAAGATAAGGCACCACAAAGGGGATGGAGTGGTGGGGAGAAGCCAGGACCTAGATAATCTACAAATGCAGCCATCAGTTCCTGAATAATCACAAATGGCCTACTCACAAGATGCTAGAGAATTCTCGAGTGACAATTTTTTAAATTTAATTTTTAAAATGTGCCAACCAACTCAATCTTCACAGTTGATTTAATGAACGAAGCAAGTCTCTGGCTTAGTCAATTTGTTTTCCACTTTCTCTTCATACTATATGGAGAAGGTCCAGAAAAAAAACTTTAAAATGGTTTTAAAGCAGGAGACATCATATCTCCCTGCTTTTGAAATTTGTTTTAAATTAACAGTACTTAGAATTATTTTTTTAATTTCTAAAACTCATGGAGATAAACAAAACATAATTAAGAAAGCTAAAGAAAATCTAGTCTTCTTTCTACTGACAGTACCCAGTAGTTGTTAGTTAACAAAACCAAGTGTCATCAAAGAATGGGGCATATTTCACTGGTGTTGATGCATCCCAATGCCTGAGATTCCAAAAAGAAATTGACCCATGCCCTACCCCAAACTTGACCAGGTAAAGTTTCAACAAAATTTCACCCTGGAGATATAAAACCAATATCATATCAGTTGAGAAGGATTACTTTTCCAGGAAAAAAAAAAAAAAAGCCAAGATTCTAATATGTTTTCCTACTGAATCAAAATGAGCCCGACAATCATTTATCAGTGACCTAACTGAATAATCATATTGAAAATTGCTACCATTAGGAAGGCACTAAGCAGAGCAACATGGATACACAGTCAAGGGCATGAGCTCTAGCATCAGACAGACCTGGGTACCAGTCCTAGTGCTGTCTTCTATGACCTTGGACTTAAACTATCTGAGCCCATGTCATTATCTGCAAATTGATGACAATGACAGGGTTGTCATATGGATTAAAAGATATCTTGTATATAAAGACCTTAACACATTGCCTGGCCCACAGTAACTGCTCAATTCTTGCTATTACTTGCAATTTTAGATGATTCTGGCTACTGTATGGAGAATACATTGATGAGATAAGAGTGGAGATTCCAGTTAGAAGGCTACTGAAAGGTAGATGAGAATCTTAAAGACTAAATGTTTGATTTCCAATAGTATCTCTGAGGGAGTAGAATACTTATAATCACATACATAAGGATATATGTTGCGACTAACTTTCTAACATTGGGAGTCTATAGACATAGCCAGAAGGAATGCAAAAGTTTTCCATTTCTAACATCAATTTTATAAATAAAGAAGAAATGTGGAGAAAACCAAAATTTAAAATGTCTTACTGTCTTGAGCATTTTATAAAACTTGCAATAAAATTGCTTAATATAATATAAATGTGTATTTTTAAAGGATGATATTGTAGATAACAGAAAATAAATTGTGCTTTATGCTCAAGTGCATATTTTAAAATTTAAAATTATTTGCCTTTTTAAGATAATGTTAAGGGCTACTGTCATAAGATCTCTCAAAGGCAATGCCCCATGTTACTTATCCTGGTATCTCCAGAATCTAGAAAAATACCTGGCACATACTATGTACCCAATAAATGTTTGTCAAAGTGAACTTAACTAAATAACTAGGGAAATATTCTTAGTTTTTTTCAGACTATTATGCCTAAAGATGAATGTATCAAATATTGGTCATTTTTTAAAATTGAGAAAATGAGAAAGCCAATTAAACATCTATGTATGATTACACACTTGTATGCTTTAAAATCTATTTACCTTTATAGCACTTATAGCTGTATCAAGCGTTGAAACCTCATGGTCTTTGTGGGTACCAAACAGCTTGTCAACAGCAGAAATTGGGCTTTTACATGTGTGGCAATATGTGTCAATCTGGGACTTTTTCAATTCCTTTTGTTCCTTCTCGGTTACCAACTCTGATGATAACTGGTCTTGTTCCGTCATCTCTCTGTCCAACTCTTCCTGTTCAGCAGACTTACTTTGTTCCACCTCACTCACAAATTCATTCTCACTGACACGTTCAGAGGATTCCTTTCCATGAGATAACACATCTTCAGGGGTGGATTCTGAATACAGTTCTTCTGATAAAGTGTCTTGAGTAACCACTTCGTAATTCAGGGATTCAGCAAATTCATACTCATCCTGAACAGGGCTACTGCAGAGCCGGTCTTCACTCAGCTCAGGGGGAACCATTATTTGAGGTTCTTCTTGCAGTGTTTCTTGAACACAAGTTGCACCACATGCAAATTCTTCCTCTGGGAAGGACATTTGTACTGGGACATTCAGACTGACCTCTGGATTTGCATTTGCTGCTTCATTAGTCTGGCTGCTCATTTCATCTACTCTCTCCAGGACATGATGAGTGTCTTCAAATGGAACCGCATAGCTTACCCTCTGGGTAACCACTCTGACTTCCTCGGTGATGGAAGCTTTCCTCTGCATAGCTACACTGTCAAGAGCCTCCACGTGGCCTCCTGATTCTCCTTCCCTGTAAGCTGCTTTCTGTTTCTCTTCCAGACCCTCCTCCCCGCAAATAGTTTCAAACCTCCCCCAAATTTCCCCTTCTTCAATTATTGATTGGTATGAATCATCCTTACCAACTGGCTTTTCTTCTAGACCTTGGCCTTGGTCCTTTTCAGTTACAGATGTGTCATGGAGAATGTCATCTTTGAGTATGTACTTCTCAAAATATATTCCTGTTCCATCATCAGTGTCAGAATTTCTGCTTGGAAATGATGCTTCAGAATTCACACTGTCACCTTCAGAAGCTGTCTCCCCTTCTTCCTTTTTCTCTCCAACTGCTTCTTCATACAGATCTTTATATAAAAATGCCAGTGCGGGTGGCTCCTCCAGAAGTTCAGGATTAATGGCTTTAGCAGTGGTAGGAAATATCTGGGTTCGTGACAAAACTCCTTCCTCTTCATCAAATAAAGGCATCCCAGGTGACTTTGAGTCCACATCTCTATTTATGTTCTTTGGAGCATCTCTGTCAGCTGATTTTTGGATAACCGAAGACTTTTGGGTCTCTGGGTCAGATAATTTGCTGTAGTCCTTTTCTAGTCCATAAAAACTTTCATCTAATTTCACCAATTCATATTCATATTCTAGGGCACTTTCCTCTGAACGTTCTGGGAGAGAGACAGTTTCTCCTTCAACATTTAATTCCAATGGAGTTCTCTGTTTTTCTGGGTCTGGGGAGATGTTATAATCAATCAATGTATATTTTTCAAAATAATCCTCTTCACTGGGAATTTCAGGCTGATTAAAGGCTAAATCACCAGTTTCTGAATCTGTGGATATCTCCTCTTTGGTTGTATGAGTTTCCTTTTTTTGGTCTTCTTTCGATGGTGTAACTTTTTTATCAGAATCTTCTAACTTACTCTGTAATGTTTTATAGCAAGCAACTGCCTCACTCTCATCATGGAAGGGTATAGGCTTAAATGAGGCCTTCTCTTCCAAATATTCTAACTTATCTTGGATTTGTTCACTTTCTTCCTCATCAACTGAAGAAATAAATGCAGGAGCATGAATGTTCAATATCTCACAACCTTCAGAAATGATACTGAAGGCACTCTTTTGCTCTTCTGAAAGTCCAGCTGGCTTACTAGTCACGGTAAATTCTTCATCTCTTACATATGTGTCTTCAGGCTCCTTGGAAATCACCTCATCAATACTGATTGTTGTTGCATTAGTTATAAATTGAGCATAGTTGCTGCTCGCTGAAGAGCGTGGTTCATTTACATGGGCATCTTCCACAGCTTCCAAGTGGTGCTTTGAAACAAGAACAGATTGTTCAGACATTTCAGATGCTTGATCTTGAGATGTTTGAATAGTATGGACCATATGCCTCTCTGGAGTCAATTCTGACCATGGATCTAAAATCCTTTCAGATTCTTTAGATGGAGATCCTTGTTTACTTTCTTTTGTGGTATCTACTGAGCCACCTTTTGGCAGCTCTGACGCTGTGACCTGTCCCTTTTCTTCATTGTGACTTACCACATCCCTGCTTGACTTGTCCAATACCAGATTTCCTTCCTTCGGTAAAGAGTGATCATTTATTTCATCATGATAAGGAAGATCTACTGGAAGGAAAGTCTTGGTTTTCTCCACCAAAACTTTACGTTCTTCTAATGGATGTGGTTGGGTTCCTACTGCCTTTGTTTCCCTGATTTCTGGGTGAGCCTCTGAGATTATGGTTTCTGATTTTTCAGTAATTTCTGTAGTTTTAACTAATGAAAATGGTTGAGTTTCACCCAAAGAATGACTGAAAGAGATATCTGACTCTTCAGGCATATGCCTGGCTATATTCATGGAATAAGGCTGAATTTCCTGCTGCTCTTTTCCTTCTAAAAATGCATGTGACGGCTCTTCTTTTGCTTCTCCTTTACCCTCCTCAATAATTTTGTATCTTTCTTTGTGGTCATCATTTTGATAGACTTGCTGCAGCGCAGTAGCAGCTTTTGGTTCTTCCAATTTAATAGGGCTAGATCCGTGCGTAATTTGTGCCTTCCCTATTTCATTATTACCTCTAAGCTCTAATGGGGTCACCGTTTCTTGTTTTTCTGCCACCACCTTCTTTTCTTCCAAGGAATATGATCTCATTCCCAAGTTACCTTTCTCCTCAGTTGGGCTAACAGGTCTGAGTTTTATTTCCTCTTCAGAGATTTTCAAGGAAGTAGGTTTTGGCATCTCTTTCTCTAGTCTGTCTTCACCAAGATCAATTAAACTGTCTTTAGATTCTTCTACTGGCAAAATTATTGACTGCAGCTTCTCTGATTCCTCTGTGATATTTTTACTTGCAAAGCTAGATGAAGCTGATTTTGGTGGTTGTGGCACCTTATCTATTGCATCAAATAAAAAGAGTGATTTTTCTTTTTGATCACTTCCTGGCTCTTCTTTAAGGACAGAAATATTCCATTTAGATGGAGGGGAGATTTCTGGCTTCTGGGGTCTTTCACCATCAGTGATATGAAGACGAACAGAATTTTTGGCTTCTTCCATAATGGATTTCTCACCCATGGGAGAATAAGATTGAATTCTAAGATGTCCCTCACCATCAGCAGAAGTAACTACTGAGTTTAGGTCCATCTCCTCTGAATAGTCTAGGACTTCTTTCTTCCCATAATCTTCACTAGATGCCTCAAAGTTGGATTTTGGCTGTGGCAAAACTTCTACATTTGATAACAATGTGGGTTTTTCTTTAAAGTCTTGACCTTCACCAGATTTAACTAAAGAACCTGTGGATTCTGCAGCAGTTTCAGGTTTGGCCTCTAGCAACAGATGATCCGCTGGCTTCTCATTTGCATGAACGTCAGCTGGAGCAGGACCTCTAGGCTCTATCACAGTCACTGCTTTTTCTACAGATGGGCTTGGCTGAGCTTCTAAATTTTCTTTTTCAGCAACTTTGTTATCTGGAGTGCTTGACTGTAAAAATAAACTGGACATCCACGATGTGAAAAATGAAATTCCTTTCTTTCCCTTTTCCTCAGAGAGGCCTGGCTCCACTGCCTTCTGC
The DNA here is from genome assembly GCF_005190385.1 of Monodon monoceros. Lineage (NCBI taxonomy): Eukaryota > Metazoa > Chordata > Mammalia > Artiodactyla > Monodontidae > Monodon > Monodon monoceros. Next base: position 63,486,858 of record NW_021703768.1, on the reverse strand, counting down.
TGCTTGGGCAGCTTTTGTATGACCTCAGGTGACTCTGGGGGTTGAGGTTCTTCATTTTCTTGGGTTGAGGAGAGGGGTTTTATTTGTGTGGGTGTTTTCACTTCAGATGCTGGTTTCCCTCTCTCAGCATCATCTACAACCTCTGACTGAACCACTTTTGATTCTTCTCCAGGTAAGGGAGATATACGCCTGTGTGCTTCTTTTTCATTGCCCAGTGCAAGTTCTGCCTCTTCTGCCAGGAAATGGGCTGCTTTGGCAAGAGAGGGAAGAGTTTCTGATTTGACCTCTTCTGTTGATGGGCCAGACACTGGTTTCTGGAGGATTCTTTCAGATGGTGTTTTGATTTCTTCCCAGCTGTCTTCTTTGCAAGGCCTGGAAAATTCTGTGTTTGCTTTCTCCGATACCAAACTTTCACTCCCTACTAAAGAAAGGGTCTGCTTCCCTTCTGCTTCATTGCTCTCCACATTTCCAGCTGGAACTAAAGATTTTGGTTTGGGGGCCAGCTTTATTTCTTCAGAAGAATAAGTTTTAGTTGCTAAGGTCTCTACGTTACCACTAGAGGTATCGAGAGTAGACACTGGTTCTTGTAATGATAAGTGAGATTCTTCTGCAGAATGTGGCAGAATTTGCCTTCTGATTTCAGTTGCGTGGTCTTTCTCTGACAGAGCAGGCTTGAGCTGCCCTGTCATCAGATCACTGGTACCAGAGGAACCCAGCTGCACAGATCCAGGGACTCTTTCTTCATGGTGACTTGCCAAGTCTCTCTCTGGCTTTTTCAGCATCCAATTTTCATCCTTTGGAGAAATAAGGGCCTCTTTCATGTGTGTTTCTTTGACATCTGTAGGCTCAGTTGTCATAAATGATTTTGATTCTTCCAAAGGCAAATTTTCTTTCATAGACAAAAATTGTTTAATACCCATATCTTGTTTATCTGCAAAAGATCTGTTTACGTCAGGTAATTTAACAGCTTGGTCTGAATGAAGTTCTTTTTCAGGCTTCTCTTCTTCCACAGGGAGGTCAGAAGAAGCAATCTTTGATGGCTCTGTTATACTCTGGGGTACATGAAATGAATTTGGTTGGTCAGTTTCTTCATTTAATTTAGTTACAGTATTATCTGTCACTTGTGCCTTCAAATTTCCTGTTGGCAGTAACAGGCTTATTTCTTGTTTTCCTTCTTTTTTAAAGTCAACTGAATGGTTCAACTCTCCTGATAATCCTTTTAAAGAAAAAGTGTATGGCTGAAGTTCTTCTGGGTTGTCTCCTTTAACTAGAGAGGTAAATGCTTCCCTTGATCCTAAGCTAACTACCTTAGGAGAGAAAGATTTAATTTCTTGAATCTGAGGTTCCTCACTAAGGCACGATGAAACCTCTGAAATTTCAGGCACTGTAGTTGACACATGAAGTCCCCTGTTTTCTTCTTTTCCTTCTCCTCTGCTCCTAAGTTCAGCTAGGCCCTTTCCTAAGGCAGAATCCCCTGTTCCAGTTATGGGAGATTTTATTTGTTTTGTATCTATGGATTCACTTTGCCTACCTAAACCACCAACGAATTCAGAGCCAGAATTTGGTAATTCTGATACTTGATGTGGCTTGTCTTCCTTCTCAGGTTCCAAAGAGAGCTGTGCCAGAGCAAGATCTTGATTTTCTGACAGGAAATCTCCCTGAACTACAGAAGGTGTCTCCACTGCCTGTTTGCTCTTATCACCACAGAGGGTTGGTAATGTTGAAGCTAAATCTTCTGATGCTAAATATTCTAACTCAGGAAAAGAACTTGCTGTTTGCTCATTTTTGCCTTTTGTAACTACATATTTAAGTGCAGGTGACACGTTCTGTGAGGAAGGAAGTTCAGTTTCTGTTTTCTTTATCTCACCACCTAGGTTGAGCGAAAGTACATGGTCAGGTCCTGACATCTCTGAGGCAGACATAGAATTTTTTTTCTGTGACACATCCAAATATTCAGAGTCGAAGACTGTAGAAAATGAAAGATCTTGTTTGTTTTCCACCCTTGCTTCCTTTGATACATCTGAATGCTGAGAAGACAATGTTTTGGTTACTGCCAACCCAGGTTTAATGTCTTCAGTTTCTACCTTTGACAAAACAGACTGCTCTGGTATAGAGGATATGCTTGCAGGTAAATCAAATTTAATTTCTTTCCCTACTTCTGACCAAGCCGGATGTTGGGATGCAGCAGTTTCAGCGGGAGAAGAACTAGCTTTAATTGCTACCTTGTCTTCTTCTTTAAGAAGTGGATGCTTATCTACAGATGTTACCATCTGAAGCGGCAAACCAATTCCTAATTCACTCTTTCCTACTTTTGTTAAGACTGGATATTCTGTAGAGGTGGGAAGAGATAAATCTGTTGGGATTTCTTCTTTTGCTAATTTGGTTAAGCTTGAATCATGCTTTGTTACAGATGTCGTGGTTATTGAAGAACTGGGTTCAATTTCTTTCTTTATGTCTTCTGACAAAGCTGAAAATTCTGACATGGGTGGTGCATGCTCAACTTCCTTTTCCACTCCTGGTGACGCTGATTGCAGCACTCTAGGTGTACCAGTTATTTTAGAATCATGTTGCACTTCTGCAACACAAATCTCAGGTCCAGATAAAGATGTTTCCTTTAGAGGTGAATATGGCTTTATTACTTCAGGCTCATTCTCTGACAACCTTCTCTGTTCTAGTTCAGATGTCACAGTTGGAGTTAAACTGGGTTTGACATCCTTCTTTGGCTCATCTACCAAGTCAGGCAGAACTGAATCTTTCATCCCAGACTCCGGAACATTTGGAGGCTGAGGCTCCATTTCTTGATCCCGTAATACATGTGCTATAGCTTCTTGAGCATCAGGCACAATTTCTTCCTTACTTTTAACTTTTAACAAAGCCATCTGTTCATCTGCAGATTTTGGAGTGAGTGACGTTTTGGGTTCTTGTTCTTTCTTAATTGCATGGACTGAACCAGGTGAAACTGAACACTGAGATACAGGCAAAACAGGTGTGGTTTCTTCCTTTACCATGGACAACTGTGCAGGTGTTGCAACTAGTGATGAACTAGTCTTAATTTCTCCCTTCTCTGAATCACCGGTTGAACATGGCGGAATCAAGTCTTCAGACTCAGGTTCTAAATATGCTCCAGTTCTCTGCTTCTGTGCCATAATGAGATATTCAGATACAGTCGTTGATGCTGTTTGAGCATCTGGCTTAATCTCTCCCTCATTTGTTGAAGGGAGCCAACTCAAGTCTTCAGGTGCAGACACCAAAGGAGACGCTTCAGTTCTTTGCTTCTGTGATGAACTTAGATGCTCAGGTACAGGTGTAGCAGTTGGTGCAATTTCTTCCTCACCTGCTTCTGAGAAGCAGGGATATCCTGACACAGCCATTGCAGTTAACAGTGAATCAGGCTCAGTTTCCTCCTTATTTGTTTCTGGGATCCTATATGGTGGGATGGAAGCTTGTGATGCTGAATCTGGAGAAAAAAGTTCAGCTTCTTCGGTGTCTTCATCTGACAAAATCGTGTGTTCAGACGGTGATGTTAAACATATTGGAGAATCACACTCAAATTCTCTTTTCTCTGTCTCCTGAGTTCCATAGGGTGGAAATGAGAATTCTGACACAAATGCAGAGTCTGGAGAAAAAGGTCCAATGTCTTCTTGCTCTTCTTCTGAGAAATTCATGGGAGAGGAGGCACCTTTTAGATTTAAAGGGGATCTGTGGACAATTGCTTCCTCCTGTGACTCCAGTGTTGCATATGGTGGTACTGAAAATTCAGACACAGAGGTGGAAGAGGGTGTGTACCGCTCCATCTCTACTGTCTCTTCTTCTGAGAGGACCACATGTTCAGATGGGGTGGCTGAAAGTGGTGGGGCCTGGCATTCAGGAGTCCCCTCAGTTGTGTATGGTGGCAGAGAGCATTCAGATACAGAGGCCACCTCTGGAGGATAGAATCTGGTGTCCTCCTTCTCTTCTTCTAACAGAGTCTTGTGCTCAGAAATACCTTTTGATTTCAACAGGGAGACATCACCAATTATTTTCTTTGGGGATTCCTGTGTTACATTTGGCGGGACTGCATATTGGGAGGTCAGTGTTAAATCTGGTGTGAAATGCTCATTTCCTAGGTTCTCTTCTTCTGATAGGACCATGTGTTCAGATGTAGCAGTTGAAAGCAGTGGTGACTGGCATTCAGAAGTCCCCTCAGTTGTGTATGGTGAGAGAGAATGTTCAGATACAGAGGCCACCTCTGGGGAATACAGCCTAGTGTCTTCCTTCTTTTCTTCTGACGGAATCAGGGGCTCAGACACACCTTTTGATGTCAATGGGGACTTATGGTCAGTTGTTTTCTTTGGTGACTCTTTTGTTGCCTGTGAGGGAACTGAATATTCAGAAGCAGATGTGGAATGTGGTGTGTAATGCCCATTTTCTGAAGCCTCTTCTCTGGACAGGACCATGTGCTCTGCTGTAGCTGTTGAAAACAGAGGGGACTGGCATTCAGGCGTCTTCTCAGTTGTGGATGGTGAGACAGATGTAGAGGCTGAAGCTGGGGAATAAGGCTCAAATTCATCATTCTCCTCTTCTGACAAAACTGCATCTTCAGATACAGGTTTTACATTAGGTGAAGAAACTGGCTCAACTTCTTGCTTCTCTCGTTCATAGCTCAAATCCTGTGTGACTGAATACTCCGATATGAAAGCAGAATCAGTAGAAACAGACTCATTTTCCTCTCTTTCTTCCTCAGATAAGGTGACATGTTCAGGTGTTGATGTCGTCAGTAATGGCAGAATGGTCTCGTCTTCTTTCTGCTCCACTTCAGGGGCCAAGCGTGGTGGGAAGGGCTCCTCAGAAACTGATGGACTTTCTGGGTAATCAAGTTCTATGATCTCTTCTTCCACTAAATTAGAATCTTCAGGTTCAGGGGTAGCAGATATTGGTAGAGGCGTTTCTATTTCTCCTTCCTCTGGTTCCTCTAACACTAGAGGTTCAGAAAGAGAAATGGATGGCTCGGGCATGTTTTCATCCTTCTCTCCTTTGACAGCGAGATGAGGAGGGTTCAGTCGTTCAGAGACTGGTTTTGCCCTTTCTGGTGAAGTCAGATCCAGTTCTCTCTCTGGGCCAAAATCTTCCTGGATAGAGGCTGTCAGACCTGGTGAAAGTGTTTCCAGAGAACCCTTCTCTGCCTCCAGTGAAATGGAATGGTCAGCAGAAGATACGTCTTCCCTCTTTACCTCATCCACTAACGGCAGTGAGACTGAAGAGTCATGCTCTACAGTTACCATTTCTCGTGAATCAGCCTCAGATTCTTCCTTTGCTGTTTCCAGGAACGCAGGTGCAGATGTATTGGGTGTAAGAGAGGAAGGCTCTATCTCACGGGCTTTTGCTTCATCAGCTGGCAGCTGTGGCACTGACTGTGGCGCGCTGAGCTGTGTTTCTTGTTCTGCTGTGTCATTACTTGTATAAGAGGAAGGTGTGTGCTTGGTAGTAGATGCAGCCCTTAAGGGAGAATCAGCGTAAATTTTCTTTAGATCTTCATGACTGAATGAGGTCAGGGACTTTGATCCTTTGGAAACTGCACCTCTCCAGGGTGCAGCAAGCTCTTTTACTTCATCATCGTCTATGCTTTGGGCTACTGATTTGCCTGTTTTGGAAACTACATTAGAATCATGATTGCCCAAATCTGGCTCTAGACTAATGGACGCATCTTTCCCCTTCCTATAATGTATTTCTTTAATTACATAACCCTTTGGCAATGTTCCATAAAATTGTAAAGGAATTAATTCTTCTTTAACAGAATTAAACATCTTAATTTTATATTGTACTGTTCCTATGTAGACTGGCCTTAACACTAACGGTTTGTGTTCTTTGTATATCGCTCCAGTGATAGGAGGTGTATTTGAGGTGGTCTTCTTGTTTCTCATCTTATCATAAATGCCAGTAGATGAATTCTTTTTCTGGCTCTTTAGTTCCTGGCTTTCTGAAATTAAAGGATTACTTGTTTTGTTTGCTGGAACATCTTGGGATTCAAAAGAATTTCTTTTTTTGTTGCCTTTCCGACGCAATGATGGTGAGCCATGCTTTGACTTAGGCTTTCTTTTCCGAACTTTTTTAACTTCATCCACAATAAAGGAAACATTCCCTGGAGGAGACTTCAGAGTCGACCCTTCCAGACTACACACACCAGAGGTCTGACTTTCTTCCAAGGCCCAAGGAGTGGAAGACCTACTTGAATTGGTCTCCCAGGTTATTCCACTATCTTCCCATTGAACTGTTACCATGGAAAAGGAGGGGTCAGATATGATACACTTCTGCTTGGTCTTGCCCTCTTCATTCTGGTCTGATAACCTAGAGTAAATAATGATATTATTAATAATTCTACATATATTAATAATAAAAATAACAGTAATTACATATTCTAATAATAAGGTCAATGTCCTATTCTTACTAGGTAAAGGATTAATGTAAAATTAAAACATACAGATAAGTAGTGCCATCCATATCAAAAATAAGGATGTACACAAAATAAAGTTTAAAAATTGAAGTCAGGATACCAAATACCATAACACATCCCAGGCTGGAATAAATCAATATCCTGCAAAGTCAAAAAAAAAGCTAAAGTGAAATTCCCTACCTTCCCCTATCAGGATTGCCCCCAGACCTCCTGTGGCTCACCCAGTCCCTCAGGCTCACTGTCTAGTCACCAGGACCTTCATAATGGTCCTTGCATCTGTGCCTTCCCTGTTACTGCTATCACTACCTTGACCTAGCTTTTTATCACATCACCCCTTGATTATTTCACTAGCTTCCTAACTGGTCAGCTAGTATCACGTTTACCTCCTGCCCTCCCCCCACCCTCAATCCATCCTGCCTATCTTTCCAGACCAAGTTTACTAAAAATTTTCATCATGCCACTTCCTGCTCAAAAATGTCAGTAAATTCCTTATATCTATAGAAAAATAAATTCAAAATACTTAACTCTCTGATCCCTACCTGACCTTCTTTCCAAGTACCCACTTCCACCCTATCCCTACATGGTACATTTCTGTTTTAACTAGATAATTCTGTGTTCAGTAAATATATCACGGACACTCTGAGTCAGGGCCATGAAGGGAAAGTAGTGAATATAGAGAGATCACAAAAAAAACAGCAGCCTACTGTGCTGTATTTAACTCATCTGTAAACCAGGGATCATAATAGAACCTACTTCACGGGATTGCTGTGAGGTTTAAATTAGCTAATACACATGAAATGCTTAGAAAATGTGCCTGGCATGTAATTAACACTCAAAAAACATGTTCTGTAATCAGGTCTTCCATATAATCCTTGAACTAGAGATCAAAGGAGCCTGGGCATGTACATTTTCAATGGCTAAAGAGGTTTGGAAAGATGGTCACCTTGGACTGCTCTCATATGCCCTCAAGAGATGGCTGGCTTTGGCTGTCCCTTTCAATTGCCATTGGGCCTTTGTCTCAGACTCTGCAGCACTCTTCCCTGGAATTTTCTTACACTTTCTCCTCCCCTGTGCTCATGCCATTCTTCCACTTACACTTCTTATCCCCCACCTTAATCTACCTTTCCTGCATATTTAAATTCTATCTACTCTTCAAGGCTTAGTTTTAAAACCTCCAGTGTTACCATCCCTGACCAATTCAGCAGGCATATTTGCCTTTAAGTTCAAGACTGAGATAAATACAGAACTATTGACTGACTTATACACTTTTCTACAACAATAAAAACAAAACCAAATAAAAAATCTATGCTAAAAACCCACTAAGCATAAGTATTCAATTAAGGCACTTTTAAAAAACATACAGAGTTAAAATTTAGGTCCCTAACCAATCATTTTTTTTATCATCAGTCACTGCTTATATTAGCAGTCCTTAATTCTGGATACATTTTAGAGTCATCTGTAGAGAGATTTTAAAAAATACTGATGCCACACTATACCCCTTCCCACAGAGATGCTAATTTAATCGTACTAGGGTAGGGAGTTTTAAAAGCTTCCAGGTGACTCCATTATGCATCCAGAGTTGCAAATCACTGGGCTAAACAATCCTAGCTATGAAACTTAACTAGTACATGCCTTTCTAGCTTACCCTGAATGCTTTTTAGTTTGTTAGATTAGGCTGAAAGCCAAGACCATAAATCTTTGCATGTACATTCAACTCCCCTTTCTGAAACTTCAGAGTTTCCCCAGTAGTCAGCCGCAAAGGGCTGCTGAGATCCTGATCTCCTTAGATCTCACCCATGACCAAGTCGAGCCTGGGGCAGCCAGAACCCCTGGACCACTGGTCTTCAGTAGCAAGCATCCTCATCCATTTACCCCAGGGTGCTGAAAACAATTTCATTTTCTACACATGCAGTGAGTGAAAATGGCTGGAAAGTGGTGAGAAGAACTGGTTTCTCCATTTCCCTGGTAACTCTGCTCTCACTTATTTGCTTTGGTATTAAACTACTGAACTTAATTAGTAATTGATGCCTTATCTTGGTTCTGAACTGAATCTTATTTTTAATGTTTTTCAGCCTCCTTTACATATCTAATTAAACTTATTCCTTGAAATTTTCAATTCCTTCTACCCCTTCTCCCTTCTGTTTAACTTAACAAAGGCAGAATGAAATTAAAAATTAAGGTTATAGCATGCAACTGAAAAGTCAGCATTTCGAATGCCCATCATTGTAGTAGTATTACAAAACCAATTATAATTCAGTTTAAAGTTAATTATTGATTGTAAATTCAATGTACTCAACCAGAGAAGTTTTCATTACTCATTAGAATGAGTTCATGAGTCCTTAGCAGAATACCCAAATGTTGATCATAAAAAGATAGAGGCCTACTGAGGTGGGTTCACTCAATCATTTACTTATTCATTCACTCATTTATTTCTTCATTTAATAAAATTTTATTGAGTTTAAATACTAGGAATACAAATATAAAGACACAGAATCTTCTCTCAAGAAATTCAAAATCTAACAGGGAGACAGAACTAAACATTTTAACACTGTGGTAAGTTCATTTACAGAAGATAGGCAAGATACAGTGAGAACATAAAGAAGGGAAGACCTCAAGAGGAAAGATACTTGCACTGGATTCTGAAGAGGAAATAGGAGTTTGCCAAATGGATAAAGAGTGGTGGTGGTGTAAGGATGGGAAGCTCATTCCAGGAAAATGTCACAGGATATGAAAAAAACGTACACATGAATAAATCAGTCTGGCTCACTGAGAAACCCAAAGTATTTGGGGATGTCTTGATTATCGGACAGGAGCAAAGGAATAGAAGAATAACACAGCCAACAGGAATCAGAGAATAACTATATTAGCATGTGTAAAGTCATAGCCCAAGTATTCAAATTACACTCAGTGTAAAGAAACCATTTTCCTTAATAGAAGACCAATGATCTCCCTAGAATTCAGAAGTATTTCTTACTCAGGAACACAAATGTTCTCATCTATGCAAAGATGTATACATCAACTTTCCATAATTAATGGATATTGTCTATGAACATGATCTTATTCATTCTCCTCTGATTCTCACAAAGCAACCTTCTGATTATTACTTGGCTTCCCAAGCAGATTTATCTGAGAGTGAGAAAAAACACTTCTTGATGACCTGGGGAGCTCACTTCCTTCCTCCTTTCAGAATTGGTCAAGGAGAAGGTTCAGTAGATTTGAGTTAGATCCAGGAAAGAACAGACTGATACCAAATTGAGTGCCAAAGACTTCTTCTTTTTCAGGATAAACTTTATCTGATTTCCTTCTATTCCTATTTATTAAGAGAGATTTTTAATAATGAATGAATGCTAAATTTTATTATACAATTTTTATGCAAAAATGAAGATGACCATATTCTTTATTCTGTTAATGTGGTGAATTACGATTGATTTCCAGATGTCAAACCAACCCTGAACTCCTGAAATGACTTCAACATGGTTGTGATGTATTATACTTTTTATATTAAAAAGCTGGATTTTGTTTAGGAATTTTGCTCCTGTGTTCATGAATAATTGGCCTATAATATCCTTTCTTACAACGTGCTTGTCAGGTTTTTGTATCAAGATTGTGCTGCCTCTTGTAATAATCAGGGCAGGTAAACATTTGCTATATTAAGACCATGCATGTGTCCCCAGACCTAGTTCTTTCCCAAGGTCTGGTTTTGTAAATGCTGAGGATAAACCAAAAAAGAAAAACAAAACAAAATAAAACATTGTGCTGCCTCAAAGAACAAATTGGGAAGTGTTCTCTCCTTCACTATTCTCTGGAAGAGTTTGTAGAAGATTGTATTATTTCTCCCTTGAGTGCTTGGTAGATGTTACTGGTGAAGTCATCTGAACCTGTAGTCTTCTCTATGGTAAGGTTTTAATTAGCAGTTTAATTTATTTAATAGTTATGTGACTACCTGAAATTTCTTTTTGTGTCACTTTTGATATGTTGTATCTTTCTAAGAATTGACATATTTAACCTAAATTTTAAAAAATCATTGGATTAAATTTGTTCATGGTATTCTTTCAGGATCTTTTAAGTTTTTGTAAGATCTAAAATTGTATCCATTTTTTCAATTCTGATATTGGTCATTTGTGTCTCCTTTTTATGTTCTTCACCTATACAAAAATTGGCAGACATTATCATTTGGTAATCTTTTCAATAAAGTTTGGCTTTATTGATGTTTCCTTTTTCATAAATGTCTGCTTTCTATTATTTCCTTTTTCAACTTTGAGTTTAATTAGCAAGTATTTTTCTACCTTCTTGAGATAGATTCTTATATCATTAATTTCTATCTTTCTCCCTTTCTAATGTTTCTAATATTTCTCCTTTACTATAACTTAAGACTAGGCATTTCTCTTTAACCAAAGATTTTGATGCATCACATAAAAGTTGGTATATAGTATTTTCATCATTATTATTATTAATCTCAAAATATTTTTGAATTTCCATTGTGATATCTTATCTGACCCAGAAATTATTTACTTCTTTTTCTTCCAAGTTTACTCAGATATAATTGACATAGAACACTGTATAAGTTTAAGGTGTACAGCTTAACAATTTGACTTATATACATCATGAAATGATTACAATAAATTTAATTAACATCCATCATCTCATATAGATATGAAATAAAAGGAAAAGAAAACATTTTTCCTTGTGATGAGAATGCTTAGGATTTACTCACCTAAGAACTTACATAAAGCTAATTATATTTATCATGTTGTATATTACATCCCTAGTACTTGTTTATTTTATAACTGGGAGTTTGTACCTTTTGACCACCTCCATCCAATTCCCTCGCTCCTTGCCTCTGGTAACAACAAATCTGATCTCTTTTTCTAAAAGTCTGTTTGTTTGTTTGTTTTTTAAGTATAACTGACCTATAACACTATGTTAGTTCCTGGTACATAACGTGGTGATTCAATATTTCTATACATTTCAAAATGATCACTATAGTAACTCTGGTTACCATCTGTCACCATACAAAGATATTATATCATCACTGACTATATTCTCCACACTGAACATTTCATACCTCTGACTCATTTATTATGCAACTAGAAGCTTGTGCCTCTTAATCTCCCTCACTTATTTCTCTCCTCTCTCCATTCCCCTCTCTTCTGGCAATGACCTCTTTGTTCTCTGTGTCTATAACTCTGTTTTTATCTTGTTTGTTCATGTGTTTTGTTTTTTAGATTCCACATATAAGTGAAATTATGCAGTATTTTTCTTTCTCTGACTTATTTCACTTTAGCATAATAACCTCTAGGTCTACGCATCTTGTCACAAATGGCAAGATTTCATTCTTTTTTATGGCTGAGTAAAATTCCATTGTGTATATGTGTGTGTGTGTAGGTTGCTTCCATATCTTGGCTATTGTAAATAATGCTGTAATGAACATAGGGGTGCAGATATCTTTTTGTATTCGTGTTTCATTTTCTTCAGATAAATACTGCTGGATTTATGGAGTGGAATTGCTGGATCATATGATAATTCTATTTTTAATTTTTTGAGGAACTTCCATAATGTTTTCCGTAGTGGTGGCACCAATTTACATTCCCACCAACAGTACACAAGGGTTCCCTTTCCTCCACATCCTCACCAACACTTATTATCGTTGTCTTTTTGATACTAGCCATTCTGACAGGTGTGAGGTGATACCTCATTGTGGTTTTGATTTGCATTTTCCTGATGATGAGTGATGTTGAGCATTTTTCATGAGCCCGTTGGCTACTTGAATGTCTTCTTTGGAAAAAGTGCCTATTCAGATCCTCTGCCCATTTTTTAAGTAAGTTGTATGTTTTTTTGGTTTTTGTTTTTTTTTGTTGTTGTTGATGTTCAGTTGTGTGATTTCTTTATATATTTTGGATATTAACCTCTTATCAGGTATTTGATTAGCAAATATCTTGTCCCATTCAGTAGGCAGTCTTTTCATTTTGTTGATAGTTCCCTTGCTGTGCTTTTTAGTCTGATGTAGTCCCATTTGTTTATTTTTGCTTTTGCTTCCTCTGCCTGAGGAGACATATCAAAAAATATTGCTAAGATCAATGTCAAAGAGCATACTGCCTATGTTTTCTTTTAGAAGATTTATGGTTTCAGGTCTTATATCTAATCCTTTAATCCATTTTGAGTTTATTTTTGTATATGGTGTAAGAAAGTAGTCCAATAAGATTTTTTTGCATGTAGCTGTCATTTTCCCAACACCATTTATTGAAGAGGCTGTCTTTTCCTCACTGTATATTCTTGTCTCTTGCATCATAGATTAATTGACCATATAAGTGTGGGTTTATTTCTGGGCTCTCTATTTTGTTTCATTGATCTGTGTGTCTGTTTTTGTGCCAGTACCATACTGTTTTGATTACTGTAGCTTTGTCGTATAGTTTGAAATCAGGGCACATGATACCTCCAGCTTTGTTCTTCTTTCTCAAGATTGCTTTGGCTATTCAGGGTCTTTCATGGTTCCACACAAATTTTAGAAATATTTTTTCTAGTTCTGTGAAATATGCCATCAGTATTTTGATAGGGATTACATTGAATCTGTAGGTTGCCTTGAGTAGTATGGTCATTTTAACAACATTAATTCTTCCAATTCATAGGCACGGTGTGTCTTTCCATCTGTTTATGTTGTCCTCAATTTCTTTCATCAGCATATTATAGTTTTCTGAGTACAGGTCTTTCATCTCCTTAGTTAGATTTATTCCTGGGTATTTTATTCTTTTTGATGCAATTGTAAATGGGATTGTTTTCTCAATTTCTCTTTCTGCTAGTTCATTGTTCATGTATAGAAAAGCAATAGATTTCTGTATATTAATTTTGTGTCCTGCACTTTTACTGTATTCACTGATGAGTTCTACTAGTTTTTGGTGGCATCTTGAGGATATTCTGTGCATAATATCACACCATCTGTAAACAGTGACAGCTTTACTTCTTTCTTTCCAGTTTGAATTCCTTTTATTTCTTTTTCTAATCTGATTGCTGTGGTTAGGGCTTCCAATACTATGTTGAATAAAAGTGGTGAAAGTGGGCATCCTTGTTTTCTTCCTGACCTTAGAGGATATGCTTTCAGCTTTTCACTACTGAGTATGATGTTAGCTGAGGGCTTGTCATATGTAGCCTTTATTATGTTGAGATATGTTCTTTCTATACCTTTACTGGGAGTTTTTTTTTTTAATCATAAATATATGTTGAATTTTATAAAAAGCTTTTTTTGCATCTATTGATATGATCATGTGATTTTTATTCTTCAGTTTGTTAATGTGGTGTATCATACTGATTGATTTGTGGATATTGAACCGTCCTTGCACCCCTGGGATAAATCCCACTTGATCATGGTGTATGATCCTTTTAAAGTGTGGTTGAATTTGTTTGCTAGTATTTTGTTGAGGATATATGATTATTTTAAGATGCTGATCTCTTAAGGTCAATCACATTTTAACAATCTTGCATTTTTACTCCCCTCCCCCATACACATATTTAATGCTTTTTACATCATATTTTATATCTTTTTTTGCATCTTTTGTATCCCTTAACTACATATTGTGAATATTGATGATTTTACTACTTTTGTCTTATAACCTTCCTACTAGGTTTATAAGTGGTTGATCTACTACCTTTCCTGTATATATGCCTTTACCAATGAAATTTTTCCTTTTGTAATTTTCACATTTCTAGTTATAGCCTGTTTTGTACACTCAGAAAATTAACTTTAATGTTTCTTGCAAAGCTGGGTTTTTTGTTGCTGAACTCTTTTAGCTTTTGTTAGACTGTAAATCTCTTGATCTCTCCTTAAAATCTGAATGATAGTTTGCCAGGTGGAGTATTCTTAGTTGTACATCTTTTCCTTTTATCACTTTAAACATATCATGCTACTCCTTCCGGCCTGAAGAGTTTCTGCTGGAAAGTCATCTGATAGCTTTATGAAAGTTCCCTTGTACATAACATGTTCATTTTCCCTTGCTGCTTTTAGTATTCTCTATTTTTCTTTAATTTTTGCCATTTTAATTGTAACATGTCTTGGTGTGGTCCTCTTTAGGTTGATTTTGTTTGGCACTCCCTGCTTCTTGGACCTCTTTGCTTCTGTTTCCCTTCCTTGGTTAGGGAAGCTTTCAGCTATTATGTTCTCTGCTCCTTTCTCTCTCTCTCTCCTCTCCTTCTGGGGCCCCTAAAATATGAATGTTAGTATGTTTGATATTGCCCTAGAAGTCTCTTAAACTGTCCGCATCTTTTAAAATTCTTTTCTCCTGTTTAGCTTGACTGATTTCCACTACTCTGTCTTCCAGTTTGCTGATCTGCCTCTCTGTATCATCTAATCTATTGTTGATTCCTTCTAGTGTATTTTTTATTTCAATTATTATTATTATATTCTTCAGCTGTGTTTGGTTTTTCTTTACATTTTCTAACTCTTTGTTAGAAACTACTGACTGCTCACTCTATTTATACATTCTTATCCCAAGTTCTCTCAACATCATTACGATCATTACCTTGAACTCTTTGTCAGATAGACTGCTTATCTCCACTTCACTTAGTTCTTCTTCTGGGGTTTTATCTTGTTCTTTCATTCAGAACACATTCTCTGTCACTTCATTTTGCCTAACTCTCTGTTTTTATTTCTATGTATATGGCATGTTGATTTCATTTTCTAATCTTAGAGAAGTAGCCTTAAGTAGGAAACATACTATATGCCCCAGCAGCACACTCCCCTTTGGTCACCAGAGCTATATGCTGCAGGGGTGCCCTCTATATGGGCTGAATTGGTCTTTCTGCTGTGGCAGGCTGACTACTGTGGGTGCACTGCTAGGTAGATGCGGCTGGCCCTCAGCTCAATTGGTTGCCAAGCCCTGCCTAGTCAGAGATTATCTTAAAACATATTCCTTAATTTCAAAATACATGGGGATTTCCTAGTTATTTTTTTTGTTAATGCTTTCTAGTTTAACTGCATTGTCACCAAAGAATTTATTTTATAGAAGTTATACTTTGAAACTTATTGAGATTTGCTTTATGGCTATATGGCCAAATTTGGTTGTTTGTTTGTTTAAATATTTATGTGTTCTGGAAAAGAATATGTGTCTTGTGGTTTTTCAGTATTGTTCTATGTATGTCAGGTAGGTCAGACTTATTAGTTGTGTTATTCAAATATTTTTATTTTTTTTTTTAATATTACTATGTGCTTTACTATGTGTTGTATAATTCTCATACAACAATTCCATAAGTAGATACATTAATTTACCAGATGAGGAAACAGGCCTGGGGGATTAAGTATTTTTTGCAAATCAAGCCTTTTTATCTTTAATGATATTATGGGATCTTAGTTCCCTTGGTCCAGAGCAGTGAAAGTACTGAGAGCTAACCACTGGACCCCCAGGGAACTCCCACAAAGATTTTTTAAAACTCTGCCAATTTAAATGGAGCACTTAGTCCATTTAAGCTTAATATAATTACCAATACAATTACCATATATTTGGGGTTAAATCTTCCATCTTATTATGTGCTTTCTATTTATACTACCTAGTCTATGTTCCTTTTTCTCTCCTTTCTTGCCTTGTTTTAAATTGAACATTTATTATTATTCTATTTACCCACTTTATTAGCTTGGCAGTTATATTTTACTATTCTTTTAGTGATTATCCTAGAGATTTCAACATGCATCCTTGAATCATTAATGTCTAACATAAATTGGTATTTTTATCTCTTCCAAGACAACACAAGGACCATAAAATTTCAACTTACATGCTGTTATAATTGTACATTTTAATTCTGTAAATAGTTTAAAATCTCATAGCCATAATTTTATTATTGTTTTAAACTGCCAATATTCATTTAGATTTTCCTATATACTGAATTTTTAAAAATTGTGTTCCATTCCTTCCTCCACCTCCAATATTCCATCTGGAATCATCTTCCTCCTCCCTAAAAAATTCACTTTAGTACTTCATTTACTGTGAATTTTCTGGTGGTAAATTCACCCTACGTATTCCTTAAAAAGTGTTTTTACACATCCATTCTAAGAGTCTTTTTTCAGGGTATAAAATTCTATATTGGCAGGTATTTTTCTCTGAAGACTTGATTCCACCATGTTAAACCAGTATTTTCTCTCAATACTTTATTTTTTAAATTTTTATTCAAGTAGAGTTGCTTTACAATAATGTGTTAGTTGCTACTGTACAGCAAAGTGAATCAGCTGTATGTATACATATATCTCCTTTCTTTTGGATTTCCTTCCCATTTAGATAACCACAGAGCACTGAGTAGAGTTCTCTGAGCTATACACTAGGTTCTCATTAGTTATTTATTTTATACATAGTATTAAGTGTCAATACTGTATATATGTCAATGCCAATCTCCCAATTCATCCCATCACCCCTTTCCCCCTAGATATCCACATGCTTCTTCTCTCTGTGTCTCTGTTTCTGCTTTGCAAATAAGATCGTCTATACAAATTTTTTCAAATTCCATATATATGCATTAATATACAATATTTGTTTTTCTCTTTATGACTTACTTCACTCTTTATGACAGTCTCTAGGTCCATCAACGACTCTACAAATGACCCAATTTCATTCCTTTTTATGGCCTAGTAATGTTCCATTAAAAATGTCATTCCGGGCGTCCCTGGTGGCGCAGTGGTTGAGAGTCCACCTGCCGATGCAGGGGACACGGGTTCGTACCCCGGTCCGGGAAGATCTCACATGCCGCAGAGCAGCTGGGCCCGTGAGCCGTGGCCGCTGAGCCTGCGCGTCCGGAGCCTGTGCTCCGCAATGGGAGAGGCCACAGCAGTGAGAGGCCCGCATACCACAAAAAAAAAAAAAAAAAAATGTCATTCCAAGAGGGCAGACAGCAGAAGCAAGAAGAACTACAATCCTGCAGCCGTGGAACAAAAACCACATTCACAGAGAGAGAGAGACAAGAAGAAAAGGCAGAGGGCTATGTACCAGATGAAGGAACAAGATAAAACCCCCCAAAAACAACTAAGTGAAGTGGAGATAGGCAACCTTCCAGAAAAAGAATTCAGAATAATGATAGTGAAGATGATCCAGAACCTCGGAAAAAGAATGGAGGCAAAGATCGAGAAGATGCAACAAATGTTTAACAAAGACCTATAAGAATTAAAGAACAAACAAAAAGAGATGAACAATACAATAACTGAAATGAAAAATACACTAGAAGGAATCAATAGCAGAATAACTGAGGCAGAAGAACTGATAAGTGACCTGGAAGACAGAATGGTGGAATTCACAGCTGCAGAACAGAAAAAAGAAAAAAAAATGAAAAGAAATGAAGACAGCCTAAGAGACCTCTGGGACAACATTAAACGCAACAACATTCGCATTATAGGGGTCGCAGAAGGAGAAGAGAGAGAAAAAGGACCAAAGAAAATATTTGAAGAGATTATAGTCGAACACTTCCCTAACATGGGAAAGGAAATAGCCACCCAAGTCCAGGAAGTGCAGCGAGTCTCATACAGGATAAACCCAAGAAGAAACATGCCGAGACACATAGTAATCAAAGTGGCAAAAATTAAAGGCAAAGAAAAATTATTGAAAGCAGCAAGGGAAAAATGACAAATAACATACAAGGGAACTCCCATAAGGTTAACAGCTGATTTCTCAGCAGAAACTCTACAAGCCATAAGGGAGTGGCATGATATACGTAAAGTGATGAAAGGGAAGAACCTACAACCAAGATTACTGTACCCGGCAAGAATCTCATTCAAATCCGATGGAGAAATGAAAAGCTTCAGAGACAAGCAAAAGTTAAGAGAATTCAGCACCACCAAACCAGCTCCACAACAAATGCTAAAGAAACTTCTCTAAGTGGGAAACACAAGGGAAGAAAAGGACCTACAGAAACAAACCCAAAACAATTAAGAAAATGGTAATAGGAACATATAAATCAATAATTACCTTAAACATTAATGGATTAAATGCTCCAACCAAAACACACAGGCTTGTTGAATGGATACAAAAACAAGACCCATTTATATGCTGTCTACAAGAGACCCACTTCAGACCTAGGGACACATACAGACTGAAAGTGAGGGGATGGAAAAAGATATTTCATTCAAATGGAAATCAAAAGAAAGCTGGAGTAGCTATACTCATATCAGATAAAATAGACTTTAAAACAAAGAATGTTACAAGAGACAAGGACACTACATAATGATCAAGGGATCAATCCAAGAAAAAGATATAACAATTATAAATATATATGCACGCAACATTGGAGCACCTCAATACATAAGGCAACTGCTAACAGCTATAAAAGCGGAAATCGACAGTAACACAATAATAGTGGGGGACGTTAACACCTCACTTACACCAATGGACAGATCATCCAAACAGAAAATTAATAAGGAAACAGAAGCTTCAAATGACACAACAGACCAGATTGACTTAACTGATATTTATAGCACAATCCATCCAAAAGCAGCAGATTACACTTCCTTCTCAAGTGCACATGGACATTCTCCTGGATAGATCACATCATGGGTCACAAATAAAGCCTCAGTAAATTTAAGAAAATTGAAATCATATCAACCATCTTTACTGACAATAACGCTATGAGACTAGAAATGAATTACAAGGGAAAAAACGTAAAAACCACAAACACATGGAGGCTAAACAATACGTTACTAAATAACCAAGAAATCACTGAAGAAATCAAAGAGGAAATCAAAAACTACCTAGGGACAAATGACAATGAAAACACGACGATCCAAAACCTATGGGATGCAGCAAAAGCAGTTCTAAGAGGGAATTTTATAGCTATACAAGCCTACCTCAAGAAACAAGAAACATCTCAAGTAAACAATCTAACCTTACACCTAAAGGAACTAGAGAAAGAAGAACAAACAAAACCCAAAGTTAGCAGAAGGAAAGATATCATAAAGATCAGAGCAGAAATAAATGATATAGAAACTAAGAAAACAATAGCAAAGATCAATAAAACTAAAAGCTGGTTCTTTGAGAAGATAAATAACATTGATAAACCATTAGCCAGACTCATCAAGAGAAAGAGGGAGAGGACTCAAATCAATAAAATTAGAAATGAAAAAGAAGTTACAACAGACACCGCAGAAATACAAAGAATCCTAAGAGACTACTACAAGCAACTCTAGGCCAATAAAATGGACAACCTGGAAGAAATGGACAAATTCTTAGAAAGGTATAAACTTCCAAGACTGAACCAGGAAGAAACAGAAAATATGAACAGACCAATCACAAGTAATGAAATTGAAACTGTGATTAAAAATCTTCCAACAAAAAAAGTCCAGGACCAGATGGCTTCACAGGTGAATTCTATCAAACATTTAGAGAAGAGCTAACACCCATCCTTCTCAGACTCTTCCGAAAAACTGCAGAGGGAGGAACACTCCCAAACTCATTCTATGAGGCCACCATCACCCTGATACCAAAACCAGGCAAAGATACTACAAAAAAAGAAAATTACAGACCAATATCACTGATGAATATAGATTCAAAAATCCTCAACAAAATCCCAGCAAAGAGAATCCAACAACACATTAAAAGGATCATACACCACTATCAAGTGGGATTTATCCCAGGGATGCAAGGATTCTTCAATATACACAAATCAATCAATGTTATACACCATATTAACAAACTGAAGAATAAAAACCATATGATCATCTCGATGCAGAAAAAGCTTTTGAAAAAATTCAACACCCATTTATGATAAAAGCCTTCCAGAAAGTGGGCATAGAGGGAAACTACCTCAACATAATAAAGGCCATATACGACAAACCCACAGCAAACATCATTCTCAATGGTGAAAAACTGAAAGCATTTCCTCTAAGATCAGGAACGAAACAAGGGTGTCCACTCTCACCACTCTTATTCAACATAGTTTTGGAAGTCCTAGCCATGGCAATCAGAGAAGAAAAAGAAATAAAAGGAATCCAAATTGGAAAAGAAGAAGTAAAACCGTCACTGTTTGCAGATGACATGATACTATACATAGAGAATCCTAAAGATGCCACCAGAAAACTACTAGAGCTGATCAATGAATTTGGAAAAGTTGCAGGATACAAAATTAATGCACAGAAATCTCTTGCATTCCTATACACTAATGATGAAAAGTCTGAAAGAGAAATTATGGAAACACTCCCATTTACCATTGCAACAAAAAGAATAAAATACCTAGGAATAAACCTACCTAGGAAGACAAAAGACCTGTATGCAGAAAACTATAAGACGCTGATGAAAGAACTTAAAGATGATACCAACAGATGGAGAGATATACCATGTTCTTGGATTGAAAGAATCAATATTGTGAAAATGACTATACTACCCAAAGCAATCTACAGATTCAATGCAATCCCTATCAAATTACCACTGGCATTTTTTACAGACCTAGAACAAATCATCTTAACATTTGTATGGAGATACAAAAGACCCCGAATAGCCAAAGCAGTCTTGAGGGAAAACAACGGAGCTGGAGGAATCAGACTCCCTGATTTCAGACTATACAAAAAGCTACAGTAATCGAGACAATATGGTACTGGCACAAAAACAGAAACATAGATCAATGGAACAAGATAGAAAGCCCAGAGATAAACCCATGCAACTGTGGTCAACTAATCTATGACAAAGGAGGCAAGGATATAAAATAGAGAAAAGACAGCCTCTTCAATAAGTGGTGCTGGGAAAACTGGACAGCTATATGTAAAAGAATGAAATTAGAACACTCCCTAACACCATACACAAAAATAAACTCAAAATGGATTAGAGATCTAAATGTAAGACCGGACACTATAAAACTCTTAGAGGAAAACATAAGACGAACACTCTTTGACATAAATCACAGCAAGGTCTTTTTTGATCCACCTCCTAGAGTAATGGAAATAAAAACAAAAATAAATAAATGGGACCTAATGAAATGTAAAAGCTTTTGCACAGCAAAGGAAACCATAAACAAGACGAAAAGACAACCCTCAGAATGGGAGAAAATATTTGCAAACGAATCAACAGACAAAGGATTAATCTCCAAAATATACAAACAGCTCATGCAGCTCAATATGAAAAAAACAAACAACCCAATCCAAATATGGGCAGAAGACCTAAATAGACATTTCTCCAAAGAAGGCATACAGATGGCCAAGAAGCACATGAAAAGCTGCTCAACATCACTAATTATTAGAGAAATGCAAATCAAAACTACAATGAGGTATCACCTCACACCAGTTAGAATGGGCATCATCAGAAAATCTACAAACAACAAATGCTGGAGAGGGTGTGGAGAAAAGGGAACCCTCTTGCACTGTTGGTGGGAATGAAAATGGATACAGCCACTATGGATAACAGTATGGAGGTTCATTAATAAACTACAAATAGAATTACCATATGACCCAGCAATTCCACTACTGGCCATATACCCAGAGAGAACCATAATTCAAAAAGATGCGTGCACCCCAATGTTCATTGCAGCACTATTTATAATAGCCAGGTCGTGGAAGCAACTTCATGCCCATTGATAGACGAATGGATAAAGAAGATGTGGTACATATATACAGTGGAATATTACTCAGCCATAAAAAGGAACGAAATTGGGTCATTTGTTGAGACGTGGATGGATCTAGAGACTGTCATACAGAGTGAAGTAAGTCAGAAAGAGAAAAACAAGTATCACATATTAACACATATATATGTGGAACCTAGAAAAATGGTACAGATGAACCGGTCTGCAGGGTAGAAATTGAGACACAGATGTAGAGAACAAACATATGGACACCAAGCAGGGAAAGTGGCAGGGTGGTTGGGGTGGTGGTGTGATGAATTGGGCAATTGGGATTGAAATGTATACAATGATGTGTATAAAACTGATGACTGATAAGAATCTGCTGTATAAAAAAATAAAATAAAATTCAAAAAAACATGTCATTCCACTGTTGTCTACTTCCATTGTTTCACCTAAATCAGCTGTTAGTGTGTTGTTGCTTTCCTGAAGGTAATCTGGGTTGTTTCCCCATCACCATCCACAAGCTGTTTTTAGGATCTTGTTGTTGTCTTTAGTTTTCAAAAAGTTTACTAACATGTGCTTAGGAATCTTATCCTGCTTGGAGTTTGTATGGCTTCTTCAATCTATACATTGATGTCTTTCATCATTTTTGAGAAATTCTCAGTCATACTCTGTTCAAATATTACTTCTGTTCCATTTTTCTCTTCTCTTGTTCTGAGATTCTAATTTTTCATAAATTAGAACTTCTCACAGTGTCTTATCCGTGCTTCATTTGGATGTTTCTTCCAATCTATTATCTGGTACACTAATTCTCTTTTCAACTGTGTCTAAACTGCGACTAAAATCATCAAATATGTTACTTTTTGTTATTGTATTTTTCAGTTCTAGGATTTCTATTCTACTAATTGTTTCCAGTCCTCTGACAGTTCTCAATCTTGCCTTTTATATCCATGTCCCTACAAATAACTTAAGCATTACATAAGCACAGTCCCCCTCCAGGAGCCCTTCCCTTTCCATAACAGTCCAGCTATGCCCTAATAAGTATGACTCTTTGTGAGATAAGAACTTGAAGGAATTGTGTGCTATGCTATTTCTTCATTTCTAAACTTCCCCTTAATAAGCCCTATATTTGCATTGTGTGACATAGTAGTGTGTATATGTCCATGCCCCTTTGTATAGTAAGGCTGAATGTGATAACTCCTTAATGGTGTTTTGGTACGCTTGCCGATAATATCCTTATATTCCACTGTTAAACTGACATTATATTTTCTAAATTTATTTCGAGTTGTACTAGTATAAATCATTTCTCAAAAGATGAATTTGGTTAAATGTGCTGGAAAAATCTAACTTCTGAAGTTCCAGAATGGAGGATAAAGTCCTGGAATATGACCATGTCAAAAAGTCCCTGTTTCCTGTTTAAGCCCTTTCACTTTAGCTGAAACTGAAACTACTAAGTTGTTGAAAATTAAGTAATTGATCATGAATGGAAAGAGCCTTGTGGTTTTATAATATTTCTTATTTTATAAGTAAGGGAACCAAAGAAAGGTAATACATATATATCCAAATTGAAATTTTTAAAGAACAAAATGGCTACCAAAGAGGAGCTACCAAAATAATAATTTCCCTTATTTTATCATATTTGTTTCGAATTGGCACTTTGATTTTTTTACTTAAAGAAAAAAAAAAAACTACACTTCTGAAGAAGTGAAACAGGTCCTCAAACTATTTTTATCTGAAAGCTAAGATTTATAACTATTAGATTTTATTTTTCTTAGGCTAAAGATTTGTATTTCAGGAACTGGTAGTCCTGTCCTCTGATTAGCAGTTAAAGTGACATTAAAGTTCCTTATAGGAATATAACTATGAACAATACCTTAGCTTTTTATGCTGTCTTATTCTACTCTCAAGCAACCACAGTGCACTAACGGGAAGTTTATCAAACAAAAGAAGGTAATGGGTAGAATTTTTTCCTACTAAATCTGCCAAAATGCGTTTAGTATCTATTATAACACAGCAATGAAGTCATATATAATCTTGCTTATGTTGCAAACTTTGAAAACATGTTTTTAAAGCATAAAATGCTAAGCAAGCTTGTGATTTTATAATATGATTTGTTAATATTTTATGTGGGCCCTAAAAAAAGAACCAGCAGGTCTTAAAAGCCTAATCACTAATTCTACAATTAATATTTCACCAAGAATTAACTGAATAACCATGTCCTTCACAGAAAATTAATCACATGCATTGCTGAACAAAAGTAATATAAAATAGCTTGGGTTAAAAGGAGCTTACAAGCCATGAAAAAAACCATGAAACTATGAATGAAAAAATTATTATACGGATTATCATGCCCTAATATAAAGTACTAGTTTTGTGGGTATAATAAAGACCACCCAAGTTCATTGTGGATGAGAAGAATAAGCGTCTTATTGTCACAGTGACCAGACATTTCATAAGCCTGGAAGTTAGGGCCCCATACTATTTGAAACCCAGTTATCTTTCTAGCTTTACCTTCTGCTCTTCTCTTTCATGAATCCTGTGCTCCAGCCAAACATTGGCCTTACCCCTCATGCTTTGCTTACATACTTCTCTTCACTAGGAATGAATCATCTCTGCACATTCTAACTTTACAGCCTTCAGAGACCAGCTCATATATCAACTTCTCCATGTAGCTGTCAATGACTCTTCAAGCCAAAAGTAATTTTCTTCCTCTGAAATTCTAGAATCCTCATGTAATCTTCTCCTATGGCATTTACCACCATACATTAGAGTTATTTTGTCATATATCTTAGCTACTCTACAAGGCTGTAAACTACCTGTGAGCAGGGTGCATATCTTCTAGCACTTCTTTTAGGGGCTTTCCTCTGCGAAGTCTTTCCAAAACATTCACCTTCATTTTCAGAGGAACAAGTATTTTACTTTTGCACTCATTTCATCAGCTTTGGTAATATTTAATTATATCATGTAATAACAAGTGCAACCAGGATAAAAAGGTTTAGAATAATCACAACTGACCCTTAGTAAAAATGCAACTCAAAATGATGGGTATTATTAGATAGGAGCCTGCTATGAGGAGTGGTTAACTTGCCTTAGGCATCAGTCTGTTTTACAGAGAAAACGGGGAGCTTTGGTTACACCAGCCAATTAGGTTTAGTGGAAAGTAATTTTAAAAAGCTTATATTCCTTTCTCTTTCATTTCTAGTTTCCATTCATTAGCATTTATACCTATAAAATTTCTGTTTCAGATAATTTCAAAACTATGAAACTTCAACCAACATTGACTTTCAACTGATTTCACATTGAAGCCCAAGGTCAAGATTCATTCATCCAACAGGTATTTATTGAGCTCCAATTATGTACTAAGTACTATGTCAGACATGATTTTTTACAGCAAGACAGCCATTTGCTGCAAATTTTCTAGAAGATCTTTACAGTCACTTTAGATTAACCAATTTGGTCTGAGCTATAGATTTATGGTAGAACTGTAAATTAACTTTTCCTTATTTTGTTCTTTTGAAATCTAAGGTGATTTCAATGTTGCCACTAGAGGCAGCTCAACAGTAAAGCAAAATAGGTGCTTGCCTCAGCCCTCACCCGTATAAGAGCATCACTAGATACAGTCAGCATTCTCCCAGCCTAGCTTGAGAACACTCAGTGTGTGAACATTTTCCTGCTTCATCCATACAAGGGTGTATGAAGAAACTCCATTCACACCTTTTTAGTCTTTTTAAAGGACTTTTTTAATCTGTAAAATATTTTTAAATACATGATAGCAATTAATTTAAAATTATTAGCTGGGACATTAATTTCTCATTCCAGGTGCTTCTTTCCATGTGGAAGGACATCTATTAGTGTAACACTCCTTCCTGGCTAGCTTCCCTCTATCTCTTCCCCATTCTACTCTGTTCCTTCTACTGTTAAGTACACAGGTTTGTTCTCATGCGGAGAGGCCTGTAGGTCTTCAGAGATCATGACTGGGTATATAAATCTGTCTGTTTCTGAGATCTGGAGAAAGCACATTGTGGTCCTATACCTGAGCCACATTCTTTGATATGAGGTTTATCAGTAATAATTGATGTTTTGATCTCTATCTGCTATTCCTTTGATTATCTACCAATTGTTTCAGAACTTAGGCAGGGAAAAGAGGTCATTATACTTGCCAAAGCCCAATATAAATAAATGGACACATGTACAGCAGTTGGTAAAGCCCAAAGGACATCACTTGACAGCAAGAACAGATATGATAGCTAACCTACATGCTTGTGATTATCCACCATAAACTGCTATGTGGACCAATCAGACCAAGAGAAATTCGCCAGTCAGACTCAGTAATGCCCTGATGACGTAGGGGTCTCCTTCACAAACACACAGGCATGTGTCTCTTTATATGCACAAGCTTTAAGAACCCCATAACTACAATGGTTGAAACGATGCTTTATAAGCAACATAGACCAATTTTAAAAGTGTACTGCCCATGGTCAGTGATAAATAATAGTATATCCATGGCAAAAATGTCCATGAGCTGTCAAGAATAAGGGTTGAC
The DNA here is from genome assembly GCF_005190385.1 of Monodon monoceros. Classification (NCBI taxonomy): domain Eukaryota; kingdom Metazoa; phylum Chordata; class Mammalia; order Artiodactyla; family Monodontidae; genus Monodon; species Monodon monoceros. Next base: position 63,460,381 of record NW_021703768.1, on the reverse strand, counting down.
AATTTGAGTCAGAATATGCAAAAAAGATAAAAGTTGGTATTCTATTTTTTTTTTTTTGCGGTATGCGGGCCTCTCACTGCTGTGGCCTCTCCCGCTGCGGAGCACAGGATCCGGACGTGCAGGCTCAGCGGCCATGGCTCACGGGCCCAGCTGCTCCGCGGCATGTGGGATCTTCCCGGACCGGGGCACGAACCCGTGTCCCCTGCATCGGCAGGCGGACTCCCAACCACTGTGCCACCAGGGAAGCCCAAAAGTTGGTATTCTTAAATGCCTCAGGTTACTTTGGCTTAGGGCCATGCTAGCTCTAAGGCTGATTCTTCTGCCACCAGCTAACAGGAAGAAGGCAACCTGGATTTTCTCGTGCTTGCTCTGACGCTTATCCACTGTGTGGTTTTCAGCATGTAAACAAAACAAAATCTATGCTCTCATGTTGCTTAAATTTTATTAGAGGGGAAGACAGAGAATGAATAAATGTTGGGTGGTGATAAGTGCTATGAAGAAAATGAAACAGGATAAATGGGATAGAGGGCAACGGTTATGATTTGGGGTGCTATATTACATAAGGTAGTCAAGGAAGAGCTCACAATTAGAGATATTTGAGCAGAGATTTGAAGGGAATGAGCATGCAAATATTAGGAGAAAGAGCACAGCAAACAATAGTATTAAAGTTGCTGACGTGAGACTGCTTGGCAAACACAAACAGCAAAGACGGCAGTGTACTGGAGTATAATGAGAGAGAAAGGTGAGGTCAGAAAAGCAGCCAGGAGCCAGTTCACTTGGGCTTATAGGCCACAGGAAGGGTTTGGATTTCACTCCAAATGAGATGGTAAGCCACTGGACTGTCAGCCCTGCCGTCTTTGAGGAGCTCAGAGATTGGCAGCTACTCAGTCTAAGCTGGTTGGGGTTCATTTGCCCCCCGCCCTACCTCAATCAGGAATTTGAATCTTAAGCAGGGTGACCAGAAGGCTGAAAATCCACAGCACTCAGGCCAGATCATCAGTCCTTCTTGTTCCCTGGACCCTACCCAGCACTCCGCTGGTTCCTGCCTGGTTCTCCAGTCTACCTGTGAGCTCTTTAAAGTTCTTCTACTAGATTCCATTCTCTGTTCGGTATATAAAGAGTTGTTTCTTTGCTCGCTGTTAGAGATGGCTAACTTACCACTGCTTATTTCTCGTCTTCGGGGGTCTCCAGATACTCTCCATTTCCCAGCCTCCCTTGAGTTAGGTGTGGCCAGGTGGCACTCAAGTGATGGAGTTCCAGCCAATGGAAGGTGAGCACTAGTAATGTTTCTAGGCATTTCGTGGCATGGATCGCTAAGATCTCCCAGACATGACCCTCTGTACTTTTTCCCATGCATAGCTTGAAGCATGGCAACCTTAAATGTCACATACTGAAGAGGATAGAGCCACAACAGCTAAGGTGCCTCAGTCACTACTTGGAGGAGGCCTGCCTAATGAGGAGTACCTGCATAGGACTTTTAATCAAGCTCAAGAGAAGCTTTTATTATACTAAGTTACTGAGATTTGGTTTGCTACAGCAGCTAGGGCTATCTTTTTTTAATAAATTTATTTATTTATTTTTGGCTGTGTTGGGTCTTCATTGCTGCACATGGGCTTTCTGTGGTTGCGGTGAGCGGGGGCTGCTCTTCGTTGCGGTGGGCATGCTTCTCATTGCAGTGGCTTTTCTTGTTGCGGAGCACGGGCTCTAGGCGTGCGGGCTTCAGTAGTTGCAGCACATGGGCTCAGTAGTTGTGACTCGAGGGCTCTAGAGCACAGGCTCAGCAGTTGTGGCACACGGGCTTAGTTGCTTCGCGGCAGGTGGGATCTTCCCGGACCAGGGCTCGAACCCACGTACCCTGCATTGGGAGGCAGATTCTTAACCACTGCGCCACCATGCAAGTCCCTAGAGCTATCTTATCTAATACCTTTCATTTAAACCCTAACTACACCTCAGTCATCATTAAACGTCTCACTCCAACATTAAACATCTGTACTCCTTGACACAGAAAACATTTTTTTGAGATATATATAAATATAATGTTAACTCTGATTACACAAGTAAATGAGAATATTCTTGTTGTAAAAAATTAATCTAGGGGCTTCCCTGGTGGCGCAGTGGTTGAGAGTCCACCTGCCGATGCAGGGGACACGGGTTCGTGCCCCGGTCCGGGAAGATCCCACATGCCGCGGAGCGGCTGGGCCCGTGAGCCATGGCCGCTGAGCCTGCGCATCCGGAGCCTGTGCTTCGCAATGGGAGAGGCCACAACAATGACAGGCCCGCGTACGGCAAAAAAAAAAAAAAAAAAAAAAAATTCATCTAACATTGATAGGCAAAATCTCCCATAACTACCACAACCCCCATTTCAGTCCCATAACCAGAGATAATGCTGTTAATCGATATTTTGCAAAGTAAAAAACAAAACAAAAACTGAGCCTCGTAAAACAAATAATGGAAATTCCACTTTTAAATTCTAACATGTACTCACCATGTGCAAACTAACGGGAATCTAAGAAGAATAAACACAGTGCCAGCCTTCCAGGAGCTTAGAGCTAGCATGTAGGAATATCTGCAAACGGATCATTATAATACAGTGCAACACATGTGAGAACAGAAAGAATGTGCAAAACGCATCAGACATGGATGTACAGAGACGGAAATTTTTTAAAATTTGGAGTGGATTCAGGCAGGCTGTGTGAATACACGTGTGAAAGGAGGGGTCTGGAATATAATACAGAGTTTAAAAGGCTGATGTAAGGTTTTGCAAGATGAAAATTAGTTTTCCAGGAGGACCAGGTTGGGGGTAATTCAGGTAAAAGGAACAACATAGGCAAAAGGAGGGAGGTGTGACACCATACGGTATGTCTGGGGGTACTTTGGGGCACCTTCAAAAACGTCTGTAATCTCCTTAAAAATCAAAAGACTCAGTGGCACATATGTTAGTATTAGGTAGATGCTTCCAATGCTACTCCAACCCCAAGCAGATTGGAAAATACCCATCACCCTGTCTTTCCAGGGCTTTAGAACAGTCCTGATAATTAGTTAATGATGGGCTGCACATATATTTGCTATTAAAGGCTGAGATAACTTGAGTCATTGAGTGCCTAAGACATGTGCTTGACCTTACAACAAGGACTAGATGAAGAAGTGATCCATTTGAAAGTACAAGGTTTCAAAATAGTGACTATCTTCCTTCTTTCTTACTCCCACCCCTCCCCAACCAAATTATTACATGTGGACCACATGCCTAAGCTTTTCCATTTACTTCAAGTAAGAAATGTCTACCTGCTAGTGGATAAAGGTGTTATATGACCCATAAGAACAGTGAAATTATAGGAGTTACTTATCTGCCCAGAGTTAAAAAGAGTACTTTGAATTTTGGACTGAGTAATCAATTTATAAATACTTAGGGAGTGGACTTCCCTGGTGACACAGTGCTTAAGAATCTGCCTGCCAATGCAGGGGACACGGGTTCAAGCCCTGGTCCGGGAAGATCCCACATGCTGCGGAGCAACTAAGCCCATGCGCCACAACTACTGAGCCTGCGCTCTAGAGCCCGCAAGCCACAACTACTGAAGCCCACGGGCTCTAGGCACATGTGCCTAGAGCCCATGCTCCGCAACAAGAGAAGCCACCCCAATGAGAAGCCCGCACACTGCAATGAAGAGTAGCCCTCGCTCGCCACAACTAGAGAAAGCCCGCGCAAAGCAACGAAGACCCAGCACAGCCAAAAATAAATAAATAAATAAATAAATAAATAAATTTATTAAAAAAAGAAAACACTTAGGGAGTATCTATCCATTCAGGGCCTGCATGAGCTGGGGGCTATGTCTCAATTGAATAAATTGCAGGCAGACGTCTGAGTGCACCAAAGAGAAGTATAAAACTCATCCACTAAATTCTCCACTATCGTAGAAAACTAAGGGCAAAAGATGCCAGGTCTAGAGAACCAAAGTAAATGACCTACGTACGGTGTGACAGCGCTAGTTCATAGCTTAGTGCCTACCACAGAGCAAAACATGGGCAAGTCAATTATCTGTAGTCTTGGCAGCTCCTCGACGGTGGGAGTTCCTCAGTGTCACTATCGACATTTTGGGCTACATAAATTTCTTGCTGTGGGAGCTAGCCTGCGTGCTCAGTGGCACCCTGACCTCTACCTACCAGATGCCAACAGTACCCTACCCCTAGTTCTGACAACCAAAACTGTGTCCTCAGAATTATACTAGCTGAGAACCACTGGTATAGATATACCCAAGAGTGAAAGAGCAAATGAATAGATAAATAAGTAAGTAAGTAAATAAATAAATAATCAACCACGGGCAACATTAACCTTGGCTGAGGATATAAGGAAAAACCACGGAGGATAAGAACATTCCATGTTCTGGGATTCCCAGCTGAGGAGTTAAATACAGGCTTAGCTCTTTAGCGCTAGAATTCTTCAACAGCTACTGAGTATTAACACAGAACAGAAACGGTACCCCACCAGCCAGTGCTGTCACATTCCTGTGAAAGTTGAGTGGTGGCTACTAAGAGACAGAGTACTTCATCTGAATAGCATGTGTCAGGCTGGGATCTTTTAAAATAAATCAGTGAGTCGGGACAGACTTCTCCCCTGCTGTTCCACAGACTTTTTTTACTACAATTATAATTCCATAAAAGCACAGAGGATTAGGGCCAATTGATCCAAAAAGTAGGAGAAATTTGATCAAGTTCCCTCATTTCCTTAGTGACCCTCCTGCAATTTTTCTTAAGTTTGCAACAGAGAAAGAGCCATTAAATTGTGACCTTGAAAATAAAAATAATACATTTAAAAATGAAACTCAGCTCCTCTATTAGATGAAACGGGGGTTTGCCCACATGCCTAGTATATAATGGCAACAGTTTTTCTTTTTTCTGTTGTTTTTTAAAGGAAATAATAGTAATAAAACACAACTAAAGATCCCGCATACCGCAACCAATATCCTGCATGCAGCAACTAAGAGCCAGTGTAGCCAAATAAATAAATATTAAGACACACACACACAGACACACACAGACACACACACACACCAAAGCCTCACTCCAGCAGATACTAGAGAAATGAGCAAGGCTGGGTGAAAATCCTCCCAGCACTGAAGCTTCAAGAGGGAAGACACTTCTGCCTGTGTCAGCAGAGAGGCTTTGGGGCCAGGGGGTTGGCTGTCCTGGGGCTTTCTGGATCAACCTCACAGAGCTATACCACTGGAGGCACAATGAGGGCGCCCTCCAGCTATGGAGAGAACATCCTTGAGAATCTTGTGTGCTACATATAGAAGAGTACCAGATGTACAGGGGAGAGGAGTTAAACCAGAACATTCTGACTGAGTGACAACCACACACCTTCTCTTTAATTCCCAAGTGCTCCTCCAGGGACTTTTGATCTAGTCCCCAAACTAATGCTGCCAATAATCCCTCAAGGAAAATTAATCATAACATTACAGTTACTGACAAACCCTCAGACATTTTTTGCTAGATCAGCTCTGGACAATAGCTCATTAACATCATTAACTGTATGGTTTCTGCAAGTGCGGTATTAGGAAGTGTGTTCTTTTGTGCACACGTAAAATGTTTAGAAAATTTTCCAATCTCCATTTTTTTCTTTATTCTCAAATCAATGACCTATAAAGGTTGTGTGGGACACTTTATCTTTTTTAAATATGCATTTTTTATTTCCCTCTCCAATGCAGCCTTAATACGGGAGAACTGCAACCCGAAAGATTCATCTCTCAAGAACACAGTTTACAAAGTCTGGTCATAAAATCTACATTGATAACTAAATTTTGTATCTCTCCTTTTCAACTTTCCAAGCAGTTGTCTGGGTATCTTACATTCTTATACTCATTCTACCTTTAGTGGTTATTACACTTTAATCAAACTCTGTCATGCTAGGTTGGCGGCAGGGGTACCTGATTCCCACAAAGTTGAAAGCACATCAGCAGTATCCTGGCTAGAGCCAGCAGGTAAGAAACTCCGGAAGAACCTATCTGATAGTCTCTCCTCATCAGGCTCAAACACCACTGCAACAAGGAATATTTGACCTACAACAAAATGCAGAGAGCAAAACCAACACCATAAAAGGAAGTATCTCAAATTCCAGAGGGAAAAAGAAACAAAGATATTAAATAAAATTCCTGTTGATACGTATTCTAAACTCACACAAGAGAATGAAAGTGGGAAATGCAAACCTTAGTATTACAATGAAAACAGTTTTGCCCTTGAGGATGCCCTGAAATGGGACCACACTTTGAGAACCACTGTCCTACAACCTCCTATTTAATGGTTAGCCTAGCATTCTACCACAGGATATAACACTTTATCCAACACCATGTTGTTGAACATTTAGACTGTTTCCAGGTCTTTGCCATTATAAAAGAAGCCTCAACAAACATCCTTAGAGATAGCTCTTTCTGCACATTTGTTTCCTTAGAATTAACACCTCAGGAAGTAGAATTTGAGAGTCAAAAACAAAGTTATTTTTTCAGGCTTTTTATACACACTGCCAATTTTCCCTCCAGAAAGGTTTATTAATTTGCATTCCTATCAGTGGCCTGTGCAAGTGCCTTCCATCCTGACCCACATGCCTATCAGCACCAGGTACCATGTGAGCCCTGTCCCGAGAGCTGTTTTTAGAAAATCGAAATGTGACTGAGCTGGAGGTTAGTGAGCTCTGTCTCTTAGATGAACCACAATACTTGAGATTAACTGGAATTCTCTGCTTGCAGAGTACTTCTCTGATAATTCTTACCACAGTGTTTATTTACTGCTACTTTGAATTATTACATTAGTATTACCATGTGTTTTCCACTTCACAATAAGTTTCTTGAGACAGAAATCATGCCTCATTATCACAGAATATACCACAGTGCTGAGCCCATGGGACAGAGACTGCACGGGGTAGTAGTGCAAAGAGCACTCTTCACCTCAGTGAGACAGACCTGGGTTTAAATCGTCGCTTCCCACTTACTAGCTGTGCAAGCTTGGGCGAATTACTTCCCCTTTCTTCCCTGAGCTTGAAGGTCATCACGGTAACAGGGAGACTAATACTTACTTCATAAGACAGCTGTGCTGAAATGCTGTGTGTAAAATGCATCATACCATACTAGGCAAATAACAAATGTTCCATTTGTTTGTTCTCTCCCTTTTCCTTTCCAGTGTTGAACTAACCTGTGAAATCCAAACTCTGAGGATCTACAAATTCACTTTGATTTACGAATAAGCCTATAATTAATGAAGGCAGAAGGCATCTCTTTAACAATGATTACCTCTGGGAAGTGTAACTAAGCAAAATTGACAAGCATTCTAATTATTCTTCCTTGCATCACTCAATCGTTACTCAGTCTCTCAGTCAGTCAGTATCTATGAGTGTGTACAGTGCGTTCCAAAGACAGATTACACCCAGTCCCTAAACAAAACAGAAATGTAAAATGAAATCCTTTTTAGTGCCAGAATGCTAATTCTCTGATCACACTGAAACCTGAATTCAGAGAGAAGCCATTCAGAAAGTTATGCTGAGAGAGCTGTTCTAATTGTACATCTCTGTGGCTGCAGGAACATCACCCCGGGCCCTATTCTGGTTCAAAGCTGACACTTATTGCAGTGGGGCTTTAGGACTAGAATATTTTAATGTGACCCTGAAATGTATCCAAATATGAACAAGAAGGCTTTGACATTTTCTGATAACCCAACCAAGGAAATTAGAGAAAAGACACTAGTGAGATAGGTGCAGTCCAGGTTGAAGTTCACTCCTGGTTTTATCTCAAAATTTAAACAAAGCACAAATCAAGAAGAGTCATCTGTGCATCTGGGAGTACACCCCAACAAAGCTGTGGGGTGAGGAGTGTTCTCTGGGGAATAGCATTGCTAGAGATGGCAGTATGAACCCACAAAAATACTCAAGCCAGGGTATCTATACTGGAGGGAGGGAGGGGGAACTGACACTCATTCATGCTTTACTCTGTCCCAGGCACACGTGATTTCCTTGTGCATTTCATATTCTTGTTTACCCCACCCCACTGACACCTACATCTTTCAGAGTCTGAGGCTCAAAGAGGTCAAGTGGTTCTCAGAGGTATATTCTGGAGAACTGTGCGTGCTCAGGCTTTAACTCCAGGAGAGATGTAAAGAAACTCTGGGACTCTGATGCTTGAGGTCAAACTGAGATTGATCAAGAGCTTTTTGCTACCAGCACCTGAACGGTATATGCTAAAGTTGGTGTTAGTTCATCAGAAACTTCTCTTCAGGTCTATAACTCTATGTTCAGTAGACCTTAAAATATTGGCAATGGGAAGGCATGTGGATGGGAAGGATTAGTTCCTTCAGATCTGAGACAGGTTTTAAAAAATATGGGGGTGGCATGTTGTGGTCATGATATACCAATGGCAGCTTTGGGTTTTGATAGTGTGGCTATCGATGTTCAAAAGATTCCTGATGGTGGGAAAAAAAAAGTATTTCTTGAAATGTGGGGCATGACTCCAGCTTTAGGGGGTTCTTTTGACTAGCCCTGAGGAAGGGCACATGTGTAGCCAAGGTCTGTAGGGGAACAAGAATGTTAGAAGAGGTGAGGGAGTCGTGGTATTAAGAAGCAAATGCCCTCAAGCTAGCTTAAATAGAAGGGATTTATCTTAAGGAAATAGAGATGTCTCATGAAATCCAAGGGCAGGCAGGAGGGGTATCCAGGCCTCACAGCGAAGAGAAAAAAGGAAAACCACCAGGAATCAAGGGATGTGTCTCTCTGTCTCTGTGTATGTGTCTCTCCTCTAACACAGGTACCTCTGTTTCTCTTGCACATGGCTCAACACAGCTGCCACCAAACGACACCTTCAGTCCCAGAGTCTACAAAATTGTCTTGGAGTTCTTAGGGGTTTTTTTTTGTAACACACAATTTGTTCCCAAGGAGATTAAGCGATACACCAAAAACAAAAGCAGAAGCACCTGGCTTTCTGAAAAGGTGTTTTATTGCTTCTCCCTCTTCCCATCTCTAGATTCCAGAGAACAAAGAGAAAGGGATGGGAAAAGCGACATTACCTCACCTCTGGCTGTTGGCCTAATCTGCCTTGATAAAGGATGGAGCCCTTGTGGGTGACAGGACAGCTTCAAACATCTTTCTCTCTCTTACAGATGGGTAGACAGTAAGGTATACTCACAGAATTCTGAGCCAGTCATTCCTTGTAGGTGCTCTGTTTTGGCTGGATTGTTTTCAGGTTTTAGAAACTCATTTGGGTGATCCTGAATTCAGAGTCTTAGCCTTCCCCTCTGTATAGGGTCTCCTCAAAACCCGTCTTCTATACAAAGGTCCTCCCTTCTTCACAATTTCACTTTCTATGGTTTCAGTTACCCACAGTCAACGATGGTCCAAAAATATCAAATAGAAAATTCCAGAAATAAACAACTCATACGTTTTCAATTGAGTGCCATTCAGAGCAGCGTGATCAAATCTTGCACCATACCGCTCCATCCCACCCCACATGGACATCGTCTGCTCCTGACATCCAACCACTGACATCACACGGGCTCCATGATCCAGATCACCCAAAGCTGATGATCCTGCTACTGACATACTGTCAGGTCAGTAGTAGCCTAACCCTACATCATAATGCCTACGTTATTCACATCCCTTTATCTCATCACATAAGCATGTTACCATCTCGCAGAACCACAAGAAGAGTGAATGAAATACAGTAAGATATTTTGAGAGAGAGACCACATTCATATAACTTGTTATAATATATAGTTGTAACTGTTCTATTCTGTTATTAGTTATTGTTGTTAATCTCTTACTGTTCCTAAGGGTTCAGTACTACCTGTGGTTTCAGGCATCCACTGGGGGTCTTGGAAAATATCCACTGTGTATAAGAGGGGACTACTGTACTCTGGGCTCCCTGCCCTGACAGATAGCTTTTATTTAGCATTACACAGCAATTTTTTCTGGATACCATCCCAGATACCAAATTATGCTCAGCAATTTTAGCTAATGTTCTTCTTGGACAGATGTAAATTTAAAATCTTTTTTTAACTAACAGAAAAATAAACTAATAATTTTCGAAAACATGACAACCAATATTCTATGACAAAATATTATTAAAAAGATCAAAATAACATTGAATAGATCTCCAAAAAGTCGAGACCTGTCCTCAAACCCTTCTCTTCTAAAACTAGCTAAACAGAATTCGTGTCTCCACTTCTAAGTTACCAGAAAAGAGAATCTGACACTACTTGAGTCTCATTTCTCCCCGTGACCAGGGTCAGAGCAGCCCACTTTGTGAGTTGCAGCACAATTCTCCACAGGATTGACCTAGGTATACAGACTAAAAGGATTAGAAGGCAATTAATTTTCTGATAATAGCAAACAGATAGTTGACAGATTTTAATAGGGCTTTGAAACCCCAAAGCAGAGATACCAAGGTACGTAAGACAGGCCATGCTGAGGCCTAAATGAAAGAATTGTTTGTTTGTATCATAAAATGTAAAGTCAAGGCTAGAATAAACAGGGATATTCAGATTCAGTAGATATTTAACGGGAAAAGGTACTTCAACATTATATGGTTGTATATTTGGTCATTGCTCTGTGTTGTATTTTCAATTAAATTCCTTATGGAAATGTTAACTAGTTGATTTGCTCCGTTGTTTAAATAAAGTGTTGTATATCCATAGAAAAAGCAAAATCTACTGCATCATATGTTAAAAATCCTGAGGGTCAGGTAACACCTGGTGAAAGCCTAGCCCAGTGCCCCATACTGTCCTAGTGGACATCTGACATCCTTTTTGACTGTCCAGCTTCTGACCTCTCTTCCCATTTGGTACATTCCCCACCTTGGGGGTCCTGGAGGAGGTAGATCTGACAGTGCCAGCTACTCGTGATGACCTTCACACTCATTACAGACTGACTTGAGAGCTAGCGACGGAGGAAGTGGAGGTGGGGTTCCTCACTCTCTCTGAAGGTAGTGGAGGTTACAGCTGATGCCATGTTGAGCTGCTGGTATGGAAGTGGAAATAGTATAAACTATGACATCTAGCGCCCAACAGTAATGGCAACTGTTTCCAGAGAACTTAAAAAAAAAAAAACAGCTTTATTGCGATATAATTCACATACCATACAATTCACCCACTTAAAGTGTATAATTCACTGGCTTTTAGTATATTCACAGAGTTGTACAACCATCACCACAATCAAGTTTAAAACATTTTCATCACCCCAAAATTAACCCCACACCCCTTAAGCAACATCCCCTAATTCCTCCCCCTATCTCCCTCCCAGCTCTAGGTAACCACTAATCTACTTTCTGTCTCTAAAGATTTGCCTATTTCTGGACATTTTATATAAATGGAAATATACAATGTGATCCTTGTGTCTGCCTTCTTTCACATAGCATACTGTTTTCAGGGTTCATCCACGTTGTAGCAAGAATCAGTATTTCATTCCTTTTTATGGCTGAATAATATTCCATTGTATGAATGTACATTTTTTTTATCCATTCAATAGTTGATGGACATTTCTGTTGTTTCCACTTTTTGGCTATTATGAATAATGCTGCTAGGAACACTTGTGTACAAGTTTTTATGTGGACATACATGTTCACTTCTCTTCAGGATATACCTAGGAGTGGAATTGCTGGGTCATATGGTAACTTTGTTTAACTGTCTGAGGAACTGCCAGGTTGTTTTTCAAAGCAGTTGCACCATTTTACATTCCCACCAGCAGTGTATGGGGATTCTGATTTTTCCATATCCTCACCAACACTTGTTATTATTTGTCTTTTTGATTATAGACACCCTAGCAGGTGTGAAGTGGTATATTATTGTGGCTCTGATTTGCATTTCCCTGATACCTAATGGTGGTGAGCATCTTTTCATGTGCTCATTGGACATTTGTATATCTTCCTTGGAGAACTGTTGATTCAGATCCTTTGCTCATTTTTAAATTGGGCTATTTGTCTTTTTATAATTGTGTTGTATAGTCCACCAGACCAGTTTTGAGGCATGGTTTTAAGAGTTGTTCCTGGCTACAATAAACCTACTTTTCAACAATTCTCACAATTCTGTGAGCTATCAACATCTTTTGAATAAAGTCATTTTCTGCTTAAATCGGTCACAGTTTCTATTGCAACTCAAAACACTGACTGGGGGCTTCCCTGGTGGCGCAGTGGTTGAGAGTCCGCCTGCCGATGCAGGGGACACGGGTTCGTGCCCCGGTCTGGGAAGATCCCACATGCCGCGGAGCGGCTGGGCCCGTGAGCCATGGCCGCTGAGCCTGCGCGTCCGGAGCCTGTGCTCTGCAACGGGAGAGGCCACAACAGTGAGACGCCCGCGTACCTCAAAAAAAAAACAAAAAAAAAAACCACTGACTGACACAGACTCTGGAACCCAAGGCAGCACCCCTCACCTAGAGAAAATCACTTACATATGTCTCTACCGGCAACTAGAAACCTGTTCAATGTCAGTATTGTTACTAAAGTTTGGGTTTCTGAATTCATGATTCTAAACTCTTAATCTATGCAAACTCAGTCCATGGGAACTTATGGGATTGACAAGTGGAAACTTTGGCAGGTTGAGCAGCAAGGAGGAACTGGAGCAGAGAGAAATAGAAAACTCTTAGGAAGTGGTTGCCATTTCTTGCAGTTTTCCTTCAAGATAAAGTAGGTCATTGATTCTTGTTATTCAGATGATAAGGTGCTGACTGATGCTGGCAGTCCTCTCTCTGCCTTGGTCCTCCATCACCCTGCCAACCTAGGTTGCCATCAGGGACTCCACTAGGATTTTCTTCCAAATGGTCAAATATGTAAATAAAGTAAGAGTCCTAATTCTATCAGCCTGAAACAGGAGGGAAGGGGACAGGGCACAATCTTTAAAAGAATGACACAGGGCTTCCCTGGTGGCACAGTGGTTGAGAGTCCGCCTGCCAATGCAGGGGACACGGGTTCGTGCCCCGGTCCGGGAAGATCCCACATGCCGCGGAGCAGCTAGGCCAGTGAGCCATGGCCGCTGAGCCTGCGCGTCCGGAGCCCGCGCTCCGCAATGGGAGAGGCCACAACAGTGAGAGAGGCCCGCGTATGGCCGAAAAAAGAATGACACAACCCTTGAGGATGTGACATAAACTGGTTAGAACCAACTAGGTCCAAGATGGCGGAAGATTCGACTCCCAGTAGACCTTGAGCCTCACTATATGTTCACTGTACTACATTAGCATGCTAAATGACACACTCACCAGCACCCTCACAGTTCCGAGGCTGACCATACTGGGCATATACCCAGAGAAAACCATAATTCAAAAAGACACATGCACCCCAGTGTTCATAGCAGCACTATTTACAATAGCCAGGACATGGAAACAACATAAATGTCCATGAACAGAAGAATAGATAAAGAAGATGTGGTACATATATACAATGGAATATTACTCAGGTATAAAAAGGAACGAAATTGGGTCATTTTTAGAGACATGGACGGACCTAGAGACTGTCATACAGAGTGAAGTAAGTCAGAAAGAGAAAAACAAATATTGTATATTAACGGGTATATGTGGAATCTGAAAAAATTGGTATAGACAATCTTATTACAAAGCAGAAACAGAGACACAGACGTAGAGAACAAATGTATGGATACCAGGGGGGAAGGAGGGGTTGGAATGAATTGGGAGATTGGGATTGACATATATACACTATTGATACTTGATACTATGGATAAAATAGATAACTAATGAGAACCTACTAGCACAGGGAACTCTATTCAGTGCTCTGTGGGTGACCTAAATGGGAAGGAAATCCATAAGAGGGGATATATGTATACATATAGCTGATTCACTTTGCTGTACAGCAGAAACTAACACAACATTGTAAAGCAACTATACTCTAATCAAAATTTTTAAAAAACAAAAACAAAACAAACAAAACAAAAAGGCCAAAAAGTGGGCAGTGGCCAAATCCTGGAAATCTCCTCCCTTTCTCCAAGATAGGTGGAATAATCCTCCCATTCATTAGCCTATGAAATTACCCAGCTCATAAAAACTACCCACCCCATATTCTGGGGTCACTCTCACCTTTTGAGATGGACTGCATTCTGTCTATGGAGTGTGTATCTCTCTCAATAAATCTACTTCTTACCTATAACTTTGCCTCTGGCTGAATTCCTTCTGCACTGAGACATAAAGAACCTGAACTTCAGTAAGTCCTGAGACCAGGTGTGCAATCTCAACTAAAAGACAGTGGGGGACTTCCCTGGTGGTGCAGTGGTTAAGAATCTGCCTGCCAATGCAGGGTACACAGGTTCGACCCCTGGTCTGGGAAGATCCCACATGCCGCAGAGCAACTAAGCCCGTGCGCCTCAACTACTGAGCCTGCGCTCTGGAGACCACGAGCCACCACTACTGAAGCCCGCGTGCCGCAACTACTGAAGCCCACGTGCCTAGAGCCCGTGCTCCACAACAAGAGGAGCCACCACAATGAGAAGCCCATGCACCACAACGAAGAGTAGCCCCCGCTCACCGCAACTAGAGAAAGCCCGAGCGCAGCAATGAAGACCCAAAGCAGCCAAAAAAATAAATAAATAAAAGACTGTGGGTTCAAGTCCCAATCTGAGTTTTGGCTGGGTTTGAGTCCCGGCCTGTGAGTTCAAGTCCCAGTGTAAGTTGTGCGGTTTCAGGCCAATTGAACTACACATTCGGTTACCAGGCAATTTTAGTTCAGATATCAACACTGTTAACTTTGTGTATGCTTTCTCCCCACCCCCATGCCTCTTTTGATAAGAATATCACTGCCTCCCAGGGCTGTTAGTGATCTGAAGCCAAGGGTTTGGAGAAAGTTGTTTTCTGCAGTTTCCTAGGTAATATCCTTAGCTCCCTCCTCTGTGCAGCATAGATAGGGGTGCAGCTATAATGCCAGTCTGCCCTTAGTGCCCTCTCACTACTCTTCTAAGCACTCATTTCCCCTTCCAGGTCCCCTCTTCTCCCAGGAGAGTCTCTTAGATCCTATATATGAAGGTATCTGTTCCAAAGGGAATCCAACCTAAAACAGATGCTGATAGGTTTAAGCTATTAACCTTCTCAAAGGCATTTACATTTCAATGTCATTAATCTCTCTCTGTTGACTTGCATTTTCCAAATTCAAAGACCACTCTCAGTTCTCATTCTCCCTGTCCTTGCTTTGGCACCTAAGAACAAGGTGTTGAAGAGTGGTATTGATCTGAGAGGAGGAAACCTGAGATCCTAGAATGAAACATTTTGTGTTGCAATCCAACCACTTATGCACTTAACCATTTCTTAAGCACCTACTGTGTGCCTGACACTGTGTTCTAGCTGCTGGGGATGCAGCAGAGAAGAGAAGCAAGGCCCCCGCCCTCATGCAGCTTCCACTCTAGTGGTGGCAATAAACAATAAATACACAAAAAGATACCATTTCAGACAGTGACAGGTGCCATGAAGAGGAATGTGAAACAGTGAACAATGCGATAGTGAAAGATGTGAAGAAAGCCCATCAGGCAGGATGGTTGCAGAAAGCCTCTTTAAAAAAGGTGGCATTTCCACCGAAACGTGAAGGGTGGATTTAAGGAAAAAGTGTTCCAGGGAGAGAAAACAGCAAGAGCGAAGGCCTGGATTCAGGGACAGGCTTAGCACAGCACACAGGAGGTTCAGAAAAAAAGCCAGTGTGGCTGGAATGTAGTAGAGGAAGGGTATGAGATGAGCTGAGAAGTAATGAGGTCAGGTAGGGCCTTGGAAGCCATGGTAAAGATGCAGAGAGGCTATCTTGCCCCAAGTCACACAGTTGGTAAATGGCAGAGCCAGGATGATAACCCAGGTCTTTTCAATCCTATCAAGTGTTTTTGCATTGTAATCTGGTTTATGCCCAAAATGGCGCTAGATGAAGAGAGACTTTACTGGACATTCCAAAACTGTCCTTCTTGGACATTCCAAAACTCTAAGAAGAGACAGACTGTTGTCTCACTCTCTTCTCTTCATTCTCTCTTAAAAAAAAAAAATACTAGATATGAAAACTTCAGAGTATACCATGCTAAATCATACAAATTCTGTCTTTTAAACAGAGGATCTGAATTTTATAGATATTATAAGTAAATACCTATTGAACATTTATCATATGATCCCATAGAGCATGCAGAGAAGTTATTTTGGTGTTGCTATGTTTGACCTTATTAAAACTCAAGCACACAGGATTGCCTAACATCTTTTTTTTTTTCCCTAACATCTATTTTTAAACATAAGACCTACTCTCCCTATTACACACTAGGAAACTTAATATAGCTGAGGTGCTGGTCAGGATTAGCTACTACATAGATTGTCTGGGGCTTTTATGTTTTGCTTTTAAAATCAGAAGTAAATCAAAATAATTGTTTTTTAAAAGTAAATTTATGCTCAGAAAAAGAAAGAAATTGGCTAATAAACACCAGATGTGTGTTAGAGCTGGTGATGAGCACTGAACTCATGAGTGTTCCAGGATTGGCTATGCCATTAGACTAGGGTTAGAATCCTAGCATACTTACTAGCCATCTGACATTAGGTAAATTACTCAAGCTTGCTAAGTCTCCATTTTCTCTTCCATAAAATGGGAATGAAAACAATGCATATATCATAGAGCTATTGTGAAAATAGACCAAACTAACAAGTGACCATGCTTGGAATAGACTAGCTATTCCTTGAGTTGATGTCGGTTTCCCTTCCTTCTCTGGGTCTCTGTTCAGTTATCAGAAGCATAAACAGGTCAGGGAGATGATGCTAAAGTCCTGTCTAGGATAAATGTCATCAGCAGCCAGGCCTTCCAGCAGTATGTGGACCACAGGGCAGTGAAACCTCCTGTTGTAGGCAGATAGAGAAGTTGCTAGCAAGATGGCAAGGAGACCAACAGAAAACTCCCAGAGGAAGGAGCAAGGAGGCCTCAGAGACTGGGACTTGAAGGATCGGGATCCTAGCAGAACCCTGCATCTGCTCCCCAGGCCCAATTCATTTTACCAATGCATTTGCTTCAACTAATTACTTGTGAGATTATTTGTTTAATGCCTGCCCTCTCCAGAGACTCAACTCTAAAGATTAGGAACTCTGTTTTCTTCACTCATTCTAGATTTAATTTACTTTGTTTCGCACACAGTAGGCCCTCATCAAATATCTGTTGAATGAATGAGCCTCTTTTCTTTCAGTAGGTACATTTCTGAAATTGGAGGTGTCTCGAATTTAGCTAAGCAACATGGTGGCATTGCTGCTCTGGCATTCATTTTGTTGGACCAAGTGGCCTGCAGGGGCCTTAAACTGACACCAGCCTCCTCATGTAAGAACATGTCCCGGAGACAGTCCTCATAGTAAGCTCCTGATATGACTTCCCCAACAGTTTTTGTGATCAATAGTCTCCCTCACCTTCCATCGTCTTCCCCTGTGTGCCCCTTAGATAAGACCCCTGTGAAATTTACCAAAACCCCATGCATTTTGGTTTGAATTGACTGATCCAGCCTTAGCCCAAGAACCCCCAAGAATTCCACACATAGACCCTAATAAAGGCATGTGTGCCAGGTTTTGTCTCTCCCTTTGCCTGTACTCACTCTGCCTTGACCTCCCTGTATGGCCCCTTGAGGTACGCTGTGCATTTCCTCCAGGACTTGTGAGTAGTAAACTTCTCTAGTTCAATTTCTCTTGTGGTCTTTTGTTGTTGAATTGCTACTCATGCTCACCATCCGGCACCCTATGTTCCACTTAATAAATGTTAATTTAATGAAGTCATAACAGGAGGAAATTCATTTTATTTACAAGTCAACAATTTTAAGTGCCCTAGTGAACTCAGCCAATAAGAGGAAATTTGTGATGAAAATTTCTGTTTAGCTGTGGATTTTTTTTTTTAAGAGAAGTGTACCCAAACTAAGAAAGCATAGTAATGGCTCCATGAGAGGGCTTTGAGCATTTAGAGTTTGGTAGCATCAATTAACCCTCCCACATATCTTGGACTTTATCAGACTAGGATGTAGAGTTTTGGAACTGAATACACTCCGGTTGCCTTAATAGAGAACTTTTCTCTGGGCAAAATGCAGAGCCTATTCTTATCTGTCCATCTATGATCCAGCTCAAGGGTCAGTCTAGGGGAGGCTTCCCAATGAGTCACAGAAGGTGGGAATGATAACCACAGACATCCTAATTGAACAATCCCTCAGTACTTATCACTGTCCCCTCCAAGCTATTGTGTTTCCAGAGTCCCTGGCTATTGTCAATCCCTGGAAAATGAATGGTCAGCAACTAATGAAATTCTACCTAATCTAACAGGTTCAGCATCCCAACTAAATTTGCTTCTCAAGGGAATTTGGATGACTTGATATTCACCTGCTCATTCATTCACTCATTTATTCATGCCACTCACTTATTAATTCAACAAATATTCGCAGTCCTGGAAATTCTGAGTGATTCTGGATGAGAAAAAGAAAGCTCAAACAGAGCAGTAATTAGCACAAGAGCTGGAACCAGGAACTAAAGAATATCTAATCACATATTGTGTCTGGAATATCTTTCTGCCCAGCTGGAGTATCACCTCTGCAAAATCTTTCTAAATTTCATTTTAAGAAGAATATACTTCTTTTCTCCGTTCCCTTGTTAATATCCTCAGTGTAGTGCTATGACATTATGTTGGAGTTAACTGCTTCCCCTCACCAGGCTGTGAGCTCCTTAAGAAGGAACTGTGCCATTCAACCACCCTTATGTCTCTGGTGCCTTGCATAGGGCCAAGCATATAGAACTCATTATCAGTGGAACAGTTCTCTGCATTCCAGTGAAGTTAATGGATTTCTAGGTATTATCAGGCCTGTACTGTCCAATATGGTAGCCACTAGCCACATGTGGCTACTGAGCATTTGAAATGTAGCCTGGGGGTGGGGAAGAAGAATTGAGACGTACTGTAAATGTAAAACACACATCAAATTTCAAAGACTTGGCACACAAAAATGTAAAATATCCCGTTAATAGTTTTTATATTGATCATATGTTGAAATGATAATACTTTGGATATTGAGTTAAATAAACATATTATTAAAATTAATTTCATCTGTTTCTTTTTACTTTTTTAATGTAGCTGTTAGAAAATTATAAATTATATATGTGGTTCACATTGTAATTATTTTATTATCCAATAGAAATATTGGATAATACTGGGCTACATCAAAGATTACTATTTCAGGTACAAACCACATCCAGTCTCTTATACCTGATTCTCTCTTTTGGTAGCAAGGAAGGGGAATTTGGTTACTTTGTCCGAATTGAGTCAAGGCTTTCACTGAGCCTAGGTTCAGAATATCCAGGGAATATAAGACACTTTTTTTTTTTTTTTTGGCAAAATTCTATCAGTTAAAATGTCCCACATTTTGGTCGGTTTGCTGTTTTAAAGAAAAAAAATCCAACTCTTGCTGTAGTCCCCTATACGGAGTCAAAGTCTCACCAAGGGCATGTAATACCCATCCAGCCAACACTTAAATAGCTCAATTCCTGGCTCCAAGAGCCTCTGCTTTATCTTCTCTCCTCCCTCAGTCTCTGGCATCCTAAGTAGTCACCCCTCCCATCTCAGCTTTTTCCACTGACCTCAAAAGAGGGCTGTCTCAAATAACACCCTTGTCAAAACACCTAGGTAAGCACAGAAGTGAGAGACATCATATAAATAGACATATGGCAACAGACTGCTCCATACTGATAACAAAAACCATTTACAAACTCCCCTCACCTTCCAATAGGTTTCTTTCTTACAATGATTAAACGTAAATGTCACTAATAAGTTTAATTCTATCCGCTTAGGCAGACTTTTTATACAGGCACTGGCAAAGCTGCAAATGAACATGATTTTTAAGATTTGGGCACTGTTGTAGCAAAAACCTCTGCGCTTAAACAGAGAAATTAAAATTGACCAAAGAAAAGATCCAAAACAAAAATTCTGAAAAATTTCCAAGTGATCTGTGGGAAAGACCAAAAGAGTCAGGCTTCGTCGGACTACAGTCAGAAAAATACAAAAATCATGGATGTCTATTTACGTAACTTCCTCCATACAGGAGACCATAAGCTTGAAACATTTAGTACAGTGTTGGGCACCCAACAGGTGTTCAATGAGTATACGAGAGTACAGGCGCTTACTATTTAATGGGATAATGCAATCACCGTGGTCTTCTTTTCTTTTTTTAACCCTGAGTGGTATGGTAGGCAGAACCCAACTTCCTATTTTACTCTGAATACAATCAGAAGGCCTTATCATGGCCTGCAAAGTCCTACATGATTTGCAACCCAACCACCTCTTAGACTCATTTCCCATCACTCTCCCCTTATTTACTCTGCTCTTGTGTTCCTCAAATAAGCCACACACAGTCCTGCCTCAGCGCCCTTGCACCAGCTCTCCTCTTTGCCTAGAATACTCATTTCTTCAGTCTCTGCTCAAATGTCACCTCATCACAGAGGCTTTCTTCACCACCTGATCCAAAACAGTATAACCCTTATCTGCTGTACTTGTCCTCATATCACTGATTGCCACCTGCCATACTACATATTTGTTTGTTTATTTGTCTCCCCAACCTGGAAAGCCACTCCCAGGAGGGCAGGGACTTGGTTCATTTTGTTCACTGCTGTATCCTTTGTGCCTAGAAAGTGCCTGACACATAGTAAGAGTTCAATAAGTAGTTGTTGAATGAATAAACAAACGAACATAGATTGGAGTCCAGACACCGGGATCTAGTCCTAATTCTACCGCTAAAAAGTTGTGTGACTTTGAACAAATGTTCCCTGAAACTCAGTTGCTGAATCTGTAAAAGGATTGGTTGGGAAAAGATGTTTCTATAGCCTCTCCTAGCTCTCAAATCCTGCAGGTTTTATAGAGATGCTTTTTACATACAACTTTTGTATGAAGTTTTAGCAATATGAAAATCTTTTTCTTATATCCACAAACAATGAGCCCTCTGGGCACTTCATTATGATTGAAGACCCTGCTCCAAAGGCCCTGGATGAAGTCTTCCCCCATCCTTCCAGGCAGGATAGACCTCAGGACTTCCTGTCTACTTTGAGGTGTTTCATACAGACCTTTTCTTCCTTATATCTCTTATAACAGTTAACGACATAATTACATTTTTCTGTTTCTCCACCTAGAATGTGACTATCTTGAGGACAGTAATGGAGTCTTAGTAATGTTTGTATCCCCAGCACGGTCCTTGGCAATTAGTAGGCATTCCATGAATGTTTAGTGAATGAAGGAACACAGGAAAGCCAAAGTGGAATAGGACCATTTCTCATACCGAAAATGGAGACATCACTCTCCCCTCATTGATGAATGGTGGGCAGAAGGTAGCTTGGCTGCTAGTAATGATTCATCTGAAGGGATGTAAAGAAATTAAAACTTACCGGTAACCTACTAAAGGCCAAGCACTCTTACACATGTTCACATAGTTTATTTAATCCTGTGACAACCTATGAATTAGAAATTATCACTAATTATCCCTTTTTATCAATCTGTAAAATTATCCCAATTTAGAGATGAGAAATATGGAGCTCAGAGAGGATGGGAGATTTGCCCATGATGGAATGGCAAACAGGGTTGCCACTCAGGACTCTTCCTGCCAATGATATTCATATCACTGAATGATATATCAGAAGGGTAGTTCTCTAATCTAATACAAATACTGGCATGTATAATGGTGAGCTTCCCTGCACTTTACAATTAAAGGTGATTTTTTTCCTTGATTCAGAAAGGTGGCTATAGATAATTCTATATATTATTGCTGGAAGAACAAAGAAAGGATGCACAACCAGATGATGCTTTGTACCTTTTGAGTTTTTAAAAGTGAAGTTTTTTTCTGATAATAAAGTGCACTGTCTGTTCATTACAGAAAAACCAAAAAATATAGTTAAAGAAAAAAGTTTAGTCGACCATTATCCCATCACTCAGAGACAATGACTATTAACCTTTGTTTAACCTTAAGGTTAATAAAAGTTACTATAACCTTTATTATGCTAAGCTTTATTAACCTTTTAAGCCTTTTTCCAATACACACTTTATTTTATAGTGAGATCGTTCTAAATTATAAAATGAACTTTTTTTCAAATTCAATATATGCACTTCCCATAATGTTAGAAATCTTCATAAATAACATTTTAATAATGGCTTAATAATACCAAAAGAGATGCCATCATCAATCATTCTGTTATTATTACTTAAGCTATTTCCATTCAGTTACTTTCATGTTACTTTCATGCCTCTCAATTAAAAAAAAAAAATCAGTCTGTAATTCAACTTCTGCAAATAGTTCTGATCTTTGAGGAAACACAGAGACAACTTTTCCATTCAAGAAGAGGAAAACTCCCATTATTATTCAGAATAGTGAATAAAAGGTCTTTCCCTTTCCTCCAATAATCTTTCCATATAGAAGTTAGTTGGAGCCATTCAAGTTTCCCCTACAGTAAGAAAGGGTCTTTCCTCCAAAAGAAGGGAGGTGTGGAAGTCTAGCAGTGGCTGGGAGTAAACAGACAGAGGCTCACATCTTGGTTCTTACATTTACTTGCCTTATACCCTCAGTAAATTACGTAAAGCCTCGGTTTCCTCACGTATAACAGGACAGTTACCTCACAGCGCTGCTGGGAGGGTTTAAAACGAGAACTGAGCCTGGCACGGAGTGAGCCCTTTTTTACCTGTAAAACTTGGATGGAAGACCTGAGAGGAAGAATGTCTCATCATTCTTCCTTCCCATAAATTAGAGAATATTCGAAGCTCTCACCTCTAGTCTCAGAAGAAAGAAGAACTTTAGGCCATATTTGTAAACTCACGCCCACCAAAATGGTTTGGTTTCTGATCACACTTTGAGGTTAGAAAACATTCAAGAACTCCCACTTCCCAGAGGAGTTCCTGCCAACAGAAACCTCTCTCCTGAAAGAGCCTACAGTTGCCACCTCCCTTCGCCTTGCCCCACCATGGAGCAATCCCTACATATCTCCCTTCCTTCTCTCTGCTGCTGCCTCTCTGCCCTGAGCCCTCCCCAAACACAACTTTCCAATCTGCCTGTCAGTCTCCTTTCTCAATGACACCAATCTGTTCTCCTAAATCCTCTCCAGAAGTTTACTGATTTCTTGTTACCCATGTCATCAAATCTAAAATGTTTTAAATGGGATGGCTTTCAAGGCCTCCACCACCACCATCTACCTCTTCCCCCATATTTCCCTCCACTCTACATTCCGACGCTTGGCCTGGTGTCCACCTTATCATCTGTAGTCAGAGCAGGCTGACATTTACTGCAGATAAATCATGCCTTTACCTGAAGATCTTGACCTTTGGCAAAGGGCAACACAACCCCAAAGTGGTATTTTGAATCTCTATCAGCTGCTCACATTTTAGAGTAAACGAGTTTTCAGATTCTTGGGTGGCAGGGGTGCAAATTTTGCTTGGGCAAAAGGATATGAGGATCCTGGATGCCATTAAGGGAAAAGGCTGGATTGATAGACTTCCCCTTCTCAATACTGCCCAGGAATCACAGGTCCCTACTCCTGTTCCATCTCCCACAGGTGCCTTCTCTTCTGCGTCTCCTTTCTGCAATTCTTGCCCATTCTCCAGGGCCTAAGTCATGCCCACTACTTTTGAAGGCAGCCGCAGATCTACACACTCTTCTGACCTTCCACGGTACCATGGTCTGTCCTTCCCTCCCCTCTCGTGTATTCAGCACATTGTCTCATGGTCCCCATATTGCTTCCTAACTTCTTCCATAAAGTCTTTGAGGGCAGGGACTGTGCCTGCTCCCCACTTGGTAAATATGTGACCGATATTCCAGACTTCTTATCTGACTGACAGTTCACCCTAATCAATGCCCCTCTGTGGTCTGTTTCAGCTTCAGCTCTGCTGTCTTTGGTTGGGCGGCACTTTTAACTTTGGGTAAGATGGGCGCTCTGCAGTGCTGCACAACCATCTGTCCCCTACAAAGCCTTTCTACTGATATTAATAGATTTAGGAAGGGACACAACTGACTAACAAACCGAAAAACAAACAAAAAACCTAAAACTAAAAACAAACACCCTACCCCCATCCCCATACTCAGAGAGAACAAGGAAAGGTAAAAACAAATCCAAATCGAGAGGAGATGATTCCTGCTGTTCTCATTTTAGGGCCTACAAGAAAGAAGGGAGGCAGGGGGACCCACATTTGTGTATAGTTATTACCTAATTGTATTCACATGTAATGTTGATAAATGTTTGAGACCAAAAAAAAAAAAAAAAGCAGAATTTTAATAACAGGGGTGACTGAAATTCATGCTTCTTTTTTCCAAAGAATGTATGGGCGTTTGTACCAAAATTAAGTCCTCTTCTAGCAACCTAGGTCAGTGCTGGGCATCCAGGAGACTTTCAGTCCTTTGAAGTTTCCAGAACGGCTTCTCGGCCTCCACCCCACCCCATACCCTCTTCTCCTCTAGCTCAGGCTTTCAAGATTGTTCCTAGGCTTTGGGCCAAATGTAGGCATTTCTGCGCAAGTCTGCAGTTCGGCAGAACCCGAAGTAAATCCCCAGGAATAAACAAGAGCAGCAGCAAGTCACAAGGAGCCGGCTGGGGGGAGGGGGTGGTAATGAGGGCGGAAAGGGGGTTGGGGAGGGATGAATTTTGCTGCTCCAGCCGGGCCTGTCACTCCAGCTGACAGCAAGCACCTTCACCTTCAAGTTCTTCCCAAGGCAGCGCCCCCAGAGAGAAAGTGCTTAGCTCGAGGGAAATGAACCCCAGCGCTTAAAAAGAGGGAAAGGAAGGGTGCGGCGTTTCCCCCGCGCAGCACCCGCCCAGCCTCGCTGCCGCCCTCCCGGCCCGGGCGGCGCGCGTCTGGCTGCGGGCCCGGAGCGAGGGGCCCACGCTACCTGGCGTCCGGCTCCGGCTCCGACTCCGACTCCGCGGCCGTCTCGTCCTCCTCGCCCCCCGACTCCTCCTCAGTGTCCAGCCCCCGGGTCACCTCCTCGTCCGCGTCGGAGCCCAGGGCGCTGTCCGCGGCGTGGCTGCTCTCGCTGCTAGCCATCGCGCCTCTCCCGGGCCGGAGCTGGAGCCGGAACCACCCGCGCAGCGCCTGGTGTTCTCCCTCTGACGGCGCCTCCGGCCCGGCGCGGCCCTGCCCTGTCCCGCTGGGGCGGCTCGGGTTCCCTCCCGGGGGCGGGCGAGCCCCGCGACTTTAAATAGAAAGCGTCAGAAAGTTTCACCACCGAGCTTCTGGGGCCGGGGCTCGGCGTCTCCTGTTCCCTGCGCGTCTAACTTCCCGCAGCCCTCCCCGCCCCAAGTTAGGCGGGTCCCTGGCGGGCCCTTTGGGCAACTGCAGAGCACCACTCCGAGGGGCGCAGGCTCCTGCTGCATCCGGGAGTTGGGAGGAGGAAAGGCACACAGCCCCCCTGCTTCTCTTCCCTCTAGAGTGGGTTTGGTAGGCTTCAGGTTTGGAGCAGAACTGAGCTACTCGATGGGCCCTTATCCCAACCAAATAACTCCTCCCTTTTACAGAGCAGAACACTTACTACTAGTTCAGGCACTCGTAATTTCCCCCTCACAACTCTGCTGTGGTAGGTTTAACTAAGATGCTGGTTTTATAAATGAGAAAACAGGCTCAGAAGAGCTTGGGTACCTAGCTTGCTCAAGGTCTCCTTTTGCTAGCAAAGTGACCCAATGGAAAACAAAGTCTGCCCATTGTTCAGTATTGGCTCCTTTTATATTTGCAAATCAATATTCTGTATTCTCTTCCTCAGTGACCCCTGGATTATTCAGCCAGGAAACTTTTATCACCACAAATCTTAAAACTTTGAAGAGGAATAATTTCCCTACATTGGCCAAAGTCTGTTTTGTCTGAAATTCAACCCAAAGTCCCAGATCATGCCATGCCCATGTTTAAGAGCCCTCAATGGCTTCCCACTGTTCTAGGACTAAAGCACAAGGTCCTTGGGGAGATAAATGCTAACAACCCACATCTTAGCTATCTGGTCTTGTCTTTGGAAGTCGGGGGTTCTAACATTTACCAAGTCACACCACTGTGCCTTTATGTACACAATTCCTTCCACCTGAAACGTTCTTCCCGTCTTTATTTACCTGGGTACTCATCATTCAAGATCACACCTTTCTCTGAAATCCCCAGCTTAAGTTCAATAACACTGTTTTAGGTTCCCACATTATCCTATATTCAAATTATGTTTGTGTCTCTTTCCCCAGCAGACTGACTGAAAGTTTATCTTTGTCCCACTATCCCCATCTCATACAAGCACAGAAGCTTAGCAAAGTACTTAGCACATAGTAGGTGCTTAATGAAAGGTCCCTGCACTGAAGAGAACAGGCCTGCTATGTACAACAGGTAGAGATATCTTCACAATACATAAAGATCTTTTTTTTCATAAGAATGATTTTGTGGCTAGAAGAGCTAACACTGATTTTTAATTACAGCAAATTCTATTCACAGAGTTGTTAAATATGATAAATGTAAATTAGGTAGTATTCCCCAGTTACAGTTATCCCTAGCTCATATGTGTGCATTAGGTCTGTGGGCAAAGAACCACAGGTAGTTGAGGTACAGTACAGAAGCATCAGCTGGGGGGCATGAGAGGGAAGACAATAGTCCAGCCTTCCAGGGTTCACTAAACCAGGTGTAACATCAGCAGTATGCATTCTCTTACAGCAGGTTGGCTTTTGCATTAGTAATCCCAAGTGTCTGCTCATTAGGACAAAAAGGAATCAACTGCAGCTGTGGGATCTATTAAACACTAATCAAAACTACAGGTGGGCTTCCCTGGTGGCGCAGTGGTTGAGAGTCCGCCTGCCAATGCAGGGGACGTGTGTCCGTGCCCTGGACTGGGAGGATTCCACATGCCGCGGAGCGGCTGGGCCCGTGAGCCATGGCCGCTGAGCCTGCGCGTCCGGAGCCTGTGCTCCGCAACGGGAGAGGCCACAACAGTGAGAGGCCCGCGTATCACACACACACAAAAAAAACTACAGGTATATTCCCTCCATTTAACTCAAAATTTCTTAGGAACACTAACTATAGTCAACAAGATTTGTGAAGATCTTAGCTCAAACCAATCCAAAATTTAGAACTGCAGTACAGATTGCACATTTTAAACTTTCTAACACTACTTTCCTAACAACATAGAAATGGCCAGATCAATACAAATAGAAAAGAATGTATTATTCACAACACAATTAAATAATTCATGTTGAAAATAATTTAAAAGCCTAAAAATTCTCAGGGCTTCCCTGGTGGCGCAGTGGTTGAGAGTCCGCCTGCCGATGCAGGGGACACGGGTTCGTGCCCCGGTCCGGGAAGATCCCACATGCCACGGGGCGGCTGGGCCCGTGAGACATAGCCGCTGAGCCTGTGCGTCCGGAGCCTGTGCTCTGCAACGGGAGAGGCCACAACAGTGAGAGGTCCGCGTGCAAAAAAAAAAAAAAAAAAAAAAAAATCTCTCATATATTGATAGACCACTTATCTGACATATTTAGCAGTCACAAAGTGCATAATCTTAGGTTTCAGTCTATTGATTTACAACTGGGTGTAAATTTATCAACTTCTTGATTATCTGTTATAGCGATATGGCTGAAAAGCAGCAGCAGTGAGATAGGGGGCCTGGTGGTCATTGAAAGCTGAGAAAACAGTGGCATGAAGGAGTCCATAGTAAATTCTGGGGCTTTATTAGGAAATGTCATAATACTATAGAGGCAGAATGCCCCAGACACTTACCCATGTCTGACAGCTACACAGTGTTACTATGGAGTACTATGGCTATTATTTATTGTTTATAATTATTACCTGGAGTCATTACTAGAATATTAATTATACTCAACACATTCTGATAAAGAAGAGTTGCATATTGTAAATTACATTTTAGGGAAATTTCCAAGAAAAAGAACTAGTATATAAAGCTTAATTGCTTCAAAAGCATTAATCATCAGTAAACTGAAAAATTCACCTGTGTGGAAAGCTTCATTCCTAATAATGCCAGAGAAATAGGGCGTTGATGTGGCTAGTTGGCTTAAAGATGAATGAACTTGATTCCAAGATTCTCTGCATAATCTAAATAATTACACACAATAACTGGATTCGGTTCAGCTCCAGATGATAACTACAGCCTCAATCTCATCTCAGAAGTAAAGACTTTCACAGAAGAAAGAAAAAAAAAAAAGCAAAAAACACATCGACAATTTCCATATATAAACTTTATTCCATTTGATCATACAAAAATTTAAACTTAAGGAAAAAAATGAAAATATGCACCTTTTATGAGTCAAAAAGCAAAAGTCTTGTTAGCATTTGAATTGGTCTGCAAAAAAACCAAATACATTAGAGGTACAAACTGTGCTACAGCAGGTCTAAAAGAAGTTGTACACAGTCCTTTTGAAAAAGTTAAAACTGTTTTTAAGATTATTTATATTTAAATTTACAGGCACTGACCAATTTACAAATATTTACATAAACCAAAAACGACCTTAATAAACACTGTAGCATTTTTAGCAGCCACCACTATTTCTTCTTGTGGAAAAGATATCTTTACAAACATTAAGCTTTTATTTATAATAATGTTATGTCTTATCTAGAACATTTTATAGTGGCTTACTGCCTAAAAATTCCAGTTTAGATTACAATCCTATAATTATACACAGAAAAAACTCTGATACTATCAGTAGGATATAATCTCAACTTTGATCTTTCAGTTTCTGTTGCTTCATGTCACAGGAAAAATAAAAGCAGGAAAACGGGAAGTAAAACAAAAGTGCAAATTGCACTAAGCTATCATAAAGCACAGAGGACTTAACCTTTTCAAAATGTCTACACTGAACTGATTCTTCAAAACAATTCCCTAACTGCTGTACAATACAGAGTTAGTGCTCATATTATTACAGTGCAAAATGTAGTTGTTTCAACACAAAATTTAAAGCAATCACAAGTACACCAAAAGCATGTGAGGTACTAATGAAATGCTAATACCGACACAAAGCCTCAGTTTATCCTGATGAGTCAGGTGAGGACTTAAGGCAATTGTCCAGTATTCCATGCCTCTGCAGTGATTTCACTGAAATAAAAGATTTCATTTTGCTTCAAGTAACTGAATAACTGACTCGAATCTTCACTTCACTAGAACAGACTCAGGCAACAAACCATCTACCGAAGGTGATACTTTTAAGTATGTATACATCAGACCCTTTCCAACAGTCCACACATCTCTTCAGTATTAGTATGTGGTACAATTAATTACAGTTATAGCAAAAAACTTTTATTTGATAATTCTCAAAAAAATATTTTATTTGATCTCCTGAAAATTCATGCCATAATATTACTAATTATCAATGTAAACATTTTCAAAAATACATCTTTAAATCAAAGGGTTTTATTAGGAAATGTCATAATAAAATATGCATATATAAGTATGTCCTCTTAAGAATAAAACATGAAAACAAGAAGAACAATTAAAAAGAAACCATGATGAAGGTAAACAAAATGCATTATGATGTTACTACTGTTCTTTATTAAGAAATAGAGGCCAGTTATCTTTTCAGGACAGCAGTTCTTAACGGTAGTATACTGTTCAAATCTCGTTTGTTCTTCAATCTGTGCCATGACTGGAAGAGAAAGAAAAATCATTCTTAAAACCTAAAATATATGTGGAACAAAAGGCTGAAAGGAGAGTTACTAGAATGTTAACAGTGATTTCTCAAGGCAGTAAAATTTGGGATGACTTTTTTGTGTCTGTGTTTTTATATCTCAAGTTTTTAACACAGTAAAAGTATTGTTTCTGTCATCAGAAAGATGTTATTTAAAAACTTTACACCTGTGTAGTTCCGATTCATTAACAAAGAAATGAGCACATAGGTGGTACAAAAAGATGCAACTGACAATATTAACATTTATTCACCGATTTAGATAATGTCATTTAAAACAGCAAAGTAATTAATACAAAACCTTTGGGTTTGAGAGGGTAAGGAAAGATTACTTCAATTATTTGATTGACTATTTTGTATCTAGAAATCTTCCAATTAAAAACTATTTATAAAGAGAGAGTAAATCTATAATAAAGCACCTTATACAATACCTCTAGACAAGAAGAGTGAAAAGAATTTTTAAGAGAAAAAAGAAACTGAAATTCTTGTTCATAAGCTAAAAATCTGGCCCACTACCAAAAAATGTGGCTGCAGATCTTTGCAGTTTGTTCTTACTTCAGTTGTTCAACTGACTAAAAGTACTGGTTTTATAGCTAAACAATCATAAATGAAAGCTCACCCATCAGTAAGAACAGCAATGTAGAAATGCTATTTTTGAGTTCTCAATTTAATCTGATAGAGAAAAACATTCCCTCTTGGATACTTGTTTTGCCCTACAGAATTCCATTTCATTTTAAATTTTCTATTCTGGTTGACAAACTGAGAGGGCCTAATTTGAAGGACAGCCTGTAAACATGATACACTTGCATTTTTAATAATCATCAAAATAAAGTCCACTTTGATGTCTTGGTAATGAAAAAATATGCCTCTAAAATGATCTTCACAAGTTCCTTGATCTTTTTATTCTATGAAGTATTCTCTCCTATATGTCTCATAATATTACTATACATATTTCTATCAATGTGTTTCTACTCTGTATTGTTGAATAACTTGAAGCTAGGAATCAAACCTAGCAAAATCACTGATGAAAAAATTCATACTGTGGACTAGAGAGCTAAGGAATAAACTACAGTTTACATATATATGACTTTATATATATAAAATGTGTGTGCACACAAACACATACATTTTGTGTAACTTCTCAGAATATAAACAAAGATAAAATGGAGCTCTAGTTTCTTGTTACAGGGGGTATATAGAAGAAAAAAATGGAACAGACATGGCTTTCTTCTAAGGCTATGTTTCTTCCCCAATATTTTAAGGAGGGAAAGGAGTCCTTTAGGTTTTATTCATTCATTTTGAGAGCTTAATAAGCTCACTGTGAAAATGCTTATTTCCACAAAGTGAAAGCCATGTGAGTAAAAGCGGAGTCAGATCTCTCTGAAGGAGTATTTCTAAATTCAAGTAATAAATTCCCTATTGTGCCACATTAATTGCTTCACAACACAGGAACCAGAGCTGTTCTTTCCTATTACCTATATGTTTTTTTTAATTTTCAAAGCACACTAGTGCACTAATGCTTCTAGAGTTAATCTGATGCATTGTTTACCTTTAAAAATTGATCCTTGATCATGTCAAACTTCTGCTTTTCATGCACAGCTCTGGCTGTATTTGTTCCATCAAAAGGTTCTACAATGTTAAATGCACATATAAACAAGAAATTATTAAAATGAGAACTTCAGTTTTTTATTTGGTTGAATTATATGAAATTGCCAATATTTGACAGTTTCTGACCTACACAGTAGCAATTGCATGTGGTTTAGCCTAACATCAGATTTATGTGTATAATAAATAGTTTTATAATAGCTATGAGCTGTCTAACAAGGTAGATAAAATTCAAGTGAGAAGATGTCTAAAAGTGAAGTAAACAGCATAGGTATATTAAGTCTAAATCATAAAAATAGGTAAGATTTCTGAAGAATCATAGAGTCAAGAACCTACTGTGAGGTACTTCCCTGGTGGTGCAGTGGTTAAGAATCCGCCTGCCAATGCAGGGGACACAGGTTCGAGCCCTGGTCTGGGAAGATCCCATATGCCACGGAGCAGCTAGGCCTGTGTGCCACAACTACTGAGCCTGTGCTCTAGAGCCCGCAAGCCACAACTACTGAAGCCCATGCACGTAGAGCCTGTGCTCTGCAGCAAGAGAAGCCACCGCAATGAGAAGCCCATGCACTGCAACGAAGAGTAGCCCCCGCTCGTCACAACTAGAGAAAGCCCGCACACAGCAATGAAGACCCAAGGCAGCCATAAATAAATAAATAATAAAAAACCACTGATTTGTCTAGTAGGAGAAAGGTCAATGCCTTTGAAAGAAGAGGTTTAATACCAGGGAGGATGGAAGACAGTGCAGAGAATTATGGTGTGACTAAATGGCTTTAAAAAAATGCAATGAGAACGGTAACTTGTATTAGAAATTTGGCAGTGAAAGACAGAAAAACAGGATAGAGAAAAAAGTGGACAAGACAGGAAGAGAACAAAATAAGAGATTTTATGTGTGTGTCTCCAATATTACTTTCCATGTCTCTACCCTCACCCCACTCACCCTTCACCCACAAAATAAGAGAGAAGAGTTCATATATAGAGACAAAGAAACTGATTCTATATAAGAGAATAAGGAAACTGAAGATAATAGTGAGAAAAGAAGGATAACTAAAGGCATCAGGAGTGAGATGGGAGCTGAAATAATGCCAGCAGTAGGTTAAAATTACTAGAGTTGAAGAATTCTGGCATAAAAAAGAGGAAAAAAAGTACTCAGAAAAGCCAGTAGGATCAAGTCAAGAGTATTTTTCAAGGATGAGAAGACCTATGTATGCTGTAAAGCTGAAAGAGAGAGACTAGCGAGAAAGAGAATGAAGTTGCTAGAATGAGGGGAAAGACCTCAAAAAAGGTGTGAAAGAATGGGAAATTTGATGGAGATGTTAATTTTAGATTTGTCATATAATCTAATCAGGCACGTAATTTTAAAAACTCCTTTTGCTTATTTTTTTATTGCTCAGAAAGGCTATTTCAAAAAACTTTGTCACAGTACTTTTCAAAATAAAATAACGCCATATGCCAAACTATCAGATCACAGTGCGTAGCACTTTACAACTGTATTTAATATTCAAAAGAACCAAGTAACTAAAATAACATACACACACTGTGCAATTTAGCAAATGAAACACCAAAGCAGGAGATTCAATTTCACATTTATAAACTCTTAAGATGTTGCATTATAATTCAAGATTAAAATACTCTAAATCTGATGTTTTCCTGCAAATGCCAAATCTCAACCCTTTATGTTACCTCAAGATTTACAAAAGTCATCAACTTGGCATCTGTGAGAACAATATTGCCTCTTGAAGTCAGTTTCCACTGACTTAAAGAAATATTCAACTACATGTAAATTAATTTTAGAGAACAGACTATCTGCAGGCCATTTAATTTTTAAAGGAAAATCAATTTAATATTCATAAAAATCTAGCTTGTATTAATTATCAATATTTAAGTATAAAAGAACTAATTTTATTTCAAAGAATCATTTTCTTCTACCTGTAAGTCATGAAACTAAATTTCAACCAACTACAAGCATGAGAGGTGCGTGAAGACTGCTCAAATCCTACTGACTGGAAAGATTCGACACCTAAATTCGTGTTTATTATTTTACAACTAAAGAATTTTAAATTATTTTTTTAATTAAAATCTTACGATTAAAAGACTTATAAACCACTTCAGAACATAAATGTATTACTTTTAGATGAAATATAAGCTGAAAGTATTCAAGTAATTCTCTCAGAACCATGATGATAGTTGGATAGGAAATAGAGAGTAGTTGTGGGAAAGCTACCTTCTACACAGATGTATTT
This sequence comes from Monodon monoceros, assembly GCF_005190385.1. Lineage (NCBI taxonomy): Eukaryota > Metazoa > Chordata > Mammalia > Artiodactyla > Monodontidae > Monodon > Monodon monoceros. The sequence goes on along the minus strand of NW_021703768.1, from coordinate 63,426,943 downwards.
ATTTCTCCACTCAATACCATCAGGCCTGGGAATGGCTTTGGCTTCACGAACTGAAATCATTTGACTGTTCCAGCTATCAAAAGAAAAACATTAATCATGTTAACTATTTTCTTAACTTCCCTTTTATTATTTTTATTATATCAGTAGTTAAGCCTACTCTGATCTTCTCATAGAACTGGAATTTGCTTCAACCCTCTGCACCTCGATCCCCATTTCCCCTTCTCTACTTCGTTTGTCTCCACAGCACTTACGTTCTAACAATTTGCTTATTTATTATGTTATTGTGTGTCACCCCTAAATAGAATGAAAGCTCCAAGATGCTGAGCTATTTGTGTATTTTTTTTACTCTTCACCTAGTTGCTTAGTATAAACTAGGTATTCAATACATATTTTTTGAATAAATGAAGTAATATGAAAAATAAGATGTAAGTAAGCAAAAAAACTACGTTCCTTGTTAACACCCCAGTAAGAAGTTTTTATTTGGTAAGAGAGAGGTAATCTTCTTGTGTTGTTTTCTGGCATCATTAAATAATTTCTGTTCAGGTGCACCTCTACCGATATGATTTATGGTAGAAAAATTTTTAATTTTCCAGTAGAAGCAAGAAGATGCTGTTTTAAGAAAAAAAAATACTCTATGAAAACATACCATTATTGCTGTATATCAGACGTAAATGTTAACAGTGAAGTTTTATTCAAGTAAAACAATTTTATCAGCATGCTTGAAGGTAAACTGTCCCGTCTTTAGTATATCCTAACCTTACACTGTTCTTTTAAATTTATAATAATTTTGTAGAAGTTCAAATTATAATAATTTTATACAAGCACAATTTTCCTTTTTTCAAAAACATTTTAAAAACACATAACCACTCAGCTTGTATTCAATAGAAAAATGAGTTTGGGGTATAGCTGGTATCTTTTTTTTCAGCTGTATTTAGCTTTCTCCCTCATTTCAGTAGGAGAAAGACCATGGTTTGGGACATTCCAAATGTAACACTTGTCCTACTCTGTCTCTATTTATTAGAGAATCCATAAGGATATAATCGTGGGTCCAGTATGGCATTTGTTTCTGGAAAATTGACTAATTTCTATGTAAAACATGCAAGAAAATATTGCATCTTGTGAAGTTTGATAACTGAAAAGAATCCTCAAAGTATGATTTTCTATTTTTTCTTACCAAGAATACAGTTTAGAAATAGTTTGCAAAGACAGCTTTAAGTTCTTTAAAAATATATATCAGAATTTATGTTTTTTAAAAATAAGTGGGTTGTCAAAAAGAAATACTTAGGATTGGTTACAGTAAGACGTTTTAGATCCATCATGTGCAGCAGCTCTGTTAGTTTGGACTCCAAACAGAAAAGAAGTACACTGCTCTACTGGTCCAAGTGTGTTACCAAAATTTTCTTAAAAATAACAATGTAAAGGGGAGAGTTATATAACCACATTGCTGACCCACACAAAATTACAGTAGAATTACACTTTGTGCTACTTCACTTTATACCGCATAAGACAAATTTCACTAATAAAATGAACTTTTTCCTGAGACTACTTGTTTCTAATTTCAACTTATAGGACAGTGGAATCTGCAGTAGAATTAAAATAGGAAATATGATGTTAAAAGGGGGTGGACTGATTTTTTTCTCTCAGACAAGTTTAAAATATTGAAATACTGTATCCTGCTGTTAAACTAAAACTTTTACTTTCTTAAATCAAAGGAACTCTCTTCACCACTATATTTCTATTAAATCCAATCCTGAATTTATATTACATGCCAGTATTTGATTCTAAACTGGATCACAGAAACATATGTGACACATCCATATTCACTTTTTCATCACTAACCAGATAGTGTTTAATCTTCAACCTATAAACAATCCAAACAATTCAGTTATTTAAATGACTATCATTTGAAGTACTTCATAGAGGAATTAAAAAAGAATATTTGAACCACTACTATTTGGACTGATTCAATCTACTGCATTTTTGAAGAACTTTCAAATATTTGAAATTATTAAATATTTCAAATCATAAACATGATACATAACTTATATACTACTTTTAATCTTAGAGGTGAATTTAAATGTAGAATTCAAATGGTAATTTAGAAATATTTTCCCTACACATTTCCTTCTTTAAAACAGGCTCTAAACTAAGCCTTTTATCATACCATATTTCTCTACCATAATTTGCTTGCCATGTGAAAATCTGTCATTGTCACTCAGTAATTAAAGTATAAAATAAGATACAATCTATAAAAGAGGGATGTTTCAGAAAAGACGAGAACAACAGATATGGGGCTTAATCTAAAACAGATCTGATAATGTATGATAATCTTTTGAATATAAAACAGATTTCTGACTATATTGGTAAGATGCTTGCTTTTTTTCTTCAGTAATGATAATGAGCTGGTACTCATTTATTAATTCTCTTCTAGCCATTCTTTTTGTAACAAAGTATTTTGAGACAATTGATTAAATTGGAAATGCAGACTTCAACAACATTACAAAGAAAAATTTAAGTCTAATAAAGACAAAATTATGTGTCTGATACCACATGGCTGCATATATGCTAAGACTAGTCAAAGTAAGTGAAAAAATTGTATATTTTTATTCTATTACTAAGGGCTGGGAAGCAAATAATCAAACAAACAAACACTTTGTTAGGGATTTCAAATCTTGTAAACAGAGAAAAAGCTTGACTCTAATCCTGGAGTTTTGTTTTGTTTTGACTGGCTCCTCTTCTGCCTGACCCTTTAAATGCTGGTGTCTATCAGGACTTTGTCTTTTTCAATCTTTTTCAAATGCTAGAGCACCCATCCGGGCTTCAGTACTCTGATGTTTCTTTCCCAAATCATCTTCTCCAGCTACTAAGCCCCACGCCAAAATTTACAAGTAACTATTGGAAACTGCCACCTAGATATCACGTAGGCAACACTGTGCCCATTTTCAAGACTGAATTTAATATGTCCTGTCCATGGTCAATTATTAAAATCACTCCCTTGCATATCCCTCAACTCTCTTACCTGCTCTTGCTGCACTGAACTTACTTGGCTGATACAACTATAATTAAATCTTTGTTTACTCCAATCCTTTCCCAAGCAGCTAAACAGCGCTGGAGAAAAAATGCAACCATATTGACCTTTCCGTTTATGATCACTTTAAATTCATGATGTCTTAGCTCAAAATGATCCTAAATGCCACTACCCACCAATCATACTATATTTCCATAGTTAATTCACTCCTTTACTCTTCTACGTGACAATTCATACCTTCTCCTCACTTCTCAAATCTACTCCCTCACAATCCTTCCTGGCTGATGTCCATGCTTCATTTCACTAAAAAAACTAGAACAATCAAAAAGATAGTTTCCTCTAGCTCCCACCACATCAACCTGCATTTGTCTGTATCTATATATTCTTTTTTTCCTCATTATTATTAATGAATTGTCAGCGCTTCTATTCCACTTGTGCTCTAGATTCCAATCCTTCTCTACTCAAACAAGTAGACTGTTCAACGATTTACTACAATTTTTCTGGTATCACCAATTTTGCCATAAAGATGGCAAAATTTCTTTCTAAAAACAAAATCTCAACCCTGCTTAATCCTCCAATTTCTACCCCACTTTTTCTGCTCCCTTTACAAGTATGTAAATTTCCCTAGAGAGTTAGCTATACTACCTAAATCCTCCCCTCCTCTTCTCTCTTTAGCTCACACCAATGACACTTTTTTTTTTTTTTTTGATAGGGAAGAAGTGGATTTATTTAGAGAGAAACACACTGCACAGAGAGAGTGTGGGCCATCCCAGAAGGCGAGACTGGGCTTGGGAGAAACACACTCCACAGAGTATGGGCCATCTCAGAAGGTGAGAAAGGCCCCAATGACGCTTTTTATCCACTGCTCCTATCAAGGGTCCAGTAGCCTCCACATGGACAGATGCTTCAGTGGTCAGCTTTTAGTTCTCATCTTGTACTTGATCTATCAAAAAATGTGACGCACATAATCACTCCCTCCTCCTCAAAACGTTTTTCCCCGTTGGATTCCAAGATACCACATTCTATTGGCTTTCCTCCTTTCTCAATGATTCTTCCTTTTTTGATTACTATATATTAGTTCCTTCTCATACCTAATCTATTTTTATTTCACCTCTGTATTGACATTTTTCAAAGGGAAAAATGAAAAGCATAAAACTTAAAAGCAGTGCAACAGTGGTTAATATTTTGCCACATTTGCTTGTGTGTGTGTGTATATGTGTATGTTTTGAACTGACCCTTTTGTTAAGCTGCAGACAGAGTGAAACTTCATTTCTTTATCCTTTGGCATATATCTAAGAATAAGGCTATTCTCTTTTGTAATACCAACAGCATCAAGAAATTAATGTAACTCAAATGCCTTTTATAATTTTTCCACCCTCTCTACAATCAGATTGTAATCCAGGTTCATCCATTGTATTTGATTGTTCCATCTCTTTAATCTGGAAATGTCCCCTCCACTTTTTTTTTTTTTAAGATATTGACTTTTTGAGAGACTAGGCCAATTATTTCACAGAATATCTACATTCTGAATTTGTCTTTCTCTCTTCACTGTCATTTAAAACACTCTTGTATCTTCTGTATTTCCTGTACCCCTCTTAACACTGGAGTATCTAAGGGTTTAGTCTTTGGACTGAACCTTTTCTATCTATATTCCCTTGGTTTTCTCAAAAAGTTTCCTAGCATTAAATACCATCTACCTGCTGACAACTCCCAAATATAAAGCTCTAACTGTGACCTCGCTCCTGAACTCTAGAGTTGTATATCCAACTCTACTCAGTATCTCTACTTGAATATTTTGTGGGTATCTCAACCTTAAAATGTTCAAAATCAGTAATGTTCCTCCCTTGTATTCCGCATCACACCTAATGGCAACTCCACCTTTGCAGTTGCTCAGGCCAAAATCTTAGAAGCCATTCTTGGCTCCTCACTTTCTCTTAGGTCACATCTAATCTATGGCAAATCAAAATGTAAGTGGAATCTGACCACTTCTCATCCACTTCCACTGCAACCACCTTTACCCAAGCTACATGACTTCTCTTAGATTACTACAACACCTTTCTAAACAGTCTCCTTGCTTCTGCCTTCGGCTCCCCCTTCAGTCTATTCTTATCCACCAACCAGGATGAGCATGTTATAAACTAAATCAGATCACGCAATTTCTCCACTGAAATCCCTCCAGTGGTTTCCCATTTTACCCAGAGGAAAAGCCAAAGTCATCAAAGTTAACCACAAGACCCTACATGACATGGACTTCCTTAACTCTCAGACATCATTGACTTCTACACTCTCTTCCAGTCACACTGGCCTCTTTGCTGTTCCTTGAACATGTTAGGCAAACCTCCACCTCAGGGTCTTTGCAGTTGTTTTTCCTTCTGTTTGGAAAGCTCTTCTCCCATATAGACACATAACTCACACCTTCCTCTCCGTTGGGTCTTTATTTCAAAGGTCACCTTTTCGGTGAGACTGTCTTACCACGCTAGGTATTAAACGGCAATACAGGTATTAAAATTGCAACAACTACACACACCAGAATATCCTTTCTTGCTTTTGCTTTATTTTTCTCTACTTACCACCATCTAACATACTGTACATTTTATTTGTTTACTGTCTATCTCTCCATACTACAAGATAAGCTCCATAAAGACACTTTTGTTAACTGCTATATCCCCAGTGCATAGAAAATAGCTTGGTATAGAGTAGGCACTCAATGATTTATTGATGAAATAAAATGAGGAAAAAATAGTAAGATAGGAGATAGAAAAATTGTCCTTTGTATTTCCTTTTTCAAAAAATGTATGTATTTAAGTATATAGGTATGTACTTTTAATTCAACAGATAAACTAGCAGTAATGACATGTGATTGGGCATCCAGAAAATAAAGAGAATTATAAAACAGATACCTTTTAAGGTTCCTAGACTCTCCAGTAGCTATGAGTCTGTAAGATATTTAGAATTTAAAATTTTCTTTTCTTTTCTTTTTTGTTGTTTTGCTAAGTTACAAAGTGATTAAATTCTGACTGTATGTTTTTCTAGACTCCTGAACCACCTGATCCTTTTTTTTCCTATTTTGTCAGTTCCTCGTTCCTAGGTACATTTCTAGAAAGCTGGCTTCATTTTAAGAATTTTCAGCAGCAAGGTTTAAGGAGAAAGCTGCGAGTGAGGTAGGTAAGAAAATCTTTTTAATGGTAATTTTAAATGGCCATATAAAATTTCTGCACCATTCATACCAGGTACTCAAGCATCCTTTCACAGGCACTTAATTCTTTGTCTTCAAGTAAAGGGAATTTTTTAATAGTATCTCAAAGTTCAGAAAACATCCTTACAAATGCTTCTAATGGCTGCCAGAATTCTTCTGCACAGCACCTAGTTCATTACCATGACTACACTCTTGGCTATGCTCCCTACAGTCAAATTTCTGAAAATATCTGGTATGAAACAACAATGCACTATATGATGAAACAGTAGGTGAAGATGTCACCTAAATCATGTAGCATCATAACAAGTGCGTCCAAAAGTTCAAAACCTCTTAGCCAGATTCATTTGGCACAGCAAGCTAGTTTCTGTTAATACTAAATAAACTAACATACAAACCTGCACATCTACCATTTTGTTTCAGTCCAACAAAGCAGATGATTTTCAAAGTATTTCTCTAGATGCTCTAATCCTAAACTCTACATGGCAGAAAAATATCTTTCTTCTATGAACTTCCCCCAATATCTAATTTACATGACACAACAGATGATGCCAATACAGTCTAACAACTAAGAATGTGGTTTTAGTCACCTGAATTTGAATCCCAGTTCTCTGGCTATCTAACTGTATCGTTACGGGCAAGTTTCAAGTTCACAAATTCCCGAAGTTTGAAAGGGGTTATTTTGAGAATTAAATGAGATAATACATGGGATTCACTCGGCATACTGCAGGACACTAGGTAAACATTCACGAAACATTAGCTATTATCATTGCAACATCTTAAAAAATCTTAACTCTAGAATAACCTTTATATTCTCTTATGTCCCATGTCTCATACAGTCTTAAATCTGTCCTCATCTTTATACAGATGAAAGCTCCTTCCTTTTTATCTTTGTTGCCTAGACTTACATTCAGGTCCTGGTCATTTTTAACCTGGATTATTATAACTTCATTCTTCTTGAACTACTTTTCTTCAGCACTTTTCTTACTCCTTTTGTTTAACCTAATTCAGTAATTTCTAAGTCACCTTGAGGATCTGACTCATATCCATAATCTTACTTTCTGCTTCAAAATTATTTACCTATAGCAAGTATTTTTCAAGTACCACTACCTGGCATTGGGCTAGGTAATGGAGACACAACCATAAACAAAACAGGCAGTCTGATAGAAACTTTACTTGGAGAAATGTAAAGAACACTTCTTCCTTCAGGTCCTATGTTTCAAATCATCTTATATGAGTCAAGTTTCTTTAAAACTCCTGTATGATAGCAGATAATATCAACATTTCAGTAAAGTATCATAGTTAAGAGAGTGAATTTTGCAGTCAAAACTATCTGAAGTATTCCCCTTACTACCTGTGTGATCTTCGGGCCAGTTTCCTCACCTCTCTATATGCCTCACTGGTAAAATGGGCATAAAATAATACCAACTCATTTGGCTATTATGTAAACTAATGAGATAATACATATAATCTGCTTAGAACAGTTCTTCCCACCAAGTAATAGCAATTTATTAGGCTTACTATTATTGTTCCCCTCTCCAAACCTCTTCAAACTGGCACCCTATGGTCACTGTACCCTCCTCCTCTAACTGTACAACTTCTAAGTTCTCTCCTTCAAGCTTTTCCAAATTGATCAGAAGAGCTGCAAACAACCCCTAATCCCACTCTATCTGGACTAAAAACTCCTGTAAGAACTTTCAGTTATGGCCAGCCTGACTGTACACTTTACTGTTTCATGTTTATGTATCACCCTCACCAAAAAAAAAAAAAAAAAAAAAAAAAAAGGAAAAGGAGTAGTCCTTGATTTGTATATCATACAAACACAACTATTTATTCAGATATCAAGTATTAAGTAGAACTTTTTCCAAGTTTGTTTTAGCTGTGTTTTTTATTACAAATTTTAAGTTCCTGGAAAACAGATGTTCCATACTATACAGCACCTACACAGGACCAACACAAACATTTATTCAGGCCCTACAGTGGAAAGAGGTGGCTAAATATAAAATGGGATCACTACTGAAATCAACTAAAACTGGGCTTATTGAACTATAATTTTTTTATTAGCTAGAAACAGGAAAGCTATTTAGTTTCTAATAATTATTAGATATTAAATTTTATAAACTACACATTTTTGGAGTAGTTTACAACACTGAAATTGATAAATACAGTTTATGACCCAATTTGTAGCATTCACTTATTTACAAACGAATAAACACAATTTGAAATTTCACTTACTCAAATTCTGTAGCATAATATTTAAGAAAGCCCAGTAAGAGGTCCCCAAGATTTGATTCATTCTTTGAGAGGTAAGGAGGAACATTACACGGAGCTTGATGTACAAGGTGCAGCTGTATAGCAGGACTAAAAGATTCCTATCAAAAAGAAAAAGGGAAAGATGTGAGGCCATTTAAAAACACACCAAAAAACTTTATAAATCCTAACATAAGGCTGTCTGAAGAAGAGAGAATTTTCTTTATGTTGGCAATTTGGAAATCTGAAGATTTTCTTCCAGTAAAGGTTTCACCCATGTTTGGAGTAGGCCAGAAAGGACCTGAAAAACTAAGATATTCTAACCCTGACTGAGGTATATCACTCAGTTAACCAAATGAATTCCTATGGTAGCAAAAGATTTTCTAATTCATAAATAAAACCTTACTGTACATACCAAGATTCCGTCCAATAATATTTAGATTTCTTTATAAATGTATATCCTTCTTAATTATTTCTATAAAGAGCAGTTGTACTTTCTGAAGTGTATCAAGGACAAGATGAGAGCTTTCTCCAACTGTCACTTAAAATTTCTCTCAAAGGTCATATAAGTAATTTTAATACATAAATAGTACTTACACTGATTTTAAGATTTTTTGAAATTTTATTTCATTTTGTATTTTGTATCTTAGAGGGAACAGAAATAATGATGTTCAACATGAATTGAACTTGCAAAGACAAAGAAGGCAGGGAAAAGAAGAAAGATAGGAAACATACCAGCAAGCAATATTCAGCAATTTACTTTTAGCACAATATGCATAAAGGAGGATATCATCTGCTTGCAATCCAGGCCCAAACAAGATACTTATTAGAAAGAATACTAATGAGTACTTATTCTTTTTGCCTATGGTATGCCATTCATTTTCATATCTGATCTTTCCTCTATTAGTTGCAAGTTATGGCTCTAAAATAAACTAAATGAACTATAGAAATTCTCAAATAATACATATCCATTACATTAGAAAATACTCTTTCTCAGGTAATTTTCACAGTGCCCTCAAGAAAGGTTTTCTATATTCCCCTTTGCCATCAGAAAAGAAAGATTTAAAAAACAAACAAAAAAACCCAATTGGTTAAGACAGCAGAATGACAACTACACTTAAGGTTCTCAACTACCCAACAGATCAACTTTGGGTTTATAGATATTAATTCAATTAGTAATATCTGAATAACTCCAATATTTAAAAAAATAGAGGGTCCCCAAATAACTAAGTGGTAATACTGAGAAATAGGGTAGTGCATCTATTTAATGATAGTCCGCAAAAAACATCAGTAAAAACAAAGAGCAAGAAAATAAAAATATATTCTCTCCCTGCCCCATTACCTATAATTCTATCAACAATTTTTAACTACCAAGAAGTGATTACCTTTCTGCCAGAAGAAAAATTCTACTCCAACCACAACTCACAAAGTTGGCATTCCTAAATGTGGGGCTTCCCTTACACTTCTAACAGATTTATTATTACATTATATGACTCAAGTAGAAATCTTATTTGTCTCTAGGACTAGGGGGACTAGGAGAGAAGCACTAATTTGTAATAAAGAGTAAAGGCAGAAGGAAGAGCAGGTTTCTTACTTGTCTTGCTCTTACTTGTTAAGTGTAAAATTGGACTTAGGATAACATTATTTAAAACTGTAAAACCGGCTCCAGCTCTGACATCACCTGTGCTCCTTGAGGAGTGACGATACCATGGAACCGGAGCCATGACTGAGGCTGATGTAAATCTGAAAGCCTACCCTCTTGCAGATGCCGACCTCACCAAGAAACTATTGGACCTCGTTCAGCCGTCATGTAACTACAAGCAGCTTCACAAAGGAGCCAATGAGGCCACCAAAACCCTCAAGAGAGGCATCTCTGAGTTCATCGTGATGGCTGCAGACACCGAGCCCCTGGAGATCATCCTGCACCTCCCACTGCTGTGTGAGGACAAGAATGTGCCCTACGTGTTTGTGCGCTCCAAGCAGGCCCTGGGGCGAGCCGGTGGGGTCTCCAGGCCTGTCATCGCCTGTTCTGTCACCATCGAAGAAGGCTCACAACTGAAGCAGCAGATCCAGTCCATCCAGCAGTCCACTGAAAGGTTCTTAGCCTAAACAGGTGGCCTCTGCCACACTCCCTGCTGACTCCTACCACAGGGGTTATGTATCATTTGTCTGTTAGCATATAGTATTTTGAGCTACCTTCTATTGTTATAAAATATTATAGTGCTCAAAAAAAACTATAAAATTTAATATTCTCTAGGGAATTAAACAAAAAAGGTATAAGTTCAAATGACAGGGAAAAGAAAAGTGGGTCACTGTTTAATAGTTTCTGCTCTGAAAGCTTCTTATTTTGATTTCTAGCACCTAGCACAATAAGCATTCAACTTATGAAATGATGCTGAGACAGAGCAGCCATTTTCTTACCTGAAGTTTAAAACTGTTTGAACCCCCTTTAAAATTTTTATTTTGTTCAATAATTTAAAGAAACATATCAGTAATTGTGAGATTAAAACTATAGAGTTGTGAGACCTACTATATTAAAATGCTGAAGGACCCTGAACCAACAGTTTGGCCAGTGTTCTCTTAGCTTCACTGTTCTTTTTCAAGGTTATATATAAAAAGGGCCATGTCATACCTATTGAGGGAGAACTGAAGGAGAAATCCAAGCAAACAAACAAACAAACAAACAATAGGATCCAACTAAAAGAAGCTACAAGTAAATAGGGATTCTATTTAACCTTAAGTAATCCCCATTTTTGGTAATCATTCATATTACAGAAAGATTTTCTGCTTTAAGAAAAATTTCATTGAAGAATTTTTTTAAAAGGAGCTCCCCAACTGCATTTATGTATTGAAGAACAATATATGTTACTTCAGATAGGATGAGGGCACGTAAGCAGCAATCCAAAAGCCAAAGAAATAAAAGCAGCCTTTAAAATTACAATCTAAATCCAGAGAAAAACAATTTAACCAATACAACATCTATTTCTTAAAGCATTTTTTCCTTTGGATTATTGATATTTACTGTTTTTTTTTAACTTAGGGAAGATATCTCTATTATTTTTTAAGGTTATATCTTATTTTGGGCTTCTGATATCCAGATATGTAATAACTAAATCCTGAAAACATTTTCCATATGATATTTAAATGCTGAAGACACATATCTTCCATTTTCTCTTCACAATGCCAAGTTAAGAAAAATTTAAATAAGTAATCTCTTGAAAAACATTTGAAAAGTCTCACTGTTTTTGCCCATATAATTGCCTAGCAAAACACCTTTTGCCAGATTCCATGATCTTTTGAGGCTGTGTCATCATATCTTACTTTACCTTCAAAGTTTGAAAATTTGGATAATTAAACACTTTCTGGACTAAATTAGACCTGCTGAACATTTACTTGGTAACTGTTCTTTAAAATGATGTATAGCTTAAATGAAAGATGACTGTTTTCCATTTCTAGGCAAAGAAATTTAAGTTGCACAATTTTCTAACAATATGAATTTTTAAAGCCTAGAAACGTTGAGGAAGATCTCAAAGAACAGGATAGCTGATATGGAGCATTTAAGTGGAGTTTTACCTATATAGAGAAAGAACTAAATGATACATTGAAGTTCTACCAAGGCTTCTTAATTTTATGCAGATCACCACTAATCTAGTGATGTACATTAAAGACTGATCATTAAATTGCCTTTAAACTGTATCTGATATGAATGAGATCTTTAAAGTTTTGAAAGGAATGTAAGTATTTAACACAAAGTAGAAGTACTATTATGAAGTGGTTAAGAGCATGAGCTCTGGAGTCAGACCTAGGTTTGCAACCTTGTTCTTCTACAGCTATGTGAACTTAACCAAGTTATCTAGCTTTCCAAAGGTTAAGCTCCTTCATCCATAATATAAGGAAAGTAACAGTATTCATAGGGTTGTTATACAAATTAAATGATACAATGTATGGAAAGCATAGTAGCAATATTATCTATTTATTAATTATTCAGTATATGCGAGGCATGATGATTATTTTAACTATACATTTACAACACAGTATGTGGTTACCTCCTGCAACTTTCAATGCATTATTGTGGAATTATCTTTGGCTTCTGAGAATAGGAAGATACCACTAGGGAAGGAAACAAATATAAGTTGTCTTGATAAATCTACCTAGCATAAATCTAGGTGAATCTCATAATATGCTTGCATTAAAATAAAGATCCCTTCATACGCCTAATCTGAGTTTATATATTTAAACCTTCTCAACTTCATTTCTTTAACTCAACAGTAAACACTCTGTCCTCTAACATTTATGTTACTTTTTCAGTCAATAGTTAAGTAGTAATAATCAATAATGCTATATATCATGATATAGTTGATAAAGATGTTTATAATCTTTCATCTTTTCCTTTCATAATTTAATAACAACTGAATTGCAACACCATACCAATTTTTTAATTGAAAGTTTGTTGCTGTAAAGTTTTAAATCATTCTCAAACTTTATCAAGCTGAAATTTTGTCATATCAATTTTTCTTAAAGGTATATAAATATATCTGTATAGGAACAATCAGATATATACAAATAAAATGTAGTAAGCAATACAAATTAGATGAAATGGTATCTTAGTGACTACTACTATCATTTTGCCTTTCCATAGGCAGCACAGTCTAATGGAAAGAATACCAGTTGCTGCATCCATAAGTTGTGACTAAACAGCCTGGATCAATCATGTAATCTTTCTAACATTCAACTGTGAAACAAGGGGAGTACTTTAGAAGTTTATTTGCTTAGGATTGAAGATACTGTATATAAAATTTATATGTGCTGATATAAAATAGATACTAAATAAATGATAGTTACTGTTAGTAATAAGAAACAAGCTAATTTGCTTGTTCCATCAGATGGCCCACTGAAAAAAGCGCTCCACTGATCAGTTTACAGGTTTCATACAAAACAAAAAAACCTGCTAAGAAGGGGTATTAAGTCCTTATCCATGTAAGTATCAATCTTATAGTAAAGATAATGTGGTTTAAATATTTATGACAATGTAAGCACACATGAAAGCAAATTAAGACATTCTTAAGTCTAGTAGGGCTTGCTATTAGTACTTTTTAAAGCCTTGGGGCTGGGCAGGTATTAAATCTATTTCCTGGTTACAGGTGTAGAAATAAGATTATTAGCAAAACAGGGTGGAGAATATAGGCTTAGAGGTAGTACATGTGAACAGAAATCAGGACCCTGTCATGGGAGAAAGCTAGGTGATTAGAAAAATGAAACACAGAAGTAAAAATGAGGTTCTTCAAACTAGAATATACTAGTAAGAATCTATCTTATAAAAGTAATACCTCTGTCTCCCAGCATAGTGCTATTAAACTGAAATTTCATCAGTATTTTACATTAGTAAAGAGAGTTCCAAGTAGTACATGGTTTTAAGTGAGATCTCTGTAGAAGCATCTTTTCAATACACAATAATAGATTCTTTAAAGGGTAAGTTTAACTTAGATCCTTTGTATGTTGAAAAATATATGCAGCTCTTTCTACACTGAAACCTAGGTCTTAAAGAAAAATAAAGTTGAGACAATGCAATGAAATAGTAAACACCCAGTCACTATCTTTGACCATTCAGTATGAGCTAAAGAATAAAAACTGTAGAGGGGGGAAAACATTCAAGAATAGGCCCAAAAGTTCATGTTATTTTCATTTCTATACTTTCTGATGCTTTCATTTACCATAATCCTCAAAAAAGCATAAATACTTATACATAGCTATACTGTAAACTCATTATAATAGTTCTCCACAGCAGAAATTTGTTTTTAAAAGGAGGAAGATAAGATAGCCAGATTCCAAAAGGTTCTTGTGTTAAACAGTCTCTTCTAGTAGATGACACCACAAACTGGGAGGCCCCCACTACAGCAAGAGTCTATTTACAGTGAACCCTTTATTATCCAGTACCTCATATGTGTGCATTATAAGAATAACTGATGTTCAAAAACAAGAACATCAGTTCTCAATCATCAAAGATTAAATTACATTTAATTTAGGTTCCATGTCAATATATTTATTATATTTTGTCTGATACATATAAAATAAATAAGTTCTTTGAAAACTGATCACTCAAGATGGATGTTATGTTTTCCTTTGTAATATGATTATTTAGTAAGTTTAGAAAACACCTCTTCTTATAAGTGTTTGAACTAACAGGTAAAAAATTATGTGGTTTCAGAAGGTTGGTCAAACATTCTAAACAAGCTGCCTAAATATTATTTCCAAAAAAAACCAGGAACAAGAATGACTATGGAAGAAAACAGAAATGGTAAGACTATAAACAAAGAAACAGCAAATTCTGGAGAAAAGAACACAAAAACCAGAAAGGAAACAAAAATACTCATATAGATTATGAATAAGTACATTACCTAGGTTTCTCTAAACTCAAACTGAGTACATACTAAACTTTTTCTAGTAGGCACACTTCATTTCTTGAGTGTTTCCAATTAACTTCACCAGGATTCTTAATAGTGTACACACAAGGACAGTGTACTAATGTTACCTCTTAGAATATTACTTGGTAAGATCAAATGAAAGATAAAAAGATTACCCAATTGTTCATCATCTTAATTTTTTCCCCTGATTTCAAATTATACATATGTTAGGCTATAAAACTTCTGAGTTACTAACTAAAGATATGTTCTAAACATGAAAAAAAGTAGCAAGAAAAAACTGGTAGCATGAAAAAAACTGGTATGAGTCCAAATGGGCCTTCACCAACTAAGTATATTTAATTCCCATTAGTGATAATCATGAGCATCACACAAAAAGTTCCACCATTAACATGAATGACAAGATTGTCTGCCAATAACCAAATAAAATAGCAGAGTCTTCTGAAAAATTATATGAAACATTTTTGCATTCTAGTGGCCAATGCCTCAGTCTATGTAGAAAATGTTATATATTTAGAAGGTAATTAATACTACTTTTATATTCACGTTAATACTGCACATAATAGTTCCACATATACTTGTCATAACATGTATTGTAATAATTTATAAGGAACACTTACTGGGTAAATTTTTTGGATGGATGGAAGGATGGGTTCAGGTAGGGCTATAAAAAGAAAAAGTTTAAAGCTTCCGTGATTCACGTAATTCATTTTACAAAGCAATAATTTGTCAGCTACACCCCAGGTATGAGACTATATGGGTTTATGCTAAAATTCAACAGCTTTCATATACTTTGTGAAATTAATTCTGATCCCTAAAAATTTAAATTCAAAATATATCTAAGTAGACAATTTAAGGTCTGTTAATAAATTACATATATTTCTATGTAAACCAATGTTCCTTACATGGTTTTAGAATAATAGGTCATCGATAAATGGACACACATCATTTGGTCCAACATCAGACACACACACAAAATAAGCAAGACAATTGTTGTGCTACAGATATTAAAAAGACATTGTTAAGATGGATGTAGCTATCAAAACAAAAATTTTTTAAGTACAATCCAATGGCACATCATAAGAATAACAGCTCTATCATAATTGTCCCTTTATTATTTAATTTCTTCTAACAATAATACCAAAATTGAGATAGTTTTGGGAAATTGATCTATTGGGAAAAAAACTGAAAAGATCTTCAACTTCATTAATACATTTTTAAAAAGAAAACCTCAGCAAAGGTTAGAAATCTAAATCAGGAGATTTGTACCAATCTGCTATATAATAAATAAAATTTCATAAAAAATAATCATTATCGTCATATGTCTCTGCATTTTTTAACTGCCATTCTGCACCCTTCAACAGCTTTACCCAAATCCAACCTCATTAAATGTGCTAACTGTAATCTCACATCATTAGAATGTAGATGGAATAACATGAAAGGCAGAGTGTTTAATATTCACAATATAAGAAGTAACTGTAAAATAAGGTATCTTGAATATAGTAAGATACAAATAATACATTTTCAAGATTTCTTTAAGATTAAAGACCAAATATAGTACTATAATTTGATAAACTATGATAAACTATGCATGATAAACTATGTATTTAAGAATTAGAAATAATTACATATACAGTTGACGCTTGAACAATACAGGGGTTAAGGGTGCCAACCCCTGTGCAGTCCAAAATCTGCATATAACTTTATAGTTGGCCCTCCATATCTGAGGTTTCAAATCTACAGATTCAACCAGCTGCAGATCATGTAGTAAGTACTGCAATACATATATACCAAAAAAAATCTGTACATAAGTAGACCCGCACAGTTCAAACCTGTGTTGTTCAAGGGTCAACTGTAATTAAATAAATTCAGTAACAAAGAATCATTACTTGACTTTTAATTTGCTATTTAGCAAAAAAATTTTTAAATGACTCCTGGAATACATTAATGAACACATAATCAACCATTATGACCAATTTACATGGTTTCCAACTATGATTATAAATGTATAAATTTCTACCACATAGTACAAAGTAGGATGCTTTATTTAAATATCTCTTCATCATGCTTTATTCCCAAGTTGAAAACTGGAAACTATAATAAAATAAAGTTCCATGATAGTATGGAACGTTCACAGTGTATGACTAAGAATATTAGGGGAAAAAACTCACTCGTTACTTACCAGAATCACTCTCAGGAAGTAAGGATACATATTTTTTTCCCCAAAGACATTCAAATGCTAAAATTCTAGAAGACCCTACAAATAAACTCAAGCCCCAGTCACTTAATTCTAAAAGTCTCTATATTTGTATAACATTTTTAATGGCTTTTTAATAATTTTCATTATAATATAGAAGTCAAATTGGAAACTCTTATTAGAAATTAGTTTAAGTTTTAAATCTAAAAACCTGAGTTCTATTCCCATGTAACACTGCTAGTAAAATAAAATTATAACTTAAAAAAGGATGAAGAAAAGACTGTAGAAAATTAGAAAAAAAAAATTATCTCGTTCTAGTTATCTCATAACTAGAATGCTAGGAGAGAAAAATAAGCACAAACCACTGGTATAGGGTCTTTCAGTAGATAAAGAGCTTTTAGAACTAAGCAATTTGGAAGCTTTTGGGGGCAAGGTTATCATTCAAAAACCCCCTACCTTACAACCTTAAAGATTTTAAAACACTCGTCATTAGAGCAGCAGTTAGTGTACCCTGGCAATTATTTACCAATGTTATCCTGATAGTAACCTCAAAACATTTAGTAGTTTTTCAAATGTTTACTTTATTCCAAACCAACATACACTCTGAAAGAACCTCTCTGTAACAACATCTATTTTGATTTCAAAATTTTGGACTTCAATCTTTTACTTTTCTCTCTCAAAAGCAAAATAAGACAAAAGTTTATTATTGCAGGATATGATCAACAGATAATGCCTTGAATATATTTAATCTATAAGATTTTACTTTGCCTGTAGTTTGGATGAGAGCTTTCTGGTCAGGCCTTCACAAATTTATACACATAAAAGTTACATACTAATTCATCAAAAGTTAAACTAAAAAAAAAAAAAGCAGACCTTCAACAACACTAAACAACCACTAATTTTGAAAACACAAGAACAATTTTAAAATGCCTAAGAGATACTTCTATACCTGGTAATATGGTAAACATTCCATGAATATTCATTCATATTGTTGTTTCTAACCAACTGACACTTTTGCCTTTATTATTAACTCATAATCTTAAATTGCTATTAAATTCTCTTCTCAATAGGTTTTTCCCTTCATGCTTTCATCAGTCACTTTTTCAAGCATATGTAGTTTGTAACTGACTGTTGAAATTCATTCTAGGAAATGCTTTAATCTTTTCAACCTTTCTACATAGAAAGGACCTGTTTCCCTTCTCTGTTCATGGCAGAAAAGATATTAAAGCATTTAAACAAAACTTAAAGGTCATCTAATCCAACCATTAGTGTTACAGATGAATATTAAAGCCAGAGAGGTAGAATAACTTGGCCAAAATCACACAAACTAGTTCACTGTGGCAGAGCTGGAACTGCTCAATACACCTTGCAGACTCTTGTATGACAAGAAAAGCAATTATTAATACTTATTTCAATCTCTGTAATTTCTTCTGTGGAGTAGGTTAAATCTGCCAAAGTACAGAACTACACAGTAGGTCTGGTTAGCTGATGTCTTTTAACAAACACCTAGAAATGGTTGATGAGAGTGCCATTAATTACTAACCATCTTAGTAAACAGGACCACTTTATCAAGAATAAAATGTTTAACAAAATCTAAACCAAATTTTAACATGATTTCATTACACTGGTAAAACACTAACATTTGAATTTTTAACTTGCTTACAAAACCACCAAGGGGCATCTGTGATTAAAGTACATTTTTCTAAAAAAGCAATCAAATTAAAATTTCTAATGTAACCCAAAAGAATGGAGGGATAGGGCACACATTATGAATGTTCATGCATGTTATATGCTTTAGTCAAATCTAATGTTTAAATCTCAACTAAAACTAAAAAATGAATAGACACTAGGTGGTAGTACATGAATGTTAGTCTTATTCTTCTTCATATATTCTATATGTATTTTACAAGAAGTATTTCTAATCTATTCAATTTTTAATAAAAGTGAACTGCAATCCACAAGATTGGACAGAGTTCACTAAAAAAGCATCAAAAGTAATGTATGTTTCAGATTGAACTATAAAATTGGACAAAAATGATCAGTGATATATAAAGAAGTATCTAAAGCAGCCAACATCATGTTTCAAATCCTTTTGGAAGGGCAAATCTATCATCAAATTAGTATATATCCAAGACTGTTCAGCAACAAAAATACATGTATTTTAATTAGCCTGAAATTCTTTAACAACAAAGAGGAAGATTAACCTTTCTGATGATTACTGATTCACAAAATTTTGGTCCATTTAAACTATTTTAAGTCTCTCTCATTACCTCAAAAAAATTCACCTGATTCCACTGTTCAAATAAAAATATACTCTTATGTAATATATTATAAAATATCTACAAATACAGTAATATATAAAGAAAACGAATCCTACTGTCCATAAGTAATAACACCTGATAAATTTTTGGCACATACTTTTTCTGTATTTGTATACATATGAATATATACACATTCAAGTATAGCTACTGTCTTTTAAATAAAATTGGTATTATGTTGTATATGACATTGTTATCATAAATATTTTCTTATATCAATAAATATCTTTAAAACATGGTTTTTAGTATCTGTATAAATTTCATATTAGGATATATCATAATTAATTTGACCATTCCTCCTACTCTGAAAAACTTAGATTATTTTTAATCTTTCATTATTTCAACAAACACCATGAAAAACAGCCTTATATAAATTCATATGTACATCACTGATTATTTACCTTAGGATAAGTTCCTAGAAATGGAATCACTGAGTCAAAGAGTATAAACATAAATATTACAATAATTGTTTTCTAAACTGTGCAATATTAACCCACAACTTCCTGGTAAATGGTCTTACATTAATATCAAGTCTTTCACCCAATCTCCATGCCAGTTCACAGGAAATAAAAGCTTCTTTAAACCAACAAGAAAATCATTTAATTCCTGTCTCAAGTGAAAAATAAAAAACATGATGAATGGTGCTTGAGCAAGATAATGGGTCCACAATACAGTGGTGAAAGTTCTTTGAATACAAGAGCGAATACAGGAAACTGTCAAAAAATAAAAACACAGTGAAACTTCTTTATAATGTTTTCCAGGGATAACATTACTAAAACATCTCTTCAAAGCAACAAAATAGGAAATGTGGTTGTATGTGCCTTAGAAAAAACTTTTTAAAACAATGATATTTGAATATAAGGTCAACAGGGAAGACACCATAATGAAGTTTAACTGCATTTCCGTTTTAAAAATTGGGAAAAACTCCACAATACTTACTTTGTAAATAGTGCAAAACCATCAATACAAGACTATAGCTGCTTAAAGTACCACGACTGGCATCATTTATCTCATGGTGACTCGCCCACTTCTTAATCACCAGTACTAACGGACGAACTCGATTTTCAACTGAAAGTAAAATTAAAACTTAAAAATGGTAAGGAGATTTTACAGTTTCTTTGAAAGTTTACATTATTTCCGAACTCCATGCCAATAGAAAGAGCAATGCCTCCAGTTATTAAACACTGTTCACCATAAATGTGTCTTACTTCTAAAATGTACTTGTTACCTTTAAAAAATGACCAATTATTAAAATTCATTTTATTGACCTATTACTCTGGTAGTATGTGATTTTAGTGTAGCAACATATTATGTATATGAGAAAATGAGACACACTGTACATAAACACAAAGAGGTATCAGTATTTACTACACACATCTTTATGAAGGAATAAAGAATGAAGGATAAATACAGAAGGTATTAATTGTTTGGAAATAAACACAAAACTTACGGTATGCATACGTTCTGAGAAGGAATGTGTTTCTTATTCCAACAATATTGTTTACATTCAAGTCGAACTCCACACAACTATTTTAAAAAATGAAAAAAACTTCAGCTCAAATACAAACTAAACTAACTCCCTAGTAACTAAACTCATATCCATCCATCCATCCAATGATACAAAATAGCATGGGCCCAAAGACCTTAAAATGAGACACTACAGAAATAAGAATGAAAACATACTTTTAGTATGATCGGGGGTCTATTAAAGATATAAAATAAGGTTACTGTTGAAGGATCCATAATGTACAAGTAAGGCTTCAATTATTCTTAACAAAAAAAAAAAAAACTTTTAATTTTGTAATCTTTTCCAGATAAACAAAATTATATGGCCAAACACATTTCTGGGCAAGTTATCCCACTAAGTTATATATTCTCAATCAATTTTGAACGACAGCATCATCTGCTTTAAAATAGGAATGAAAAACCAAATAAAGTACAGGTGAAAAAATAAAAGTTCTGTCTACACTTTATATTCCCTCCAAAAGGGTTGCTAAATTATAGTATCATGACAAATTTGGCTACTGACATCTAGGAAGAACTATAACAACCAAACACATAACAGAAGGGACACTTCTTTGAAATCAAAGATATCATGCAGTTCACAATTTAGAAAATATGGCAATAATGGTGGGATACATAAAGAATGTCTAAACTCAAAATAACAAGGACTAACTAATGCATAAGTAACAGGACCATATACTATCAGGTCCAACTTCTGAACAATGAGTCTTTCTGTGAAAAGTGTCTAAAATAAAAACTTAACAAAAGTCCTTTCTATAGCTTTTAACTGTAAAACTTGAAATTTACCTTTTCAGATTTTCTAGTTACGGGAAAAGAAATCCTATAATCTTTCAATTATCCATACACATTAATAAAAATTGATAGTGAAATTAACACTTCAGATATATTTAGCTTTGGGAAGCTCATGGCAACAGTAAAGTTACATTCTTTGTGTTTGTACAAATCTAACACTGAAACCAGTTTGCACTCCCTGTATATAACTCAATAAAGAGGAAAAAAACACTTAGATGGAAACTAGTGTGCAAATAAAAACTTCCAAAAATATGAATTCAGAGCTTTAAAAATATCCACAGTACTTGCTTCAAATTCTACTTCTAGAAATACTGAAGTAACCCTTAATAAGGAAAGAATTTTATGCACAAAATGCTTATTTAAACAGGGAGTGGTTAAGTTAAAGTCAATAAATTCACACAATGAAATACTGTAAAGCAACTGAAAATGAAGCCAGAAGATATTCAATGATAAAAGCAAGTATTCATGATATACTGTTAAGTAACAAAGTACGATTTCAATTTTAATTTTAAAAGCTTTTATGCAGGGCTTCCCTGGTGGCGCAGTGGTTAAGAGTCCGCCTGCAATGCAGGGGACACAGGTTCGTGCCCCGGTCTGGGAAGATCCCACATGTCACGGGGCGGCTGGGCCGGTGAGCCATGGCCGCTGAGCCTGCGCGTCCGGAGCCTGTGCTCCGCAACGAGAGAGGCCACAACAGTCAGAGGCCCGCGTACCGCAAAAAAAAAAAAAACCTTTTATGCACTCATACGCATAGAAAAGGGTCTGAAAGGCTTATACTAAAACGCTAACATCAGTTATCTCTGGATGTTAGAAGTGCAGTTGTTTTTTTCCTTAATGGTGTGTATAGAGAAGAATTATAAAATGGTACTTATATAGAATACTTAACAATGAAAAAACCTTGTATAATAATCTTAAATAGAAATAGAATTGTTTATATAACTACACTTTTCAAAACAATTATAATTAGCTAATAGTTTTACTTACATTTACTTTATGTTTTATCTCTCTTTATCTTCGTGCTTTAAAAAAAACTTCACCATTAAAAATAGGAAACTCCATCGTTACTTGATAGAAATTCAGTAAATATTTATAGATTAGATGGATGTTTGGATGAATGAGGGGGAAAGTTTGAGCCAGCACTTATCTAAAGATTTGTTTAAAATATATATATTCAGTCAATTCTGATTATTCACAGTAGTTATGTTCTATATAGTCGCTGCAAACACTAAATTAGTGAACAGTGAACCATTGCTCCTAGAGGAAACAAAGGATTAGGTTCCTAGGAGCCTCCAGTCACATTTTCATCAGCGGATCAAGATGTCTCCAGTCACATTTCATTGGGTTGGCCAAAAAGTTTGTTCGGGCTTTTCTATCACATCGTATGGAAAAACCCGGACGAATATTTTTGGCAACACTATATTTTATTTTATTTTTTCGTGGCCGCACTGTATGGGATGTGAGATCTTACTCCCCTGACCAGGGATCAAACCTGTGCCCCCTGCAGTGGAAGCACACAGTCTTAACCACTGGACTGCCAGGGAAGTCGCTCCAGTCATATTTTCCTCAACTGATCAATATGTAACTTTGTTTTATGTATGTTTCAACTTAAAGACACCTCATTTAATATACTGTTCATTCAATAACAGTGAAGTCATTGCAAAGAGCACTGTACTCTACTCGTGCTTGAATGAAGCACATCTAACACACATTATTTCCTCCATATGGCACATCACAGCTTTGTGCAAAAGGACCCTAGACAGTACCTCAGCATTATGTTCCGGACTCACTTTAAGCAGCAAAATCAAGCACAAAAGCACAAAAATGTGAAAAACAGCACTAACTAGACTGTGAAAAGGACATTTGTTTATAGTATGAGAGCTGAAACAAGAAAACAGAGTGTCACATTGTTAAACTCAGTTGGGAACACCTACATCAGGTGACTCAAAATTTTCCCCACTCTGTGCATGTCTGTGAATAATCATAAAAGTGCTGCAAATGTTAATTTGGGGGGTTACAAAATATATTTTATCAAGTATGCAAATTCATAAATATGGAATCCATGAATAATGATCAACTGTGTATATACTTATATAATTTCAGTATTACTTTTATAAACTGGGCTAGAAAATGTGATTTATCACAATCCTATATATTTTTTAGAAAATAAATCTTTTTTAACCAATAAAACAAACACCTATTTACATTTTATAAAATGTAAATAGATATTATATAAAAGATTCTAATTCCAATGCCTATAAGAAATCCAGAACCCAAACAAGAATACGTAGATAGATATAATTATATTAGTAACAACCCCCTTTGATATAAATATACATCAAATTTCATTAACTAAGATATGTTCTCAAGAGCACATTTCCGAAAGGCAAGAAGATCATTTAAAACTCTAAAATATAAATACGTATATATTCTTTCAATTGGATAGTCCCAAATACTCAAAACGTCAACCAGAATAACTAAGTACAGTTAAGTATGAACAACTGCTCAGACTATTTTAAAAAATCATTTCAAAAACCAAATCATCTCTAAATGGAGATAAGCTATTACGTGATAGCATACACTTTTTAATTATCTACCTCAGAAGAATACCTAAAAATTATCTAAGGCAACTTAAAAAAAAAAACTCAATAATCACTGACCTGACTTTATCCCTGAACTTCACAATTGGCACTTTTGCTCGAATCAGCTGAGGTCTCTCAATGTAACCAGCTGAAGGATAAAAGATAATATGGATATCTGTAAATGTTTCTCAAATTCATAGTGTTCCAATGCACATT
Organism: Monodon monoceros; assembly: GCF_005190385.1. Lineage (NCBI taxonomy): Eukaryota > Metazoa > Chordata > Mammalia > Artiodactyla > Monodontidae > Monodon > Monodon monoceros. The sequence continues at coordinate 63,402,427 of NW_021703768.1, read as the reverse complement.
TTTTAAAAGTAATATTTTACTTAGCTAAAACAATTTGAGAAAATATAGTCTTTGAGACAGAAAGCAAAGACAAAAGGACATTATCAAATTCTTCTAAGTTTGGAACTTCCGATACCATGTACAGGACTTTATATATTAATACGTTATTTTCAGAAATGTGATCTAATATTTAATAACATCTATAAAGAATTTCATCAGAGCATTATAAGAGAAGTATCTATGCCAGCAGCAGGGGGATAGCTAAATTCTGGTACAGCACACGGCAAGATATGGCAGCCACAGAAATCACATTTACAAAGAATCTTAAATGTGGAAATGTTGGCAACATGATACAGGGGGCAGTGATACATTCAAATAAGTATGATCTGTAAGAGGAAAAACACATACATACATATTTTTTTATTCCACCAAACTTTAAAAAATGTTTTTTTGTGAGTTGAAATACATGTTCATTGTAGAAAATTAGGAAAACACAGAAATGTATATAAAAAAGAAACTGCGAACTTTTCCCAAAAGAGCAATTTCCTAATGTTTCAACTACAAAAAAAGTAATAACATATTGTAACACTAAAAATTTTCTGTTATAATGCTTCTAACACAAAAATCATAAAATACATCAAGCTTGAAATAGAATTATGTGCAGGAATTCAGTGAGGTTTAATGAAAAATAAGATTAAGAGTTAAAGGTTTTGAGTTCCAAGTACAGGTTCAGACACCAACAAACTATACTCCTCGGGCAAGTTACTAAGCCCACTGATGACCAGTTTCCTTAATTATTAAAAACACTAATTAAAAAGAAAACTTTCATTTGAATTATATGATCTCTTAGCTCCCTTTCACTTTTAATATTTTATGATTTTAATAATAGTTATTAAAAATTCATTTATGGTACAAATTACTCCTTTATTTTACAGATGTGAAATTCAAGTCCACTGAAATAAATCTCTTGATTTGTTTCTTTCCTACGACTGATATGTTATTCAAGGGCAATAACTCATTAAGTGACTTTGTATTTTCCAGCTCAAAGCCTGACACATAAGGAGTATTTGTTAAATACACAGACAAACTATCTTTCCAACATCACAGTTAGTGTGACTTCAAATGTCCACAATATTCTGTGTAAGTTTAAATAAATTATTTGAGATAAATTATTACACAATATTCTGTGTAAGTTTAAATAAATAACATGTGGATTAAAATCTGCTTCGTCAGCTTATTCAAAGAATAAAATCATACAGTAAAATGGCCTAAGTCAATAATTTTGTTTTCTGTTGGAGTAATATATCTGGGCTTCAAGTTCAGTGATAATGTTTTTAAAACAAGTAAAGATATATGTCATTGCAAAACAGATGAAATTCTCTCTTCCTCACATGAATACCTATAAGACTTCACCTGTATACTTCTTTTGGCTTGTCAGATACTCTGCATTACAGCTATTTACATTCATGCTTTAGCTTCCCTAATGGTCTACAACCTGTTGAGAAAGAACTGAAGCTTACATATCTTTGAATTCCCCTCTACCTTCAGTGGGACAGCTTACAAGTAAACTCAATAAAGATTTGCTGAATTATACATTTCTGTGTTGAATGGTTTACTCTTCTTTTTAATCAAAAGTTAAAAGGAATTTATTTGGGAAAAAGGATCTACATTATACCTAACCTAACCAGAAAATAAAAAATCCTTACCAGAAAATAAATATAGTGCGAGACATTTTAAATAAATAGTTGTCAAATGACATATGAACGTGAAGCATGTCAGACTTACAAAGTCTAGTACAGAAGTGTTTATGGACTAAGGTGAGGATATGCCGTGCTTCAGTCTTCTGATTTACCTGAAAAAAACACTGAAAAGTTAAAAATAAAGTGTTTTTTCATTATCTTTCTAAACTTAGTGTTTTATTTTCTTAATGTACCTCAACAAAAAGAAAACATAAAGTATACTTTTCATTGGAGTTGTTTTTCAATATATAGTAAATTCATTATTTAAAAGTCAACCTTTATGCTATCTTTTACATCAATATTTCTAAATCAATTTCTGACTTTAAACTTAAAAGCACAATTTTAAAAGAAATACTGAAACAGCCATATGTCATTTTTTCACTTTAGTATATAAATGTAAAAAAAAATCTTCTCCAAGAAAAATAAACAGAATTTTAACTTTCTGTAACATGTTTTATTTCCCTATCTAGACTGTGAGTTGCTTAAAAATAAGATTAAAATCTATGGTGTTTCAGTATGAGTTGTAACAACAGATTCAGACATGTGAATAAGACTAGAGGATTAGTGTGATGTTCTTAAGTATAACCTAATTGTATGGGAGAAAGTTTTAATTAAAACTCTAGTATTCTCCACTATGTTTATTATTTCTGAGAGGCTTTTTTCTTTTCTTTTTCAGTTTTCCTTTATATGATTTCAAAGCCTAGAAAAATATCAAGAGTTTCTTTCCTGGAATAAATCTCTTTCTGATTTGCAGTAACTAGAAGTCAATTTTGTTAGTGGACTAACAGGAATAGTAAAAATATATATTACCATTCAACAGAGGTTTTTGTATTTTTTAAGAGGTGGAATATAAGGCATATTAAAATTACACTGAAATTAACTTAATCTTTGGTGATCCAGAAGAGACTTCAGGGCTTCCCTGCTGGTACGGTGGTTAAGAATCTGCCTGCCAATGCAGGGGACACGGGTTCGAGCCCTGGTCCGGGAAGATCCCACATGCCGCAGAGCAACTAAGCCCGTGCACCACAACTACTGAGCCTGCGCTCTAGAGCCTGCGAGGCACAACTACTGAGCCCATGTGCCACAACTACTGAAGCCTGCGTGCCCAGAGCCTGTGCTCCACAATAAGAGAAGCCACCACAATGAGAAGCCCGCTCACTGCAACAAAGAGTAGCCGCTGTTCGTGGCAACAAAGACCCAATGCAGCCAAAAATAAATAAATAAATTTATTAAAAAAAAAAAAAAGAAGAGACTTCATTCAGCATATTAAAGAGGCTGCTCAGGTCAGCTTAATGAACAACAATTATTGTGGAATTAAGGATACACAAGAGTATCAGTTAACAGGGAATTCAAATAAACATAATACTAAATAGCAAAATTTGGTTGCTAAATAAGAAGAAACAAAGTCAAAATATCAGAGACAATTACGTTAAATCACAGTAGTCTTACTTTAAATTTCAGTGAAATCTCTCTTTTTGAATTCCCAAAATAAGTACTCCAAATCCCATAGTACTTTCAAGGGGAAAACAATAAAGATTAAAAATAGAATCACTGAGAATAGAAATGGAAGGAAATATATCAAGATAAAGAAAAACTCTTCCTCTTTGCTGCATCCTGGTAACATACCCAACCTAATAACATTTCAAAATACAGGCAGAGCTCTTTAAAAACACATAGTGCAACCACCTCACTTTAATAGTTTAGAAATAAATTAATGCTAGAATTTCTGTTACGTTTATTGTGTACATGCCTGAAAAAAAAAAAAAAGCAGCAGCATTTCCTGGCTTTCCTTGAATTCTTATAAACAGAGAATTCAAAGAAGCAATTAAAACAGGTTTTTTTCCTCAATGACTCTTACATGAAATTTCTTAAATGACTTAACATGAGAAACACACTTGGAATAAATGTTTCATTACTTACTGGTTCCTCTTTAACAACTAGACATAAATCACCATCACTGCTCCGAGTACCAAATCCATTTAAAGAGGACCCAACTAAAAAAAGTCTGCTTTCTAGAGAAACAGAAGAGAATTATAAGGTATTATTTAAAATTTAAAATTGGGATGCATGTACTTAAAGGGCATGCAAAACAAGGAAACATACGTGGAAATATCAGCTGAATTTCTCTCTGCAGCTCTGTTCGACAGAGTTCTTTCTTCTTTAAATCACTTACTTGCTGCTGACATGCTTCAAATAACTCCAGTATCTGCTGACTCAACTTGGATGCACCACAAAAAAAGTAAAAATTTTGTTCAGAAATGTAAAAGTTATTACTGTATTGAGAAATATAAAATTACTCATAGTATTTTTTAAATATATATTATCTCCTTAACACTTTCTAATACAAAACTACCTTTATTCAAGTAACCATAATTACTTAGTAACTGAAATAGTTACCAACTTTTACATAGTAAAGTATCACTGACAAGTCACAGAGAATTCATAATGAGTGTAATTCACAGGTCATCAAACTACAACCTTCAGTTACTGCCTGTTTTTGTATGGGACATGAGCTAAGAATGGTTTTTACATTTTTAAAGGGTTATAAAAACAAACAAAAATATGCAATAGAAACCATATGTGAGTGGCAAAGTCTAAAATATTTACTATCTGGCCTTTTAAAGAAGAAGTTTACGCAACCCCTGGTATTCATACCACAAATACCAAATACAACAGACTTTAGAAGAAAAGTCCCTGGTTGTCTATGCTCATGCAAACCACCCTCTTCCCTATTCTTACAACACCGCCCTGAACCCTGCCTTCCTGTGGCCATCTATGGACAGATCTCCCTGTTTATCTACCTATCTGGTTCACACTTTCCTCTCCAACTGATCTCTTGCCATCACCACAGGTGACACCCTTACCTAAAATGGGCTAAGTATCATAACATACTCCCAGCATTTCTGAACTTCTTTTACTTTAATATTTTTTATCAGTGTTACACTCCCAGAGCCATATCATGGTCTTTACAGTAAAACAGAACTTCTTTACCTCTGAAATTTAAAATTCCAATATACTATCTTGGCTTCAATCTCCTGTCCAATTTTCACTTTCTTACCCTCCTCATACCTTCTCTAGAACCACACAGACCTGGATTCTCTTGAATCCTCCCTTTTCTCCCAACCCAACAGCTCCTGAAATAGCATGATTTCCTTCTCTACGCAGTCTATACCCCACAATGCATCCCTTGAACCACTCATTTTTATCATGCCTTAACAACATTACACCCTTGTCATGCTCTAACAAAATCCTAATTTTAGGTTCACTACAAACAACTACCTTCTCTGCTCTTATATCTGAGTTGCTAACTTAAAAAAAAAATCACAAAATTGATATCTTTCAAATTTATAGTTTAAGAACAAACCTAAGATTGACCCTTAGCATCTCTCAGCAATTACTTCCATGTCTCTGGTTAGATATTGCTTCCTTTTTTCACCATCAGCATTCCAAAATGTTTACACCTTTCCTCAAGTTCCCTACACTTATCTCACTTTCTTTAGCAGATAACTTCACATTAAAGTTTACTAAGAAAACTGAGGATACCAAATGTGACATTCCTCAGCTTCCTAACTACAAACTTGCAAACTACTATCTGTATGAAATCTCATCTCCTTACCTCTCCTGTCAAACTGTCCTCTTCCTCGGTTCAAAGTTAATCTCTCTATCAATACTTCTGTATCCATCCCTTCTGGTAGCCTCTAGGGCACAAATATTCCATCAGTTTTTTGGTCTGTCTTTTGCATTTTCAACCTCTCCCTCTCTAGGCCATTCCCCAAGTCCATGACCAGGCACAAGTCTCACCCATCATTTAAAACAGTTTCTTTTATCATGTTTAGAATACTCATTTTAAGAAGGCAGAGGCAGTCTGGGCAACTTGGCAGTGAAAGAGACATAATTATTTAATATCCCTGAGTAGCCATCACCCCCCCAAAAAGACAAAGCAACTAGGAAAATAAAACAAACAGATCAAACCAAACCAGAACAAAATAAAAATGGCCAACGAATACAGCACAATTGACTATACTCATGAACCCTAAAATACTGGCAGTTAGGACCCAACACCAATAGCAGCAAGACCCACATGGTATCAGAACATAACAGAAAGAAGACGAAAGGGATCTGGGACAGCCCCAAAGCCAGAACATCCAGAAATCAAACTGCCTAGAGGTACTACTTCCCACCCCCTTCCTTAAATTGGCAGGTCCAACTTGGTGTGGAATAGCAACCAAAACTGGGAGGGAGCTTCACAGGCTACAACTCATAAGTAAATGCAAGAGGATCACACAAAGATCAGAAATCTCAAAACTAAGTGAAACTCCCTTCTAAAACACAGCAACACACCAAGGAGAAATTGCCAGTAAGAGAAATCTAAACTAAGTAGCACAGAGCCATTAGGTGTAAAGGAAAGAAAGTCTAAAACTAGAATGATTCTGACTTCCAGAGGACATCTGACAATGTCTGGAAACAGTTTTGGTTATCATATTTGGGGGAATGGGTACGACAGGGTGGTCACTGGCAACCAGCAGGTAGAGGCCAGGATGCCACTAAACATCCTACAATGCACAGGACAATTCCCCACAGCAAAGATTATCTAACCAAAAACGTTCATATTGTAGAAAGTGAAAAACCCAAACTAGATAAAAGCAGGGAAGGAGAAGAGAAAAGGTCTCAGAAAGTATATTTTTGAATACTACATAGCAACAGAAGAGGATTCCTACAGCCACAAACCTAGCAAAGCTAGCTTATCCTCATCTAAAAGTAGTATAGGAAAAGTCGCCTCACTTAAACAGAAAGGAACTGGAATCTCAAAAAGAGAGGTGAGAATGGGAGGACAGAAAAATAATATTTGAAGAAATAATGTCTAAAAAGGATTCTAGTCAATTCACATACAAAGTTTTTATTAAAAAAATGAGAAGAGTAACATTCCTACAGATAACGAAGCATACCAGAAAGATATGCCCACAAAACTAATGAACATTTTAATATAATATGTAGAACCAAGGCTTTTTCTCTCATGTTTTAATTTCCTAAAAAGATAACTGACTATAAAGTATACATACCAGCAAAAAATAATTGGGAATTTACATTTTTTAAATTATCAAAAGCAGTTAAAAATATGAAATACTTGGAAATATATTAAACAAAAGATATACAAAACCTGTACACTGAAAATTATAAATATTGATGAGAGAAATTAAACACCTAAATAAATGGAGAGATAGAAGAAAAAAGTTGAAGGATTTACCATACCTAACTTCTAGACTTAACCATACAACTACAGTAATCAAAACAGTATAGCCCTGGGAAAAGGAGAGACAAAAATAATAACAAAACAGAATACTGAAATATTTATGAATGAAATGATGACACCTGGAATTTGCTTCAAACTAATAAGGGAGGGAGGTATAGACAAAATAAGATTGGTCAAATGTCAGTAATTGTTAAAGCTTGGTGTTATGGGGATTTATAATACTATATTCTATTTCTGTATATATTTGATACTTTCCATAATAAAAAGCTTTACTTTTAAGAAGCTTTTTTAAAGAGGCATCCATCTTTACAAAAAGACTTGAAAAAGGCTTCCAGTTAGAGTGGTTAATATAAAATTTTAAATGGTGCTTGAATAATTAAGTTTTATCCACTCAGAGCAGGGTATTAGTGTTAATTAGTATTAATCCACTTAGTATTTGGCCCTGTAGGCCAAATACTGCCTCTGGCCTGTTCTGTAGGGCCAGCAAACTAAAAATGATCCATATATTTTTAAAGCATTGTTTAAAAAAGAAAGAAAAGAAAAGAAAATGTGACGGGGGGCCATGTAGCTCATATATCTAAAATATTTACTAACTGGCCCTTTATAGAAAAAGTTTTGCCAACCCCATGATCTAGAGAATCCGTTAGGCAGATCAAAACTACTACAAGTCAGAGTAGGTACTCAACATTTGTTGAATAACAAAAAGAAATAAATTTCTTGGGAATTCCCTGGTGGTGCAGTGATTAAGACTTGGCGCTTTCACTGCGGTTGCCCAGGTTCAATCCCTGGTCCTGGAACTAAGATACTGCAAGCCGCACAGTGTGGCCAAAAAAAAGCAAGGAAGAAATTTCTTTACAACAATGCCCAAATGAAATGTTATTATACTTAAAAAGTTTTTTCGTCTGAATGATCATGTTCATGTAGAAACATTCACATATGAAAAAATGTATGACTAGGTAGAAAATACGAAATTCCATATATTTGCTCCTCTTCTTTTTTCTACATTCGTAGAACATTTCTTCTCTCTCAAGTACTATTATAATGGAGACCTAGTAGATTGTTATACAAATGAATTTTCCTCCCTATCCAGCCGCCTTATTGATTATCCTACACCAGACATATAGAGTCCAAATAAGACAAAAACTCAAAAGAAATGCACATATATGCTGAAACAAGACTTCTCTTGCTTAAATTTAGAGAAATATTTCAGAAGATGGCTCAATGGTCTTATAATTCTGGAAAAATAGAGGAATGTATGATATGAAATCTCCTTGGCTGAATATCAAGCATCAAATATTTAGATCATATATGTAATAAGCTGACTATGCATAACGGCATTTCAAGACTTTGTTTTTGTTTCATTCGAAAGTAAAGTCTTCCTAATCATTAGTTTAAAAAAAAAAACTATTGCAACAAAGTATCTGTAAAATACATTATTCCTAAAGTTGTTTAAATCTCTACAATACTACCAGTTTAGGCTGCCTGCCAAGATCTATTACTTTAATTTAAAATTAATTATAGAAGATATCTATTTCTCACTGTATATAAAAATTATATCTTCTCAAAATTGTATAAAAAATAAGATTTACATAATAGTTTAAAATATTTAAATTAATATTTGTTCCAAATATCAATGTTCCTTTTTCCTAAAAAGTATTATAACCTGTCCTCAAACTCAGGCTCAAACCAAATTACCAATAAAGTTATCGTTGTCTGAGATCAACACAAGATCAACAACTTAAAGACAAGTTAAGTATGGATTTAGATTCAGAAAAGTTTTTAAATGTGTCAGTAAAGAAAGCTTAAGGTATAACTTTTGCATGGTATTCTCAGTAGATTCTCCATTTGTCCCTGTTAGCTGGGTCCCCATGTAAAAGAAAGTGAAAAAACCTTTCAGCTGGGAGTATCAAGACCTGATCACTTACTATAACACATGAAAATTGGTAACAGGGTTTGGGCTAAATATAAGTGCTATCTACAAACAACAAACACAAATTAGCAATGAGCTTTCAAGACAGGAGAAATAAAATTAAATATCGTACAGAAAATAGGTCATTAGTTCACAAACACTTCAACAAAAACTAGCAATTCCTCAGGCTCTCTCATTGCCACAATCTTTGTTACACATGTAACTGTAGAAAAAGCTAGTACCAATTACTGAGTAAAATAAAGCTAGTTATGAAATAAAAGTTTAAATTCATTCTTGATACTGAATTCCCTTTCTCTTCAAATTAAATAAAATAGAATCAGGAAAATGTCATGCTGAAAACAACCCACTCTTTATTAATGTGTTAAATTACTATGGGTTTTTTTGTGTGTGTGGCCACAATGTAGAGCCTTCACTGGCTTACAAGATAATAAGCCAATGAAGATAAGCTTTCATTGGCTTATCTTAATCAAGATAAATTAATCTCTTGATTAATTTATCAACTGGTACACTGATTAGGCAGTTTGAATTACTGATTTTTTTCCCTGAACCCTGACTGCTTTTAGGCACATACTATTATCTGAACTTAGCCAAGAAAGAATTGCCTAATAAAAGGAGGATGAAAAAAAACAAACAAAACAAGCTTTCATTTGAGGATCTCTTGTGCTGAGTCCTGGTCTAGATTTTCTACATGAATTTACATCTCAGTGGCTTTAAAACATTTTTGACAGACACATACATTATAAAGATAGAGCCCCAAGAATAAATTTAACCAAGGAGGTAAAAGATCTGTACACTGAAAACTATAAAACACTGGTGAGAGAAATTAAAGACTACAAATAAATGAAAAGATATCCCATTCATGGATCCGAAGAATCAAAATTGTTAAAATGTTCACAGTACCCAAAGCTATCTACAGATTCAATGCAATGCCTATCAAAATTCCAGTGGCATTTCACACAGAAATAGAAAAAGCAATCCTAAAATTCACATGGAACCACCAATGACCCAGAATAGCTACAGCAGTTTTAAGCAAGAAGAACAAAGCTGGACGCATGACACTTTCTGATTTCAAATTCTATTACAAAGCTATAGTAATCAAAACAGTATAGTACTGGCATAAAAATGGACACACAGACCAATGAACATAATAGACAGTCCAGGAAAAAACCCATGCACATATGGTTAACTAAAAGGTGTCAAGACTATACAACAGAAAAAGCACAGTCTTCAACAGTGTTGGGAAACCTGGATATCCCCATGCAAAAGAATGAAAATGGGCCCTTACCTTACACCACACACAAAAATCAACTCAAAACGGATTAAAGATTTAATTGTAAGACCTGAAACTGTAAAACTCATATAAGAAAACATAAGGGGAAAGCTCCATGACCTTGGTCTTGACAATGATTTTTCAGATTTGACACCAAAAGCATAGGCAACAAAAGCGAAAATCAACAAGTGGAGCTACGTCAAATAAAAGTTTCTGTACAGCAAAAAAAATCAACAATATGAAAAAGCAGCATAAAGAATGGGAGAAAATATTTGCAAACCATATATATCTGAGAAGGGGTTAATATCCAAAATATATAAGAAACTCATACAACTCAGTAGCAAAAATACAAATGACCCAATTTAAAAATGGACAAAGGACCTAAAGAGACATTTTTCCAAAGAAGACATACAAATGGCCAACAGGTACATGAAAAGATGTTCAGTATTACTTAGCATCAGGAAAATGAAAATAAAACCCACAATGAGGCGCTTCCCTGGTGGCGCTGTGGTTGAGAATCTGCCTGCCAATGCAGGGGACACGGGTTCGAGCCCTGGTCTCAGAAGATGCCACGTGCCGTGGCACAACTAGGCCTGTGAGCCACAACTGCTGAGCCTGCACGTCTGGAGCCTGTGCTCCGCAACAACAGAGGCCACGATAGTGAGAGGCCAGCGCACCGCGATGAAGAGCGGCCCCCGCTTGCCGCAACTAGAGAAAGCCCTCGCACAGAAACGAAGACCCAACAAGCCAAAAATTAATTAATTAATAAATTTAAAAAAAAACCACAATGAGATATCGCCTCACACTTGTTAAGATGGCTATTACCAAAAAGTCAAAAAATAAGTGTTGGCGAGGATGTGGAGAAAAGGGAACCCTTACACAGTATTCATAGGAAGTACAACCATATTGGAAAACAGCAAGGAGATTCCTCAAAAAATTAAAAATAGAACTACCATATGTTCTAGCTATCCCACTTCTGGGTATATATCTAAAGGAAAAAAGTCTCTATCTCAACAAGGAATCTGCACTCCCATGTTCATTGCATTATTCACAGTAGCCAAGATATGGAGAAAACCTAAGTGTGCCCACTGATGGATGAATGGATAAAGAAAATTTGTGTGTGTGTGTGTGTGCGCGTGTGTACACATACACAATGGAATATTATTTGGCTTTAAAAAAGGAAGGAAATTCTGCCATTTGCAACATGGATGAACCTGGAAGACATTATGCTAAATGAAATGAGCTAGACACAGAAAGACAAATACTGCATGACCTCACTTACATGTGGACTCTAAAAAAGTCAAATTCACAGTAGCAGAGAGTGGAATGGCAGTTATTAGGGGCTGAGGAGTAGGATGAGGAAAATGGGGAAATACCGCTCAAAGGATACAAACTTTCAGTTATAAGATGAATAACTTCTGGAGACATCATGTACAATTACAGTGAATACGTTCAGTTAATAATAATGTATTGTACACTTGAAATTTGCTGCGAGTAGATTTCAAGTGTTCTCATCACAAAAAAATATAACTGTGAGGTGATGAATATCACCTTAATTATCTTGATTATGGTAATCATTTCACAACATATACATACATCAAAACATCATGTATACTTTAAATATATACAATTTTTATTTGTTACTCATATCTCCGTAAAGCTGGAAAAAACCTGATAGGCGATATGGGCATATACATTTGTTCTGTTTCTAAATAAGGTGGAATATTGAAAATTTTAAAGATAGAGCCTCTGAAAAATCTGCAAGATAACTGTCCCCAAATTGTTCCTCCTAGGGTGTCAAGAGGTTCCATAAAATTTGCTCCTTTCCAAAACTGAACATTACACAAGAAATCTTGAACAATTCATTCATAATCATCTTTTTACTTTATACTCAGTACCAAGAAAACCTCAACCTATCCTCATCTCAACTCAAAATTCAAAATCAATTACTTCAATTCACATAATACCTTCAAACTACCCAGAATTTTCAAAAATCAGTTATTATAGATGGAATTCAGGAGTTCAGATAATTCTGATTCCTCTACAAGCCTCTTTTTTGTTCAGGCAACCATATCTTCACCTAAAAACTAGAATGAAATAAAAGTTAAAATCCAGAAAAGTACCTCAGATTTTTTTACTGAGAAGAGTTCTGTTTGCTAATATAGCAACTTGAAAAACAGAGAAAAGACTTTAAAATGGAGGAAAAATTTAAACTCAGAACGTACTCATTTTCAAAAATTTAATTTTTTAGGTTTAATTCTCTAATTAAAACTTATACTAACAAAATATTTCCCTGGAACTTACTAAAACAGCTGACTGATTTATTACTATTAATAGTAAATTCATTATTACCAATGTTAAGTGAGCTCTTTACACTACCCAGCACATGCTGTTTCAAACCTTCTCCACTATTCTTAAACCTCAGACATCCCATTTCATCTTCTCTACTCTCAACAGATAACCTTGCATAGTAATTCAGAGAGAAAACATGAAGAAGCCACTCAACTATGGAAACTCCATTAACTTCTCCATACCATATGTACAAATCTACCTATCTTCCTTTTACCTACACCTATCCTCTCCTCCTATATCCTCCAGTTCCAAAAAGCTTTTCTCTTACCTAAAGCCAATCACTCCACCTATAGGCAGGACCCATGCCCTTTCCACCTTCTAAGGAATCTTTCCCATAAACATTTATATGTGCTTAAAGTTTCTTCCACCTCAAAAACAAAACAAAAAAAAATTCCTTTGTTCCAACTTCCCATCTTTGGCTCCTCCTCTTCACAGCCAAACCTCCCAAAACAATTGTAAATAAGCTTAGTTTCCGTATCTGTTTTCCTACCCTTTCCTCAACCTATTTCAATCAGTCTTGGATCCAGGCTCACCACTCCCCCTAGACAATCATACCCATCCTCTTGGCTTCAATTATCATCTACATGCCAATGATCACCAAATGTACACTTCTGGTCAATACCTTTCCTCTTAATTCCAGATCTATATGTATTAAACTATCAACTCTAAATATCTAATTTGATGTTTCAAATGCACATTTAAGACAACATGTCCACAGAACTCATGACATCCCTGCTCACCCTTCAATTCCTATTAAATTCACATACTCCTAAAGCTTGCTCCTCTTGCATTTTGTTCTGTCTCAGTGAATGGTATCACCATGCATCCAGTTATAGAAGCCAGAAATCTGGGAGTAATCTTCAATATTTTCTTCTCTACCTAAACCAGCGGTTCTCAACTAGAGGCAATTCTGCCCCCCAGGGGACATCTGGCAATATCTATAGATATTTTTAGTTGTCATAACCAGCGATAAGTGGCATCTAGTGAGTTGAAGCCAGGAATGTGGCTAAACATCCCATGATGCAGATGCTTAGATGACCTAATCTCTAATCCATCATCAAATCCTATCAATTTCACTTCCCCCAAAAAAGCTTAAATCCAGTTTTTCTTCATCTTAACTATCAGCACTTCCTAATTCAAGGCACCATTACCTTTCACAACCATAAATTCCCTACATCCACACTTGTTCAACTGCTTAAAATGAAGTCAGAATAATTTTAACTCATCTCTTTCCTGCTTAAAAAACTCCTAAACCAATCAAACTCTAGCCACCTTGGCCTCCTTTCAGTTCTTTGCATACTCCATGCTCCCTTCTACAATTTTTCGGACCCTCAAATACACTGTTCCCTCTCTCAAAAGCATTCTCTCCACCCCTACTACTCTTTCACTAGTTAACTCCTACTCACCCGTCAGATCTCAGCTCAAACGTTACCTCCTCTAGACCATCACTGAAATTTCAAATAAATTCTCTTACCACTCTGCAATTTTCCTTTATAGCACTTATATATAAATAAAACTGTGATTTGCATGATTATTTTTTAATGGCTCTCCCTCTCACTATACTGTATGTACATGTTAAAGAGACCATGTACGTTTACCAAAATGTTTTGGCACAACGTTGTAGCATATAGCTGTCACTCACAAATATTTGCTGGATACTAAAAAAATACAGAATCTAATCTACTTCAGGAGTTTCAATTGTCACTTCTATTTCAGGTGACTTCAGGATTCATATCTCTGGCCCCAGCCTTGCTTCTGAAATATATATGGCCAGTTCAGCTACAACATGTTTTTCTACAATACTGATTAGCTTACAGATGATTGGTAAATAAGGGAACAGTATCAATTTAATGTATTAATTGGGTTGACTTGTATGTGGAGCTGAAATTGTGGAATTATAACCTTACAAGAAAAAAAAAAAAAAGCCCTCAGCTTGGCTGTTCACAGGCAGGAGTCCTTATAGATCTAAGACAACTAAAAATAAGCATCCATATCCAGGGTTCCCACTTGATAGGCATACCCCCAGACTCACACAGCTCTCTGCTGGTGTATTTCCTTCTGAGTCTAACTTAACAGCAGACTCACTGACTCAGAGTGCCACTTTTAACTGCCTTGTCTCAGTGCCCTCCACAAGCCAGCACATCTCAACTCTGTAATGTATATTTTTAATATCCCATGCAGCAGCATCCAACCATGCTAAGCCACCTACCTGGTCTGTCCAAGTCATTTCCTAAGATATCAATTATTATTCTTGATAGCGTTCTGGTTACAAAACTGTTTAGGTTTTGAGTAGTGTCCTCCAGCCCTATTTTCCCATAGCCCTATATTCTTAGTGTGCAATCTGCAGAACATGAGGTCTCTCAAGAGCACAAACGTTACAGCAGATTTCCCCATAGTTCAAAAAAACTCTTGACTACTTCCTCAATCAGCTTATACACCCAAAATCTGAGTTCCTTATCTCTGTTAACAGTCCAGAATCAAATCATTAAAGTTACTGATATCTCTCTCTCTCTCCCCTATATTCAATCATTCCACACATCTATCAATTTTCCTTATGCATGGTCTCTCACATCTTTTCCACAATTATCCACTGTAACTGAAAGCTTCAGCACCTCTCATCCGAAAGAATTTGATAATTAATAGCCTTCAAGGTAATCATCCAACTTCCAGGCCCTCCTATTCCACACCAAACTCCACTATACTCTAAGAACTATCTTCCCAAAAATGCAAATCTAATTGGGATAGTCCTCTACTCAAAAACCTTCAATGGCATTCTACTGTGCATTCAAAGCCTCAAACTACTGCTCCACTTTTATTTCTCACTGAACCTCCCACTCATTTTACAATCCAGCAGAGATAAACAGAGGTAAACCATACAAACTACTGAGCACACTGCTGGCAAAGAAAGACACTCAGTAAACATTAGCTATTACTGCCACAGATTATCAGTTATTATAGTCAGTTCTAAGAATGTCATCTCCCTACTCTTGATTTTAAGCATCTTAAGTTCCTCCTGTTTATATTATTAGAGATGAGGGTCAAATCTTGGTTCTGTCACTTACTAGCTGTGACCTTGAGCAAGTTATTTAGCTTTCTGAGTCTCAGTAAAATTAGGATAATATCCATGTCATGGGGTTGTTGAAAAGACTAAATAATATAGCATATGTAGAATGCCTAGAAGAGAAGAGACATCAATAAATGTTAGTTTTCTTAAAAAGTGTTCACTTAAAGAATGGACACAGAACTAACTACTTGCCTTCTTTCTCCCACAACTAGGCAAGTACAGAGTAGCACTCAAAGAAATTGGTTTAACAACAGAATATTATCTTTATCCCTTGAGATAAGTGCTTATGCCAAAAACATAAGATTTAGGACAATCTTTTTCTATGCTACTAAGCAAAGAAAAAGTTACTGATATGGAACCATACTTTACTAGATGATCTATACTGACTAATGTGAATCATGTTATTACATTTACTGAGACTCAGTATATCCCTGATCCATATGCAGAACTAGTAGTTATTTAGTTAGTTCTAAGAATTAACTATTACAAACATACAAATAAATAAATGCAAAAATAGAGAACTTCAATACTCATGCATAATATATTCCATAAAAAATGGGCCTACCTGCATGTATATATCAAAAACCCACACGTAGTAAAAGGTTGTTATATCGTCATTCAAAGAATTGGTCTCATGTGATTTATACCACAGGCTTTCACAATATAGTATTACATGAGTTTCTTTAAAATGAGAAAGCAAAGAAAAGGACAAACAGTCGAGGGGGGGTGGGGGGGTACCAAAACATCCCAAGTTAGTCACTCTGCTTTTTCCTTCCTCCCACTGGTATTGACTAAATGCTTTTCCTACTTCACAGTAAGAAAAGAATGACAGCCTTTTTCTTAAACAGTGCTGGGACAATTGGACCAAGAGCAAAAAATTAAGTTAGATCCCCTACTTCACATCATATATAAAGATTAACTCAAAATGGATCAAAGACCTAAATCTAAGAACCCTATAAAACTCTTAGAATAACATGGAGGCATTAATTTTTGTGACCCTGGATTAGGCAATGATTTCTTAGATATGCCACCAGAAGCTCAAGCAACCAAAGAAAAACAAATTGGACTTCGTCAAAATGAAAAAAGCTTTTGCGCTTCAAAGGAGACCACCAAGAAAGTAAAAGGAGACACCACAGAATGGAAGAATACATTTGCAAATCATCTATCTGATAAAAGTCTAGTATTCAGAACATATAAACAACTCTTACAACTCAACAAGAATAACAAAAACAATTTAAAAATGGACAAAGGATCTGAATAGATAATTCTCCAAAGAAGATACACATTCCAACACACAAATGAAAAGGTGATCAACATCATTAGTCATTAGGGAAATGCAAACCAAAATCAAAATGAGATACCATTTCGCACCCACTAGGTTATAACCCACCTGGTTATAATCAAGAAGACAAACAATAAAAAGTGTTGGCAAAGATGTGAAGAAACTGGAACACGCACACACTGCTGGTAGAAATGTAAAATGGTGCAGCCACTTTAGAAAATATGTTGGCAATTCCTCAAAAAGTTATATACACAGAGCTACTGCATAACTCTGCAATTTCACCCCTAGGTATAGACCCAAGAGAAATGAAAACATGTCCACACAAAAACTTGTACACAGATATAGCAGAATAGTCAAAAAGTGGAAACAGCCCAAAAATCCATCAACTGAGGAATGCACAAATAAAATATGGTTTATCTATACAATGGAATATTACTCAGCTATAAAAAGGAATAAAGAACTGAGAAATGCTACGACATGGATGAATCTTGAAAACATGTTAAGTGAAAGAATCAAGACCACATATTGTATGACTCCATTTATATGAAATGTTCAAAACAGACAAATCCATACTGATAAAAAATCGATTAGTGGTTGCCAGAGGCTGGGGGAGAGGGGCAGAGATGAGAAAGGAACTGCTACTGGGTACAGGGTGTCTTTTGGGGGTGATAAAAGGTACTGGAATTAGACAGTGGTAATGGTCGCACAACCTTGTGAATATAATAAAAACCACTGAATCATGCACTTTAAAAGAGTGAATTTTACGTGGACTTACTTCCCCGGTGGCACAGTGGTTAAGAATCCTCCTGCCAATGCAGGGGACATGGGTTCAAGCCCTGGTATGGGAAGATCCCACATGCCATGGAGCAACTAAGCCCATGTGCCACAACTACTGAAGCCTGCGCGCCTAGAGCCCATGCTCCACAACAAGAGAAGCCACTGCAATGAGAAGTCCGCACACCACAATGAAGGGTAGCCCCCGCTTGCCCAACTAGAGAAAGCCCGTGTGCAGCAAAGAAAACCCAACGCAGCCCAAAAAAAAAAAAAAAAAAAAAAAAAAGAATTTTATGATACAATTACATCTCAATTAAAGAAAAAAAGGAATGATAGGAGAATAAAAAGCAGCACAACTAAGGAATGCAGCAAGTGTTCCTTTTTGACCCAACATTTTCTGTACACTTACTATGTTCCAGACCTATGCTGGTTGCTAGGAACCCAAAATAAAGTCACTACACTCTTTTCAGGCTCCTTCTCCTTAGCCTACAAATGTCATATTTCTCCAGAGTAGTGCAGCTTTGAAAATGCAAAAACAACAAATATAAGCCACAGACAATTCAAGAGAATGCAGATATTTACATTATAAACTCTTCTAAATCACCCAGAATTTTTTTTTTAGGTTTCACTAAATATGGGGAGAGAGAAGAGATATGCTTCTAATACTGGTATTAAATAACTCATTGTTCCCCAATGCTGATAATGTCATTTCCCAAGAATTATTATTTTAAGAGCTTCATTTCATTTATTTGAAATTTTTTTTACAAATAATGTTTTTGATAAATCTTTCCTGATCATATCCCTTTGGAAGTATTACTTTCTCACTGACTCCTGGGTTCTCTATTTTTGACATTAAAAACCTCATGATAAAAACAAATATCCCAAAAGATGCTTTTTAATACTTTACTACAATATCCATATGAAAGCTTGTTTTTCTGTAATAAGAATAGGTAACAACAGAATTCTCTAAACTAAGAAATCAAACGTTTTAGGCTCTAATCCCAGATTTTTATGAATCACAGAAAATCTGATATCCTGATATGAAAGCTGCATTTCCATAGAAGAACAGCTCACAAAAATCAAAGAATCAAATTTAGACAGAAAGCTCTGAATAGTACTTTAAATAGTGCAAAAAAGGGCATGTTCTACTTAATCCAAGACATTAGATATTTCTGATACTTTCAATACACTATTTATATTAACTTCCCAAAAGATAAAACTAAAATCTACATTAAAATTACCTTATCTTTGGCCTCAGGCAGTGTGATTTCTCTAGGTTCTAAAAATGGTATTTCTCGAAAAGGTGGAACACCTCTGACTATATCTGGTACATAGTGTGTATGAAACAATGGCGGCATTGAGTATCTTCTTTCACCTGATAAAGGCACTATGTGGTTAACTATAGTTGGCTCTTGGTGAGGTGAATGGAAACGTTGTCGTTTACCATCAAGAGGAAGATTCTTTTCATCGTTTAATCTCCTGAAAACAAACAATATACCTTAGTGATTAAAGATATAATTTTCTGATTACAAATAGAAAACACTAAAAGTATATAAATAGATGACAATACTGACTTTTTCAGCGAGGCCACATTAGCTCTAAATGAATCTTAAAATATTCATTTTCGGCATAAGAGATGCCTTAGAGAACGCTTTAGGAAAAATGTGTAATAATGATGCATATTTTTTAAAAAAACAAACCACATATATACATTAGGGTTGGTCTCCTGCATTTGAACTACCACAATACTTCTTATCAGCAGCAAAAACTTGGCAGGAGAATTTCTATTTATAGAATCACTAACAATAAAAGATCCAAACTCTAACATAAGGAGGATAAGATTAACTGAACTGAGTGCTATATATAAAAAAGGGCTCTTTGAGACCACCTATGTTCTGGTTTATCAGTAGGAAAGACCAAATTAAGAGACAGTTACTTTTTAAAAAAGCTTTATATAAAGATATTGGACAACTAAAGAACTGCAACTGAAAATGAACTGCATTTCAGATAACAGTATTGTACTAATGTTAAATTTCTTGGGCATGATCAATATATTTTTGGTTATACAAGAGAATATCCTTGTTCTTAGGAGGAATGCACTGATGTGTTGCGGGGTAAAGTGCAACAATGTCAACAACATTCTTTCATATCACTCAGAAAAAAGTAGGGATAGGGAAGGAAAAAGGCAGAATAAAACAAATCTCGCAGAACCGATCAATCTAGGAAAACCACATACAGGTGTTCCTTGTACTATTCAAATTTTTCTGGAGGCTTAAAAATATTCAAAACAAAAAGGGAAAAATAATTTAAAAGTAATTATTTGTGGGAAAAGAAAGGTATTTACTTTCTTAAGTTGTTTACACCATAGGAAATTATCCAATTCCTTTTGAACTCTAAAATTTTATGAGTCATAGTCACCTGAAGGTTTTTATTTTAATACTCTTGGGATTATATCAATTACTCTCTCCTTGGCAGACCCACAAAATAACTGGTACTCCTACCCACAGGTAAAGATGCTAAAAACAAAAGTGTATATTTAATTTTTTTTATGTTTTTAAAATTTATTTATTCATTTAATTTTGGCTGTGTTGAGTCTTTGTTGCTGTGTGCGGGCTTTCTCTAATTGCGGCGAGCGGGGTCTTCATTGTGGTGCGCAGGCTTCTCATTGTGGTAGCTTCTCTTATTGCACAACACGGGCTCTAGGCGCGTGGGCTTCAGTAGTTGTGGCATGTGAGCTCAGTAGTTGTGGCTCACGGGCTCTAGAGCGCAGGCTCAGTAGTTGTGGTGCACAGGTTTAGTTGCTCCACAGCATGTGGGATCTTCCCCGACCAGGGCTCGAACCCGTGTCCCCTGCATTGGCAGGCGAATTCTTAACCACTGAGCCACGAGAGAAGCCCCTTTAACATTTTTTAAACATAAAATTTAGAGCTTTATATGCTGAATACCTTCTATTGAGAATGTCAATTTCAGTTTTAAAAATACATATGTATAATTATGAACTAGTGGAATTTATTTTCATTCATGATTCACAAATGGGCTATCAAGGCAATTTCTAAAAAATGAAAATTTGAATAAAGTCAATAATTTAAGCATCATTATATAGTTTTCCACAATGGCAACTTTGAAGAACAATTCACAGTGCTTCTAAGTATGGGATGTAGAGCCAAACCACCTGGTTTCAAATCCCAGCTATGCTACTCCTACCTGAATAACCAGATCATTACTTCTGTGTGCTTCAGCTTTCTCCTCAAAAGAAGAGGCGTAACAGTACTTACCTCATAAAGTGTTGTGAAACTTAGTCAAACCATTATCTGCAAAGTCTTTAGAACAATGCCTACTACACATAGTGAGTGATCAATAATTCCTAGCTACTGTTACAGAATGTTTATACAGACTATAAATAGCAATATCTTGCAAATATTGCCAAATATTATTTTAATCATCACCCCTAAAGTTCTATCATAATTACCCCATGATACATCAATTTCTTTTAATCAAATTGGTTAAAATGAATTGATTCCTGACTTCTCTATAGAAAGCTTTATGTCATGTAGAAATTTTCACTATAATAATATTTATCGTGGAACCTTACCTGTGTAAGAGAAATCAAATAGTAAACTTTACTAGAAAGAAGGTGTTATAGGCTGAATTATGTCCTCTCAAAATTCATATGCTTAAGTCTTAACCCCTATTACTTCAAAATGTGACTGTATTTGGACACAGGTCCTTTAAAGAAGTAACTGAGTTAAAATGGGGTCATTAGAGTGAGCCCTAATCCAATATAACTAGTGTCCTCAGAAGAACAGATTAGGACACCAAAAACACAGACAGAGGGATGACCATTTGAGGACAGAGAAAGAAGGCAGCCATCTATAAGCTAAAGAGGGAGGCCTCAGAGGAAACCAAACCTGCCAACACCTTGATCTTGGACTTCTAGCCCCCAGAATTTTGAGAAAATTAATTTCTGTTGTTTAAGCCACCAAGTCTATTGTACTTTGTTATGGCGGCCCTAACAAACAGATACGGAAACCCATCTTATTTAGTTAAAAATCTCAATTAAAAGTAGTTATCTGAAGACAGTTATCCCTAAAATTTTTTAAATACTTTGAAGTTTTAAAATTCTGTTACAGGACTGATCACACAGGTCCCAGAAAACAAAATGTAGGGCATAGTGTCCATTCAACTTAATACAAGATACAGTGTTAAACAGTTCCCCAAAATGCAATTTTTTCTTTTAAAATAAGTAAGGAATACTTACTTCCTTCCTCGAAATAATGGGGAAGTTGAGGTCTGTACTGGACTGACATTTCCATATGTCAACTGCTGTAATGATACAGCTCTAGACAAGCTACCAAAGACAAAGAAAGAACAGTAGTAGTATACATTTTTTCCTTAAAAACAAAAAACTAATTTCAGAAAAACTAAGCAGTTCACTGATCACAAGAAAACAAGACATGATGACATTTTCTCTAGCTCCAAATGTTTCATATAAAAAGGATTTGTGTCAAGTAGAAAATGAAACTTACAAATGACATGGGCCAAAATAACACCGTACTTACTCTGTATTCTGAAAGTTGAACTGTGCATCTATAAGCTGCTGGTGTGAATAAAGACTTGGTGACAGGGTGAAGAAGTTATTATGTTGTTGATGGTTTGGAGTGAAAGGCGGGCGACCCAAAATTGAGTTTGGGAACATGCTCTTGTTCACTAAGAGTAAACATGTATTCTTCTACCTACAATAGTTTTAAAGATAATTTATTATAGCTTAAAGACATTGAACTCTTTGATAACTAGCATCTGCTAATTAATAAACAATTAGTTACCAAGTTACAAATTTCATTTGCAAAGTTATTTTTTTTAAGTTCAAACAGATCTCTTAAGTCACACCATAAGTAACAAAAAAACTTACTAATAATAAATTTTAAATCTAGATTAACCACATTATTCAAATGATAGTAAAATCTGTGCATTTCTAATTTTATGATGAATTTTCCCTAATAAATTTATCTTAATATCAACAAATCTTTTAGAATCAAGTTAACACCACTATACTCTGATAATAAAAAGAAACCACCCAAGTGAGACATTTAATGAAATCCTACAATTTCTTACATTTATTCCCAATCTAATTTATTCAAAGCTATAAGCTGTCATATGACAACCTGATTCCCAGGATTTAGATCGTACAGATCTGATCAAACAAGGGATGGAATTTGTATCACCTAATAACTATTTATAAAATGCTGGGATTCCCCTCAAAGTCTAAACAACTTATAAAAAGAACTTCCAATAAAAGAGAGTTTGCTCCACACGAATGGGGAAAACCTAGGTACAAAGCAATCAGAATCGTTCACTGCCCCAAGCAGAAGACTAGATATTTATTCTTTGCAATGACTGACCCCAAGAGGCTATAGACTTACAAAGAGTAGGGTAAGAAAACAAACTGAAAACAAGTATTAAGTGAAGTCTACAAAGTAAAAATAGGATCCCCAGCCTGCATTCCCAATTCAGGCAATTAGAAAACTCATCTATGGAATAATGGAACAAGAAACCATATAATACAGTAACCAAAGAACCTGTAACATAGGAACAGCCGCTCACCAAGAAAAAGTTAAGCTCACTCGCAACCTACAATGAAGCCTACTATTGAACTGCCTACTCATGCACATAAGCTTCCAATTTAGATTTCTAGTTAGAAAACAGACATCCATGGATCATCAAAAGTTAAAAAAAAAGGCCTAGGAATAAACAGAAACAACACCTGCAACAAATGAAAAGTGAGGAAAAAAAAAACCCTCCATAATTAATGAAATAACATTGAATATGTAAATAAGAATGTGTTTTTTAAAAAGCAGAAAGGGCTCTTGGAAAATTAAAAGCAGAAATATCCAGCAGAAAGCTAAAAATAACATTGAGGAATGAACAAAAAGGAAAAATTGGTGAGGGCAGACAGGAGGCAGGACAGTAAGAGAAAAAAATATAAGAGAACCAAACTATGTGGTCCAACATCCAATACAACAGAAGTTCCAGGAAGAACAGAGAAAACACAGAAAAGGAAATTACCAAGTAAATAAAACAAGAAAATGTCCAAGACTGAAGAACACCAAGCCTTAGATTGAAATGACCCAATGAGTATAAAGCACAACTGAATATATATATATACACATTTACATACACACACACACATATAAAGGTATATTACAGTGACATTTCAGAATATCAGGTAAAAGAAGCTTATAAATATTACAGAGAAAGAAATGTTATAAACAAAGGGATGGTATGGATAAGCAACAAGGTCCTACCATATAGCACAGAGAACTATATTCAATATCCTGAGATAAACCATAATGGAAAAGAATATAAAAAAGAATGTATAATTGTATCACTTTGCTATACAGCAGAAATTAATACAACATTGTAAATCAACTACACTTCAATTAAAAAAAAAACACACCAAGGGATGGTAATCAAAATGGCTTTGGCCCTCTCAGTAGCAACAGTAGAAACAAAACAAGGAAGTGAATGCCTTCAAGGCTCTGAAGGAAATGCAAAAGGAAAATAAAAACATTTTTAGACATGTAAGGTATCAAAAAAAAAAAGAAAAGAAAATCTGGGATCTAGGAAAAGGGAGCTCTGACACAGGGCAGAGACAAATTCCCCAGGATGATGGTGAAGGGAAGCTAAACAGCTTAAGTTAGAACACATAGAGGTCTTCAAGAAGATATCCAAGGAGGAAAAAGATTAACTGGTAGATTACCTTATATATTTGACCACAGAGAGGAGTTCGGCTAACAGAGCAGAAATTATAGGAACAGAAATGCAGCAAGTTAATAATAAATTACTAAACTACAGACAAAACACACTCAAAAGGTCATATAAAAAAGGAAATATAATCAGTCACCTACTTGGTTCTTACAATAACATGAACATTGAACATACTGATTTAAACAGAAATTGTAATATATTTATTATATATTTACTACACTGTATTTATTTACAGATTACATATGCTACATAAAATACGCTACATATATTTACATGTTTATACACACATAAATCTCAAAATTTATGATGAGAGAGGGTACATAAAAGTGGTAAATCCTCATTTTCAGTAGATGTCAATCCAAAAACCAAGCTATATAAAAATTTCTACTTTTTTTTTTTTTTTTTTTTTTTTTTAGAACAACAGAGGAAAATAACATATAAGCTGCTAAAAGAAATGGTAATTGCCTCTGGGACTAAGACAAGATGGCTGGAAAAATTAGAGTAGGAGACAACAAGAGAGAAAAGAGAAAGATCTGGGAAGAGACAAATAAGTCACTCACAGAAACTTTATTCCTTTTCAATTCTGTAAGATTAAAATTTCCTAGCCTGGCCAAAGAGTGAGATTCACCAGTCCAAGGTTCATAACAGATTATGGACAATAGTCTTGGGCCACCAGATCCCATCCCCAGTGCCTGACTCTAATTTGGAGCAGAGACAAGGTGTTACCTCCAGAAAACAAGAGTTTGTCAGCTTTCTTCAGCAGGCCTTTATCCCTTGTTATAGGAAATTGATTAAAACAAAAAATCAATCCTATCAAATCTGCTAAACTGTACTCTCTGATGTTCACTGATCAGAGGAAATATCTTGAACCAAGCAAGATTCCAGAGAATTCTTTATTAAAAGTACACTCAATAACTGTAGAATGCCAGAAGAAGGCTGTCAACTAATGCCTTCTTCTCCCTTTGCCTGGGCTTACACTCCTTCTTGGCTTCCTTGACTCTGCTACTCTGACTCAACTCCCCATAAAACAATTACTCTTTCAAAGAATTCATGAGAAAATGACATTAAATACAATTCATTATAATGAATTTTGCTTGATATTTAATTTTGTTGTAACACAGATACTATAGATCTGATCAAACAAGAGAAGAAATTTGTATTCAGAAAAACTAGAATTAAAACACTCTATATTCAGATTTATTTAAATTAATTCGTAGTTAAAATTCTAGACATTTTGTTTATACCTATAAATAATATGCTTGTGTTTTTCTTCAGGCTTGAGACCCGAAATGACATAATAGCCCAGACCTCACCTAATTTCTATTGCATTACACGGTCAGATTCAAACTTAAGAATAAGTCAAAAGATGTCTTGTAGCCCAGAAGTACTCCTCAAACGACCACGGCTTAAAAGCTGAGAATGATTCCATACTCAAAAAAAGCTGAGAATGATTCCATACTCAAAAGTGTACTTTAGGGCAGTTATCTAAATCAGCCTATCCCTAATTCCCAGATAAGCATCAAAGGTTTTCCAGCGCCTCCAAAACAAAGTTATCTGTCGGGTTTTCCTCAGGATGAATTTTTGGCCCTCAAGTCTGGCTCTTAACCAGGCCAGCCTTCAAAGTGGGGAGGATCATTCCTAGGGAATGTAATCAATGACATTCAATGCTCTCCAACACGAGTATTCTGCATGACCATCTAGAGATAAAGAAGTAAACCAAAAGCCCATGAATTTCAATTCCTCTTTCTAATACTTCTCCTAATACATTCCAACACTAATTTTGATGAAGATAAAAATGACACCAAAATAATAACCTATTATAATAAAACAATATAAGGGATCATTTTTTAAACAGAATAGAGTTTCTGAGAATAAAATCCAGCAAAACTATTACCATACCAGATTTAAGGGGACCTCTACAAAATTTTAAATCTTTTTCTTTATATTCTGAATGAAAGCCTTCTTCACCAAGTAGACAATGATCCATAAAAAAAAATTACTCCACATTAACCATGGTAGCAGGTGTAAGAAATTTTATGATAAATAAAATCCAGATATTGGTGGTATTCTATTTTTCTTAGTTTGAAAATTATCTATTTCTCAATCTGTGCTTGACTATAAAAAAGAATAATCTAGGTAAATTTTGAACTGCTTTAAAACTGTTGCATTGGTTCTTGCCTTAAGGAGAAAATCTTAAGGATTACTTCTTGACTAAGGTTGCCCATTTGGAAGTTACACAGGTTTATTTGTAAATAGTCATATATGAGACAAGGTAGTAAAGGAGTAGTTCACAAAGTAATTCCTAGTGATATAGCATTTGGTCCTATAATTTACAACCCGGAATTTCTGTCTTAAACTTGACCTCTCCTCCAAGGAATTAGAGAACACTCAAGGTTACATAATTCCTTCATCAAGATTCCCTGGAAAGTGGAATCTACCTAGTATAAAAACCAGAAATGTAGTAGCAAATCTAGTTATCTGTCCACTTTCTCCAAATGCCTTTGATCCCCTAAACTCACTTTTTTTCTCCATAATGCAACAAGTCCAACTCCTAAATCCTGCTCACCCTCTGTCAAACCACCCACAGGTTTTGAAAGACATTCCTTTTTTAAAATTAATTTTTATTGGAGTATAGTTGCTTTTACAATGTTGTGTTAGTTTCTACTGTACAGCAGAGTCAACCAGCTATACATATATCCCCTCTGATCAAGAATTAGATCCCATTCAAGTATTAAAAAATAATCTAGCCACATGATTCCAAGTGAACATTTCTTAATTACCTATTTCACACACAGCCTGTTACACTTCCTGATCAGACAGAATTGAGACTATTCACACCAACAGAGTAATGTTACTATTATTTGGCTATTCATCAGTACATATTAAGAGCCTTCTAGCTGTTAATGCCATGTTTAAAGCCTTGTGGTAATAAAGCATACAATATGAGGGTATTTACAAAAGTAGTATGTCGCCTGTAATTCAAATACGCAGACTTAGTGTTCAGTTCTGACCTTTCCCCACAAAACCATACACCACACGTTTGTTAGGTTGCCAATGTAGCTTGAGTTTTAGTTTCATTTTCTTTTTTGTTCACCCTACTGGTATACCAATATAAATAAACGACTGCTATTTTAAACAAAGAGCTGAGAGAGGATCAAACAAGGCAGGGAACTTGGGTAGTAGAGAATTTATGAGACACATTAAGCCCCCCGTGTTCTGACCTAGAAAGAGAGATGGAGAACCTATCTACAAAGGCTGAACGGTGCAAAAACAAAAGGGGTAGACAACAATCTGACAGTCCTAACCTGTGCGGTTTCCTGTAAAGCTAAAAACTGAGACAATTTCACAACCATTTAGTGAAAAGTCTTAAATTTTAAATTATTAATCCAGATATTTACCTTAGTTCTTCACCACCCTTTGAAACCCCATGCAGTGTCCCAATACAGTCTTCCTTGTTTGGTCCTAGACTGAGGACGGGGCGCGAGAAAGACAAACGAATGGGAAACGTTTAAGAGTTCCTAAGATTCTTCAGAAAGTACCGCAGCCTGGGGGCCGTCCATACGTCTGGGATATCAGAGAGATTATGCCGGAACCTCCCACGCAAAACACTACAGTTCCCGAAAAAGTTAGCGGCGCCCCGCCCCCCACCCGGGCCTACACCGTTGCTTTCCTCTCCGAAACCCCCTAACTCACAAGTGTCCTCGGGGAAGGCTAAGCAGGAGAATCCACCGTCACCGCCAACCCAGGAGCTCCAGAGCCGGAGCAGGGACGGCCCGGCGCGCTCGGTCCTAGCTTTCTCCCGAGCCAAAGGTGGTAGTGCCCGCGCGGAATGGGTAGGCCCGGCTCCGGCTCCGGATTGCGATCTAATTCCCGGGCTCGGCGTCCGGGGAGGTACGACACAAGAAAAGGCAGGGGCAGCAAGGGTGAGGGAACTCGAGGGAGGTGGCAATAGACGGAAGACCAAAATGTAGCCGGAAAAAAGCGGCGTAGAAAGCCTTGTCGGAAACACCCGGAACACCGACGTGACCCCGGATGGAAACGGCGAGTAGGGGGACGGAGGTCATACTTCCGGCAGCCGCCTCACTCTCTCCTGCGAGGTCTTCGCTCGAGTGCGCAAGCGCACGGCTCCTGTGGGCCCGGCTGGGAGGGCGTGGGACGTTCAGCAGCTGCGAGAGCGAGCGCGAACGCGTAGGGGAAGGGCTGGGACTGCCTAGAGAAAGGCGGAGCGGCAGACGGAGGAGGGTGGTTGGCGGAGAGCTGCCCTGGACCCGCTCCTCAAGCTCACATTCTGATAAACATTTTTTTTTACTGGTCCTTCCTGTCTCTCAGCCGGGTGACTCCTCCCCAGAGAAGATTTTCCTGGCCAAGTTTTCTCAAACTCTTCTACACTGATCAGTATTAAGCTTTGTTTTTCCCCGTTAATGAACTGAGAGCTGCTTGGGGACCCTTATTTATCTATAAAGCCCGGACTCAACTCCCTGCCTTAGTAGCTAACATTCACTAATAAAACAAATAGTTAATATTTCTTCTTGAATGAGCTTTAATAGTTGTGAAAATATAAGTTGTTGAAATTTATTCGTGTAAATCTGTTAACAATATTCCTTTATTGTCCTTTTTACTCCTGAAATTGGTAACTTGTGTCTTTTTTCTTTTTTCCTGATCGACCCGGCAAGAGGCAATATTAATCTCACTGATTTCAAATCTCAAAGTCAACTTTTGGTTTCATAGATTTTCTTTATTTTTCTTTTCTCTTTCATTGATTTCTACTGTTATGTTTATTTCCTTTATTCTTTTTTTTTTTGAAGTTTTTAAAATTAATTTTCCAGTTTCTTGGAAACTGAGGTTTTTGATTTGAGATGTTTCTTCCTTTGTAATATAGGCATTTAGTAGTATGAGTTTTCTTCAAAGTACTGTGTTAGCTGTATCCCACACATTTTAATATATTGTGTTTTCATTTTACTTCGTTTCAAAATACTTTCTAATTTCCCTATATGGGTTTTTTTCTTTGATCCTCGGATTATTTATGTTATTTAGTCTCCAAGTATCAGACTTTCCGGATACCTTTCTGTTTTTGATTTCTAATTCAATCCCATTATCATCAAAGAACATACTTCATGTAATTCGAATCATTTTAAATTTATTGAGATTTGTTCTGTGGCCGAGAATATGGTTGGTCTGTCTTGGTAAGTGTTCAGTGTACATTTAAAATAAATGTGTATTCTGTAGCTGTTGGGTGAAATGCTCCACAAATGTGAATCACGTCAAGTTGCCTGATATTACTGTTCAAATCTAAATCCTGGGGGGGATTTAGAACATACTTACTGATTTTCTGTCTACTTATTTTATTAATTATTAAGGGAAGAGCACTGAAATCCCTCACTATAATTATGGATTTTTCTAGTTTTCCTTGCTGTTCTATCAGTTTTTGCTTTATGTGTTGTGAAGCTCTGCTGTTAGTTGCATAAACATTTAGAATTGTTGTATTATTTAGGTTAATTTATCTTTAATGAAATGAATATGAAAATTATTATGTCATTATGAAATGATTCACTTTATAAATGACCCTCTTTTTTTCCTGGTAATATTCTTTGCTCTAGCTGTATTCTGTCTGATGGTAATACAATCACTACAGCTTTCTTTTTTATAGCGTTAACATGGGTTTTTTTTTGTTTTTTTTTTGCTGTACGCGGGCCTCTCACCACTGTGGCCTCTCCCGTTGCGGAGCACAGGCTCCGGACGCGCAGGCCCAGAGGCCATGGCTCACGGGCCCAGCTGCTCCGCGGCATGTGGGATCTTCCCGGACCAGGGCACGAACCCGCGTCCCCTGCATTGGCAGGCGGACTCTCAACCACTGCGCCACCAGGGAAGCCCAACATGGTTTATTTTTAAGGGAAAAAGTTATTCCAGTTCTACAAAAGTCTTCCAGGAAATTGAAGGGTAAATACTTCCCAGATCATTCTATAAAGACAGCATTACTCTGGTACCCAAACTCAAGATGTTCCAAGAAAAGAAAACAATGGACCAATAGCCTCATAAACATAGATGCAAAAATTCTGAATAAAATTCTACCTATTTTTGTTCCACAATATATTAAAAAAATTATACATTATGACCAAATGAGGGCTTATCCCAGGAATGCTAGGCTGAATTAACATTGGAAAATCAAACAACATAATTCACCATTAGCTAAGACTAAGAAAGAAAAATTGTATGATCATTTCAATAGGTGCAACAAAAGCATTGAAAAATTCAATACCCATTCCTAGGAATATAAGAGAAAACATACAACTTGATAGAAAACATCAATAAAAAGCAGCACACTTAATGGGAAAGAACTGAATATTTTCTTCCTAAGATCAGGAATAAGGCAAGAATTTCTGCACTCACCACCTCTTCAACATTGTACTGGGGGAGTTCTAGCCTGCACAATAAGGCAAGAAAAAGTAATAAAAGGCATCCAAATTTGAAAGGAAGAAGTAAAACTGGCTTTATTTACAGGTGACATGATATATGGTCAAAATTCTATAGAACCTAAAAAAAGCTACTGGAACTCAAATGAGATCATCAAGACTACATTATACAAAAATCAATATACAAAAGTAAATTGATTTGTATTACACTAGCAACAAACAATCTAAAATTGAAATTAAAAATACCAAATGCTTAGAGATGAGTTGATAAATAAATATACATTTATTCATTTATACATATTGTACACTGAAAACTACAAAATACACAGAGAGAAATTTAAGAAGACACAGATAAACAGAAAGATATATATCATGGGTTAGAAGACTCAATACAGTAAAAGTGTCAATTTCCAAATCAAAATCCCAGCAGGCTTTCTTGAGTAATTGACAAAGTGATTCTAAAATTTATATGGAAATGCAAAGAACATAGAATAACTGAAACAACTTTAAAAGAGAAGAACAAAGTTGGAAATTTTACACTACACTACCTGATTTCAATGTTTATTATAAAGCTACATTAACCCAGATAGTATAGAACTG
The DNA here is from genome assembly GCF_005190385.1 of Monodon monoceros. Classification (NCBI taxonomy): domain Eukaryota; kingdom Metazoa; phylum Chordata; class Mammalia; order Artiodactyla; family Monodontidae; genus Monodon; species Monodon monoceros. The sequence goes on along the minus strand of NW_021703768.1, from coordinate 63,371,011 downwards.
ATATAAAGAGAGACAAACAGATCAATGAAACTGAATAGTGAGGTTTTTAAAAGTCACATATATCTCTATGGCCAAATGATCTTCAACAAAGACCAAGGGCAATTCAATGGGGAAAAGAAAGACTTTTCAGCTAATAATGCTGGAATATTTGGATATCCATATGTAAAAATCAATCAATCTATCTCATACTGTATGTGAAAACACAAAACGGATCATATATCTAGCTGTAAAACTTTAAACTTCTGGAAGAAAACAAGAAAAAATTATTTGCAACCTTAGGCTAGGCAAAGGTTTCTTAGGTATGGTATTAAAGCACTATCCTTAAAAGAAAAAAAGTGATAAACTGGACTTTATCAAAATTAAGTACTTCTTTTCAAGACACTGTTAAGAAAGTGAAAAGACTAGGCAGAAACAGAAGATGCATCCAACCCCCAGCTTTGGGGCAGAGTCAGGGAAGAAGGGACTTGGGGTGCTTTGATGATGTGGTTTTTGCGATTGTTAGTTTTATATTTGGCATGTGATTGGCAACATGAGCTCTTCTGTGATGTGGAGTCATCTACAACTTCTAGGTTTGGATGTAGCAATGTGGAATAGAATGGATACAAATAAGGACTACTATTGTATTTTGTACCTATTATATGCTATCTCATCTGGGGCACCTTGGGGATGGAGTAGTAAACAAAATTAACCCAGTCTGTTCTCTCCTGTAGTTTACAGTTCAGAGAGAATAAACTTTACAAATTTAGAAAACAAAAATCTAATTTTATTTTTTTTAAACTGGTGATTCTGAAAGGAATGCCCTTTATACATATATATATATTTATTTATTTATTTGTTTGTTTGTTTGTTTGTTTGTTTGTGCCAGGTCTTAGTTGCAGCAGGCAGGTTCCTCAGTTGTGGGAGGCAGTCTCCTAGTTGCGACTCGTGGGCTCCTTAGTTGTGGCAAGCGAACTCTTAGTTGCAGCAGGCATGTGGGATCTAGTTCCCTAAGCAGGGATTGAACCCGGGCCCCGTGCATTGATAGCACAGAGCCTTAACCACTGCACCACCAGGGAAGTCCCCAAAAATCTAATTTTAATGGTAGTAACCAAGAAAAGGAAAAGTAAATAACCGGGGGATCTAACCGATCATGAAGAGCACGATGGCTAAGAATGTGCGCTACTCAGATCTCCTGTGTGCAGAGCATAGTTGACTGACAACCCCAGCTGCTGCCTCTCTGGATCTACCACCACATTTGGAACCGAGGTCATGTCCCTGCTGAACTGCGGCCAGCCAGTGACTGACCACTGCAGAGATGCTAGAGCCAACCTTCCTGCAGGACAAAGGACCCTTCTAATGGACAATTCTGACTTGGGAACTCCCCATTTGCCTAGCCAAAACGTTCTTAGAAGAGTGCTGCAGTCTTTTTCTACCCAATTCTCCTTCCTTCTCCTCCTTCAATAGATGTCAGACGTGCATTGGAACCTGAGGCTTTCCCTGCTTACCCTTGCTTCCACATTTTTATCTTCCACAGGGATATCTTTTAATAAATCTCTTGCATGTCTAATCCTGTCTTGGCATCTGCTTCTTGGAGGACTCGAACTAACACAGAAGCTTTCCCTGTGAAAGTGCCATTTAAGCCGAGACCTAAGGGAGTAGAAGTTAGATGAAAATTTGAAGGAAGAAAGAGAACAGCCTTGAGTTAGACAGGAGCTTGGCACAATGCCTGACACATGGTTAGTACTCAGTAAACATCGCTTGACTAAATGGAATACAAGTGCTTTATGTAGGGCAAGTAATTATTCCTCATAAACAGTTTTACAAAGGGAGTTCTATTATTATCCCTATTATGACAAATGACAAAACTGAGGATAAGAACTGTAAATTACCTTGCACAAGGTCAGGCAGCCGTTGAAAACCACAAACTAGGATACAAACTTAGGTTTGTTTGTTTCCAAGCCTGTTATTTTTAACTGGTTAAATATCAAGTTATACTGGCTCACCTCAGAGGATTTGAAAGTGGGCTTTGAAAAGAAAATGTGTATAATATAATCTTTTTAAATTCGTAATCCATCTAAAGACCACTGCCTCTTCTAAAAACAGGGCAAGAGACATCCTGAATGGAAAAAGATATTCCATGCAAATGGAAATCAAAAGAAACCTGGAGTAGCAATTCTCATATCAGACAAAATAGACTTTAAAATAAAGACTATTACAAGAGACAAAGAAGGACACTACATAATGATCAAGGGATCAATCAAAGAAAAAGATATAACAATTGTAAATATTTATGCAACCAACTTAGGAGCACCTCAATACAAAAGGTGCTGTATATGCTAACAGACATAAAAGGGGAAATCAACAGTAACACAGTAATAGTAGGGAACTTCAACACTCCACTTTCACCAATGGACAGATCACCCAAAATGAAAATAAATAAGGAAACACAAGCTTTAAATGATACATTAAACAACATAGGCTTAATTGATATTTTTATGATATTCCATCCAAAAACAAGAGAATACACATTCTTCTCAAGTGCTCATGGAACATTCTCCAGGATAGATCGTATCTTGGGTCACAAATCAAGCCTTGGTGAATTTAAGAAAATTGAAATCATATCAAGTAACTTTTCCAACCACAACGCCATAAGACTAGATGTCAATTACAGGAAAATATCTGTAAGAAATACAAACACATGGAGGCTAAACAACACACTACTTAATAACCAAGAGATCACTGAAGAAATCACAGAGGAAATAAAAAAATACCTAGAAACAAATGACAATGAAAACACGATGACCCAAAACCTATGGGATGCAGCAAATGCAGTTCTAAGAGGGAAGTTTATAGCAATACTAACCTACCTTAAGAAATAAGAAACATCTCAAATAAACAACCTAACCTTACACCTAAAGCAATTAGAGAAAGAAGAACAAAAACCCCCAAAGTTAGCAGAAGGAAAGAAATCATAAACATCAGATCAGAAATAAATGAAAAAGAAATGAAGGAAATGATAGCAAAGAACAATAAACTAAAAGCTGGTTCTTTCAAAAGATAAACAAAATTGATAAACAATTAGCCTGACTTATCAAGAAAAAAAGGGAGAAGACTCAAATCAATAGAATTAGAAATGAAAGAGGAGGGGCTTCCCTGGTGGCACAGTAGTTGAGAGTCCGCCTGCCGATGCAAAGGACACGGGTTGGTGCCCCGGTCTGGGAAGATCCCACATATCGCGGAGCGGCTAGGCCCATGAGCCATGGCCACTGAGCCTGTGCATCCGGAGCCTGTACTCCTCAATGGGAGAGGCCACAACAGTGAGAGGCCCGCGTACTGCAAAAAAAAAAAAAAAAGAAATGAAAGAGGAGAAGTAACAACTGACACTGCAGAAATACAAAGGATCATGAGAGATTACTAAAAGCAACTCTATGACAATAAAATGGACAACCTGGAAGAAGTGGACAAATTCTTAGAAATGTACAACCTTCCAAGACTGAATCAGGAAGAAATAGAAAACATGAACAAACCAATCACAAGCACTGAAATTGAAACTGTGATCTCCAACAAACAAAAGCCCAGGACCAGATGGCTTCACAGGCGAATTCTATCAAACATTTAGAGAAGAGCTATCACCTATCCTTCTCAAAGTCTTCCAAAATATAGCAGAGGGAGGAACACTCCCAAACTCATTCTACGAGGCCACCATCACCCTGATACCAAAACCAGACAAAGATGTCACAAAGAAAGAAAACCACAGGCCAATATCACTGATGAACATACATACAAAGATCCTCAACAAAATACTAGCAAACAGAATCCAACAGCACATTAAAAGGATCATACACCATGATCAAGCGGATTTGTCCCAGGAATGCAAGGATTCTTCAATATACACAAATCAATCAATGCGATACACCATATTAACAAATTTAAGGAGAAAAACCATATGATCATCTCAATAGATGCAGAGAAAGCTTTCGACAAAATTCAACACCCATTTATGACAAAAATCCCCCAGAAAGTAGGCATAGAGGGAAATTTCCTCAACATAATAAAGGCCATATATGACAAACCCACAGCAAACATCGTCCTCAATGGTGAAAAACTGAAAACATTTCCTCTAAGATCAGGTACAAGACAAGGTTGCCCACTCTCACCACTCTTATTCAACATAGCTTTGGAAGTTTTAGCCACAGCAATCAGAGAAGAAAAAGAAATAAAAGGAATCCAAGTTGGAAAAGAAGAAGTAAAGCTGTCACTGTTTGCAGATGACATGATACTATACATAGAGAATCCTAAAAATGCTACCAGAAAACTACTAGAGCTAATCAATGAATTTGATAAAGTAGCAGGATACAAAATTAATGCACAGAAATCTCTTGCATTCCTATACACTAATGATGAAAAATCTGAAAGTGAAATCAAGAAAACACTCCCATTTACCATTGCAACAAAAAGAATAAAATATCTAGGAATAAACCTACCTAAGGAGACAAAAGACCTGTATGCAGAAAATTGTAAGACACTGATGAAAGAAATTAAAGATGATACAAATAGATGGAGAGATATAGCATGTTCTTGAATTGGAAGAATCAACATTGTGAAAATGACTCTACTACCCAAAGCAATCTACAGATTCAATGCAATCCCTATCAAACTACCACTGGCATTTTCCCCAGAACTAGAACAAAAAATGTCACAATTTGTATGGAAACACAAAAGACCCCGAATAGCCAAAGCAATCTTGAGGACGAAAAATGGAGCTGGAGGAATCAGGCTCCTGGACTTCAGACTATACTAAAAAGCTACAGTAATCAAGACAGTATGGTACTGGCACAGAAACAGAAATATAGATCAATGGAACAGGATAGAAAGCTTAGAGATAAACCCACACGCATATGGTCACCTTACCTTTGATAAAGGAGGCAAGAATATACAGTGGAGAAAAGATAGCCTCTTCAGTAAGTGGTGCTGGGAAAACTGGACAGGTACATATAAAAGAATGAAATTAGAACACTCCCTAACACCATACACAAAAATAAACTCAAAATGGATTAAAGACCTAAATGTAAGGCCAGACACCATCAAACTCTTAGAGGAAAACTTAGGCAGAAGACGCTGTGACATAAATCACAGCAAGATGCTTTTTGACCCACCTCCTAGAGAAACGGAAATAAAAACAAAAGTAAACAAATGGGACCTAATGAAACTTAAAAGCTTTTGCCCAGCAAAGGAAACCATAAACAAGATGAAAAGACAACCCTCAGAATGGGAGAAAATATTTGCAAATGAAGCAACTAACAAAGGATTAATCTCCAAAATTTACAAGCAGCTCATGCAGCTCAATATTAAAAAAACAAACCACCCAATCCAAAAATGGGCAGAAGACCTAAATAGACATTTCTCCAAAGGAGACATACAGATTGCCAAGAAGTACATGAAAAGCTGCTCAACATCACTAATCATTAGAGAAATGCAAATCAAAACTATAATGAGGTATCACCTCACACCAGTCAGAATGGGCATCATCAGAAAATCTACAAACAACAAATGCTGGAGAGGGTGTGGAGTAAAGGGAACCCTCTTGCACTGTTGGTGGGAATGTAAACTGATACAGCCACTATGGAGAACAGTATGGAGGTTCCTTAAAAAACTACAAATAGAACTATCATACGACCCAGCAATCCCACTACTGGGCATATACCCTGAGAAAACCATAATTCAAAAAGAGTCATGTACCAAAATGTTCATTGCAGCTCTATTTACAATAGCCAGGACATGGAAGCAACCGAAGTGTCCATCAACAGATGAATGGATAAAGAAGATGTGGCACATATCTACAATGGAATATTACTCAGCCATAGAAAGGAACAAAACTGAGTTATTTGTAGTGAGGTGGATGGATCTAGAGACTGTCCTACAGAGTGAAGTAAGTCAGAAAGAGAAAAACAAGTACCGTATGCTAACACATATATATGGAATCTAAAAAAAAAAAAAAAGGTCATGAAGAACCTAGGGGCCAGATGGGAATAAAGATGCAGACCTGCTAGAGAATGGACTTGAGGATACGAGGAGGGGGAAGGTAAGCTGGGACAAAGTGAGAGAGTGGCATGGACATATATACACTATCAAACATAAAGTAGATAGCTAGTGGCAAGCAGCCTCATAGCACAGGGAGATCAGCTAGGTGCTTTGTGACCACCTAGAGGGCTGGGATAGGGAGGGTGGGAGGGAGGGAGTTGCAAGAGGGAAGAAAGAGATATGGGGACATATGTATACATATAACTGATTCACTTTGTTATAAAGCAGAAACTAACACACCATTGTAAAGCAATTATACTCCAATAAAGATGTTAAAAAAAAAAAAAAAAGAGAGACATCCTGAATTACCCTGGTGATGTGTATGAAAGTCATGAAGTAACTGGATTGGATTTCACTAATGGAGTCCATGTTGCAAGCAGGGTTCAATAGTCAGAGATACAGAAGTTTGAAAGAAATCCTAGGCAGTTCCTCTTAAAGTAATGCTACTTGGAGATACACAGATGTCTTTCTAATTAGGAAGGAGTGACTGAAACCAGAGGTACAGGATAGAGTTAGATGATTGTCATAGTTTTAAAACTCTTCAAACTTATCAACTTCTCACTATCCAGTGTGATCCTCTACATGTCATGGGGACACTTTCAAAGTGCATCATTTTGGGTGCAACCTGAGAACAAATACTGACTGTTGAATTTAACAGTATTCTTGGGAATTCAAAATACACTATTCCATCATTCTATCTCTAATGAATTTATTGTAGAACAATCTCAGCAAATGATTATAGGGTATTAGAACTAAAATGAAGTTTAGCAATTATCCCTGCTCCTCATTTTATATGTAAGAAAACAATGGATGTATTAAAGATAGAAAAGGAAATAAATTAATATGTACTAAATCATTTAAAGTATATCAGCATATAATTTCAACTTAGATATTGTCTGAGAATAGACAGAACAATCAAAGAAGGCAGTTGCAAATTCTACATGAATACACTGTGAATGTAGTTCGCTACTCATTCACCTGGATCAAGCCCTTGGAAATTTCAAGTTGAAATTACTGCCATGGGTTCTCATGCCTTCAGAAATTAATATAGTAAAATATAAATTTGAGTAGCAATTTGCTCAGAGTGTTAAAAGCCTGATTTGGTGGGGAGAGGAGTTAATGAAATTTATTGCTTTCTATGATTATAAAAGTAATAAAGCCTTATTGGGAAATTTTTAGAAAATACAGAAATGTATCAAGAAGGAAGTAAAAAATTAAAATTGATGGGATACAATATAACTAAAATCTGTGACCTGAAAGCTGGCTTTTAAAAGGTTAATTTTATGAAAACAAAAATAAGAATTAAATGCCAATCAAAATCTCAATTTTCATTATCATGAATGTTTGTTTAACAGATGTGATTCAATATGGCCCAGATTAATATCACAGTCTTTAACTTTTATTACTTTGGAAACTCAAGAACTGAACAACCTAAAATAATATTCTAAGAGATTCAAAGTAAAAGAAATTCTGTGAATGGAAGAATAATTTACTAGGCAATGAGGATCTAAAATATCGATCTTAGTGGTAGGTTCCAAACAACTTGTTAGAATAACTGCAATTAAATGAGCTAATTAGAACCCCCAAACCCTTATTTTTTTCATTGATTCAACAGTCATTTTTTAAATGGCATCTGATTTTTCTAACCCCGAGTCCTGAAATTATATGGATATATAGATTTTTCAACGTTATGTAAAGGTTAACAAATTCTAGGGACATGTAAAGGAATAAAATCAGTATCACAAACACTTCTTTACATAGTTCATCACTAAGGATTTGTTTCAAGTTTACTCTCTTGATCTTGTTTCTTTCCTTCCTGGGAAGGTTTCACTCACTAACTCATTTGTTCATTAATTTAATCAGTCATTCAGTCAATCAACAAATATTTATTGAGCACCCATTATCTTCTGGATAAATAGTTACAATAAGAATGTCACTATTTGGGAGGTGGAGGGTAGTAGTAATGAAGAGCTGAATAGAACAAACAGCTAATTAGGGAAGGAGCCAAACTTCAAGACCAAACATGCAGTATGTGAACAAGATTAAACCACAACAAGAGCTAGAAAAGTGTTATTGAGAAACAGGGTTTAATTCCAAAGAATCTTTCCTCAAAAGGAAAAGTAAAGACAAGGGCTGGAAGAAAAGTGAGCTTACTGTCCAAAAAGGTAATTCTCATAAGTATCAGAATGTAATACTTCAGTTTCTAAATTTTTCTATTTGCATTCCACCTAGCTTTATACCACACTCTCTTCTCTTGCAATTTCTTCTTAAGGAGCTCCAGTCAGAGAAGAATTTTTCAGGGAAATGTTAACCAGATGGCTTTTTCTAATCTTCCTTGGGAAAAAAAATCAAAGTAGGGTTTGCAAGTAACACCGCCACCTACAAGTAAGTACTTTGAAAAGAAAAATGACTGAAATCCCAGTCATCTGGGTAGATGTCCAAGCTGCCAGAAATCTAAGAATAAAGCTTTGGAGTGGGGCTTCTGGTTTACAGAAAATAGAAATGTGATTAAAATAAAATAAGAAAAGGAAAATAACTTAAAAGTCTTGGCATCTTTCAAAAACAAAAAGTCTATTTGCCTATGTTTTTTGCCTCCATATTAGCTACATCTTTCAAGTCACGTGAGATCTTTGGCCAAGTAACTTTAAACATCTCCACATCTCAGTTTCCTTATCTGCCTGGGGATATTATAACAGCATCTGCGTCTTGGTTGTGAGGATTAGATTCTTAGTAATTATTAAGAATTTTTAAATTTCAACTCAGATACTTGTCCATTTCATCTTTTCCTGAGTATCATCATGGTAGGCTTAACTACTACTGATGGCCGGGACTCCTTCCCTCCCACCACCACCTGCCCCAAAACAAAGTTACCAGACCCTTTGTTTTTAGGTGAAACTGAGAATATGCATAGGATTGCCAGGTAAGAAGTACTTTCTGAGTCACCCTGCAACTTGAACACCTGGTTGCTACCGTAAGGAAAGAACTCTAAGCTGAACTTCAGCATTAATAAAATAAAGTAGGTCTATAAAAAATAATCTAATGAATTGAAATTTTAGATTTTAGTTTTAGCAGTCACTGAATTCAGCAGGTAGCTCCAAATTCCAAACACATAACAGAGCTATGTGTCTTGACATTAAAATTATACTTACGAACTTTAGAAGACAGCTTCTTTTAGGTATTGCAGTATCAAAATCAGGGGAGCTTGATTCCCGCAGACCACGACTTGATGTTTTTGAGGGATGCGTAGGTGGAAGTGAGGGAAAGGGGATAAAAAGGATGCTGAATACACCAAATTGTACCAACACACTACCCAGATGGTACCACTCTGATAAATAATCGATATTATTCATTAAATCAATCTGAATATCATCCAGCTCTTTATGTAGCATCTAGAAAGTAGATGTATTTAAAAAGATAGATAAGAAATATAAGTGATGAAAGGAAGGAAAAGATACCTTCCAACTGAGGTTAAATTTAACTCAAAAATGAAAAATATGAAGATAAAAATACAGAGATATGTTCAGCCATCTGTAGAATGACTTCCCTGGCAAAATTTTTGAAATATGCCAATACCAAGTGTTGATAAGGATGTCAAACAATGAGAAATCTTAAATACTTCTGGTATTTAAAACCACTTTGGAAAACACTGGCATTTCAAATAACTTTGAATAAGTATATATTTTGAAATCCAGCAATTCCTCTCCTAAGTATATAGTCTAAAGAAATTCTTACCCAGGAGACATGTACAATTATGTTAATACCAGCATTGTTTCAAATAGAAAAAAAAAACAAAACTGGTAACTCAAATATCTGTTGACAAGAAACTGAGTGAATAAGTTATAGTTTATTCATAAAGTGAATACAGCAGTGAAAATAAATTGCAGCTACATATGTCAACATGGATGAACTTCACAAACCTGAATGCTGAAGAAAAATAAAAAGAGCAAGTTGCAAGGGAAAAGAATATATGATTCCATTTATACAAAGTTCAAAAACACGCAAAACTAAACAATTTGTTATTTAGTGATACATTCATATGTGGTAAAACTATAAAGAAAAGCAAGGGAATGATAAATACAAAATTGAGGGTACCAGATATCCATGGGGAAAGGGAGGAAAGAAGAGGGATGAAATAGTTGAAGGACACAGCACAGGACATAGAGTGGTAATATTCTATTTCTTAAACTAGGTAGTGGGTACCTGGGTGTTCATGTATTGTTATTAATTAATAATAATACTTTATGTATTTTTTATACGTAATGACAAAATAAAATTCTTAAGTCAGAAATTATACAGCGTAAGAGATATTCGATTAATGTAGATTTAAGTTTTACAAACATCCAAAATCCAGCCAAAGTAATCCGAACATAACCTCAGGGAGGTCTGATTGGATTGAAATATTACGAATATAATCAATTGTTCAGTAGACCTTTGGTCTTGTAATGGTTTGTGATTCTTCTGTGGCAAGAACTTGAATTCTATATACATAAATTCTAGTTTCACAGAATTTCTGGTTACTGAATGAGTCTACCTAGGATGGCTTGGAATACACCTAAAAAATTAACTTTATTGTTCTTTCTTACCTTTATATTCATGGGGACATGTAAACTAATTTTTTAAAATTATTTTTTCTTTGTGGAAATGACCTCCACAAAAAAGCCAACTTTTAGTGCTGGTTTGGAACTGTAGAAAAAGAGAAACAGCTTAATTAAAAAGTGTTCCTGGGACTTCCCTGGCAGTTCAGTGGTTAGTACTCTGCACTTCCACTGCAGCGGGCACGGGTTCGATTTCTGGTCAGGGAACTAAGATCCCGCATGCCGCGACATGGCCAAAAACTAAGAAGTTGTTCCTAACTAGAAGGTTTATCTTAAAAAAAAAGGATATGCTATTGAGAAATTTGTAATTTGAAGATTTCTGAAGGTGCCAAGATACGTACCCCAAGGATGAAGAGGGAAGAAATTATAGAAAGGAGATTACTGCATGACTGTATTTACACAGCAGTAATGCTCTTGACATATCAACTCAAACTCCCAGCAAGATCACTAATCTCAAGAATGTATTTATTAGGCCATCAGACAATGATATTAGCCAACTAATTTTCCTTGCTGTGATTTCATACTCTTTGTGTTTATAATTCGACTTCCTGTATTGCTTCCCTACAAAGAGAGGATGGACATATCTACCAGCACTGTGCTGGATATTTTCCATTTGGCCTGCATATCTAGCCCACCCATCCCACCCTGCTTTCTGCCTGAAAGACTGACCTATATGGACTATACCACTGGGTTTCCTTGCCCACCAAGCTTCCTGTTGAGTTGGATCAACCCAGAGCCTCAGGAGATCAGAGGGAGGGAGAAAAGACAGGTTGGGTTTTTATTCCGCAGGCTTCTTCCTGTCGTGTCATTGTAGGCTGGCCATGTTCATAACTGAAGATTTCCAGTAGCTTTTTTCACACAGCCTTCTCTGTCTCCGGGTTCCAATCATTGCTTCTTTCCCTCACTTCTTCAGGCTGTCAAAAAAGTCTGACCCCGTGACCCTGCTTTTGCTCTCAGAATGCCTGGAAGAGTAATCATATATAGTCTACCCCCAGAAACAACAATCCTCCAACTAACCAGTCATGAGCACAGTGTCATGGTGTGAGGATGGAGTGAAACATTTTTTATTTTTTCCATTAAATTATCTCCATGCAGAGACAGCATCAGATGTGTGCCAGGGTCCCTTTTTGCTCTCATCTCATCTCGTCTTCCCTTTTTTTCCCTCTGCCCTATCCCCAGGATCCTCTCCATCAGTCAATGCTCTCTGTGGTCAAGTCCATGGAAATTCCTGTCTCTAGTACAGTTCTAGGAGGGCAATTGTGAGACCCCTCAAACCTTTATTTTAATTGACTAAGGCCTTTTAGGGTCTTTAGAGTGTAGCACCTACAAAATAAACCACAAACACATTTTAAAAACAAGACTTTTTTTCCTGCAAATATTGCTCTCCTCTTATAGTACAACATGGGTATATTATTTTACTAAAGATCTTCTGCTCACCTGTGTGAGAAAGCAAAAGATTCGGGGGAGAGGGCAGGGAAGATGAAGAAAGAATGGAGTGGTAGCTGGAGATGCAAGTCATGTCCAGAGAGCATTTCAGGAAATGAAAATAGCATGTTGAAGGCCACAAAGCTGGGAAGCTGGAACATTTGTGGAACTAAAATAAGGCCACTGTAACTGAAGTTTTGTTAGCAAGAGGGAGAATGGTTTGTGAGATAGAGCTGCGAATCAGAGAAAGCAGAGCATCATGGGTCACATTAAGGAGCTGGACCTTTATCCTAAGTAAAGAAAGGGTGGATGGGGCTTCCCTGGTGGCGCAGTGGTTGAGAGTCCGCCTGCCGCTGCAGGGAACACGGGTTCGTGCCCCGGTCCAGGAAGATCCCACATGCCGCGGAGCGGCTGGGCCCGTGAGCCATGGCCGCTGAGCCTGCGCGTCTGGAGCCTGTGCTCCGCAGCAGGAGAGGCCACAACAGTGAGAGGCCCGCGTACCGCAAAAAAAAGGGTGGATGGTTTGGGGGAAACCTGAGGGAAGGCAAGTGAAGTAAATATTGTAAAAGTTTGGTTAAGAAAGATTGAGAAGCTGACCCATGTGATCTATTGTATATCACTCTATTTCTTGGCTTTCTTGCACTTAAAATTATTTTTAATTGAAGTATAGTTGATTTACAATGTTGTGTTAGTTTCAGGTGTACAGCAAAGTGATTCAGTGGTGTATATATACTTATATATGTATATATACATATATATGTATATATACACATATATATACACACATATATATATTTTCCAGATTCTTCTCCCTTATAGGTTATTACAAAATACCGAGTATAGTTTGCTGTGCTATACAGTAGGTTCTTTTTTTTTTTTTTTTTGACTGCATTGGGTCTTCATTGCTGTGCATGGGCTTTCTCTAGTTGTGGGGAGCGGGGGCTACTCTTTGTTGCGGTGTGCAGGCTTCTCATTGCAGTGTCTTCTCTTGTTCCAGATCACAGGCTCTAGGCACACGGGCTTCAGTAGTTGTGGCATGCGGGCTCAGTAGCTGTGGCACACGGGCTTAGTTGCTCCGTGGTATGTGGGATCTTCCTGGACCAGGGCTCGAACCCCTGTCCCCTGCATAGCAGGTGGATTCTTAACCACTGCGCCACCAGGGAAACCCAGTAGGTTATTGTTGTGTATCTATTTTATATGTAGTAGTGTGTATATGTTAATCCCAAACTCTTAATTTATCCCTCCCCCACTTTCACCTTAGGTAACCATAAGTTTGTTTTCTCTGTCTGTAGATCTATTTCTTTTTTGTATTTAAGTTCATTTGTATCATTTTTTCTTTTTTAGATTCCACATATAAGCAATATCATATGATTTTTTTCCTTCTCTGTCTGGTTTACTTCATTTAATATGATAATGTCTAGGTCCATCCATGTTGCTGCAAATGGCATGATTTCATTCTTTTTTATGGCTGAGTAGTATTCCATTGTGTGTATGTACCATATCTTCTTTATCCATCCCTCTGTCAATGGACATTTAGGTTGGTTCTAAGTCTTAGCTATTGTAAATAGACTTGCACTTAAATTTCTAAAAATTTAAATTATCCAAATAATACATAAATATGTTCTTTTTAAAATAAATTTATCTATTTTGTTTATTTATTTTTGGCTGCATTTGGTCTTTGTTGCTGCACACAGGCTTTCTCTAGTTGCGGCGAGCAGGGGCTACTCTTCGTTGTGGTGTGCAGGCTTCTCATTGCATTGGCTTCTCTTGTTGCAGAGTAGGGGCTCTAGGCACATGGGCTTCAATAGTTGTCACATGTGGGCTCAGTAGTTGTGGCTCGCAGGCTCTAGAGAGCAGGCTCAGTAGTTGTGGCACATAGGCTTATTTGTTCCACAGTATGTGGGATCTTCCCAGACCTGGGCTCGAACCCGTGTCCCTTGCACTGGCAGTCAGATTCTTAACCACTGCGCCACCAGGGAAGCCCCATAAATATGTTCTTAAAGTAAAAATTTTCAACGATAGAAACTGAAAAGTTCCCCTGACTTATCATCCTTAATAACTCTTGAAACTTCCTCTCAGTTAACTATTATGTACTAGGAATGTTTACATCTACAGCTAACAAGAAAACCTGGCTATCAATGACCTAAGCTAATTGGAGTTTGTTTGATAGGCAGCTGTTAGCATTGGTTCAGTGATGTCAAGATGGCTGCCATAGCTCCAAGCATGGTATCTATCATTCACGAATCAGTGTGTGGCTATAGATAATTAATTTTCACCATTGTGTGGAATTTCATTGTACAAATATACTACACTGTATCCATTCTCCTGTTAACGGACACTTGGGTTATTTCCAGTTTAGGGGGTTTTGTTTCATTTGTATTTCCTGTTTTTACTATTAAAAACATGTGCTATTAATTGTCTTATACAAGTCTTCTGGTGTACAAATTTCTCTAGGCTATACCTAGGAGTAGAACTTCTGAGTAACAGAGTTTTCACGTTTCAATTTTATTTTATTATGCCCTTTATATAAATGGTATCATGTAGTACATATTGCTCTGTATCTTTAATTTATTGCATAAGCTCAAAGATTTTGTCTATTTTTCTCACTACTCTATCCCCAGCACCATTCATTCATTTAATAAATATTTATTAAATACCTACTCTGTACCAGGCTCAAGTTGGAAACATTTACTTGAGTTTTCCTCTGAAGTCCCTTCCCTCCCTATCTTCCATAAAGGCCCTCAATTCTGATCCTTCAGTTTACAAGTTTACAAGCCGGTATTATCACAAGAATAGGGCCACTGCTAGTCCACAGGGTGCTTTTATGCTAGTTGAAAAAAAGGCATATCCCTCCCACGGCACCCAATCACATGCCAGGTTTACCCACAGCCAGCACTGCGCGATGTTTGGTGAGCAGAGCTCAGCCTGAATTTCAGCCCCCTCACTCCCTCAGCAGATGCTCTTATGCAGGTACAACCTGTTCAACTGTACAGAGCAGCCCTGCCCCAGAAAGCTAGCTAATAGATGCAAACTTCTCTCTAACTGCCTCTCAACCTGGCTATACTCAAAGATGTTCTTCCTTTACCTCTGTTATTCTCTCCTTTACCTATTGTACTAAACAGACTGGAGGAAGAGTCCATAATATTTGCCATGAAGAAAATATTTGCCACGAAGAAAAGCAGCACCAATCAGTTCTTTTAAATATAAGTTCTGTGGCTCAAAAAGCATTCTTTGTCAGTAAAACTAACCCAGATACCCAAGCCATAATGATTTGGCTTGGCTTGGATGAAGAACTGGTATATGAGCCAGAAATGATCTCTGTGGGCTAGGAATTAAATATACCAGGTTCCTCTGAAGTGGCTTCACCCAATTTCTGTCTAGTGGCCCAATTTCTGTGGATACAAAGTGACAGCAGACAAGCCAATCAAATTCTGTCTTTGAGAACTACACATGATAGATGAATAAAGAAAGGACAGATTATTCCAGTTTAATGAGCCCAAGTAATAATGAGAAATTTATGATTTTTAGTGATACTCAGAGTTGCAGTAGGATGAAGGGAAATTTGGAGCCTGAGGCAACTTCCCTTGTATAAAACTTTCAACAGAGAATGAAATCTGTGTGACTCTTCCTAACACTAATTGGTCATTTCCCCCACAGTTAAGTATAAAATGTCTTATATCATTTTCTAAGTTCTGCTTTTCTCTCCAACCAGATGCTAACTTCCCCAAGACAACTTCCTTGTGAGTTCTTTAACCCCTGGCAGAGTGCTGAACATGCACATAAGAAGAATTCAATAAATATTTGAGAGGCTGAATTACTTTTTAAAAAATTGTTAATAATTCAACCTAAAACATTTAAGTATCAAATAACATATAACCATTATAAAAAATGTAAACAGTGTAAGTTGGAGTTCATGTACTTTTTTTCTCCTGCATTCTCAACTATCTCTGTTTATCACTGTTAAGTTTTTTATGTGTGTTCCCAGACCTTTTTACATGCACAGACATATTAATTTGTAAGGTTTTTCCTTACATAAAAATGGAATCATATATTGTTCTGCAACTTGCTTTTTTAAATTAAACAGTATTTTGGTCTGTTCTTCATGTCACTGTGTAGTGTGTACCTCATTGTTTTGGATGGCTGCTTCCATGGTGTCCCTTTCATAGGATGGATATATTAATTTTTTAAATAACCATCTATAACTGAATATTTAGGTAGTCTCCAAGCCCTCACTATTATGAATAATGCTACAATGAACACCCTTGTACATATATTCTTGCACACTTTTGTGGTATTTTTGTAGGCTATAGACCCAGATGTGGAATTACAGGGGAAACTTATAGTGATGTTTTGAAAAGGACATTTAGTTAAGAGAGTCTAAATTCTAGGCTTGACTCTGCCACTTCTAATCTGTGTTACTCTGAGCGAGTCATTTCAACTCCCTGAGATTCTTTTATTTGATCTTTAAGAGAAGGAAAAACCTCAGTATGTTTCATAGGATTGTTGTGAAAATCAAATGACCAAACTAAAGCATCATGGTTGACTAATATTAGATTAGGAGTATTTCTTCAGCCTTTTTGTAATCTGCTGAATCTCATTAGATGACTTGCCAGTTTCTAGTAGTCGGCTGAAATGTTCCTCTTTTGAATATAGTATAGGGAACCAAGTAGAAGAGTATTATTGAAATCAAGTAGACAAATCATTGCATCCTGTGGAAATAGGTCTTGTTCTTTGAAAAGATGAATTCAGATCTCAGTTTTGATCATCCTTAGAAAAGCATGAAAGTGACCCATAGTAAACTCCAAAAACAGAAATACAAAGAAAATGTCTTCACTAGAATCCTATAAGGCAGCGGTCGCCAGCCTTTTTGGCACGAGGGACCGGTTTCATGGAAGACAGTTTTTCCACGGGGTGGGGAGGGAATGGTTCAGGCAGTAATGCGAGTGATGGGAAGCCATGGGGAGCAGTAAATGAAGCTTTGCTCGCTGGCCTGCCACTCACCTTCTGCTGTGCGGTCTGGTTCCTAACAGGGGGTTGGGGACCGCTGCTACAAGGTCATAGGCAGAGAAGTCTTTGTAATCAAAAAATTCCATTATAAAATACCTTTACTGGCTAAAAAGTACTTGTGCCACTAATTTTGTTATCAAAAACCTGAGCTTCAGTTCTGGTTTTACCATTAAGTTGTCTGTGAGTAAGAACCTACATTTTCCTCACTTGCAAAATGAAGGGGTTGAATTAGATCATCTTTAAGTTCCCTTTTACTGAAACAATAGTAAAAATTATAATAGTTACATGTATAAAGTGTTTACTGTATTAGAACCAGCACTGTTCTAATTGCTTTATATATGTTGATTCATTTAATCTTCACAGCAAACCTATGAGGCAGGTACTACTATTATCATTTCCATTTTACAGATGTGGAAACTGAGGGACAGAGAGGTTAGGTGACTTGCCTAAGGTTACACAGCTAGTGAGGGACAGAGGCAGGGCTTTGGGTCTAGGTTGTCAGGCTCCAGAGTTCATGCCCTGACCCTTTCATCCTGTGATTCTCTGATCTCCTCAAACCCTTGAATTCTTTGCCTTGTGTTGATATTTGAAAGAAACTTCTATTCTAGGAGTTTCCTTCCACTTTGTTTTGTTTCAAAGCTTTATTGACATAAATTTATTTGGAGGTCCTTTTTCCTTTTTTGAGAAAAAATTAAAAATGAATAACTTATATTAGTTTTCTACTGCTACATTACAAATTACCCCAAGATTTTGCAGCTTAAACAATGAACCTTTATTACCTCACCTAATTTCTGCTTAGCTGTGTGATTCTGGGTCAGGGTCTCCCATGAGCTCATAGTCATGTCATTGGCGAGGGCTGCAGTCATGTGAAGGGGCTGACAATCTGCTTCCAAGTATACTCATGGCTGTTGGTAGGAGATTTCAGTTTCTCCCCACATGGGCCTCTTCATCAGGCTGTTCATACAACTTGGTAGCTGGTTCCTTAGAGTGAGAAATCTGAGAGAGACAGAGACAGAGACAGACAGAGACAGAGAACTCAAGACAGAAGCTGAAGTCTTCTGTCCCAGCCACTCTCCTAATCTTGGAGGTGACATTCCATCACTTCTGCCATATCTATTTGCTGGAAGCAAGTCACCAAGTCCAACCCAAACTCAAGGGCAGGGAAAGTAAGCTTCATCTCTTAAGGGGAAGAATATCAAAATATGTATAAATATATCTTTAAAACCACATTGAGTACAACAAAAACATACGAACAGTGGTATACTCACTGCCCCAAACTGGGAATTATTACCTTATCATATTTTCCTCAAAACATTTTCAAAAAAAAAACATTAGAAATTAAATCGTCTTTGTTCCCATACCCAGACCCAATCCTTTTCCTATTCTCCAGATTCTAATCTCCAACAATTCTAAGATTATATGGTGTATCGTTCCAGTCTTTTTATTCTTTTATATACATATAGGTCATGCTCCAAGAGGTCAGGGACCTTGTCCCGCTACCACCTGACATAGAATAGGCACTCAGGGCATATTTGTTGACGAAATCAATGATTTCTAGCCTACAGCCTCAGTCTTCTACTCTCCACTCCTATACCTGACGGATATTTCGAAATGAAAAGCCTGTCACACTCCTCCCCAGCTTGAAAAATGCCATTGGCTCCTCCGTCTGCGGAATAAAGTCCACTCTTCTTAACATGCATTAAAAGTTTCTGTGAAAACAACTCTCCCCTCCCCCCCAAAGCAAAACAAGCACCACTTCTTCTAATAGAGGAAGCAGAAGAAGAAAAACGCAAATCAGCTAATTCTATTATAAGCTGACAGCCCTGGTAAAAGAAGTCCTGGAGGAAGAGTTCAGAATCCATAGAGAAAGGAGGCTATGTAATTATTGATAGATTTCATCTTCGTTGTTGTTTTTTTCCTCATGCTCTTTCTCTTTCATGAGAAGTTTTACCTACTGTTTAAAGGGAAGGGAATCTAACATTTCATTGAGCACTTAATGATATGCCAGGCATTTGGCTAAATGCTATATTTACTTTATCCCATCTAATATAATTTTCTTCAAAAACCTAGAGTAGGTGTCACCTCTTCTTTCAAAAATAAAATGACTGAGTTCAAAAATGTCAAATACACCAAGGAAAATAAAATGTGCTGGTGATTTCTACATTATAAGAAAGTACAAAAGACTTGTACAATACATATGCTTCTTATTAGTTAATATTAGGTCATGGGCCATCTGTGGTCACACATCTCATGTGTGATACTCTTGATGTGCCAGTCTTCCTCATAAACTCCTCTCCCATCTCTCTCCCTCTTCCTTCCCCCTCTCTTCTCTTCCTCTGGGCTTGCCTCTCTTTCCCTTGCTCTCTCTTAATCCCATTACTTTCTGGGTTTTTTTGTTTTTTGTTTTCCGTTTTTCTCTCTGCCTACCTCTTAAGCCCATCAACAGCTTCATTGTTGCCTTCTAGGGCAAAAAGTTTACTGAAGGCTTGTCTAAGCTGAAGTGAAAGTAAACAGAAAGAAAGGCTTCCTTTAATTCCTGAGCTAGAATTGCAACAAAGTATAATGATGTTTCAGTACAATATGTGACCCAAAGAGATAAAGTTATATACTCTAGCCAGGCTTTCAGCTTCCAATATGCAAGGGACAGTTGCCCACTGAGCTCTTGATGAGGTTCTCAATCATTACTGGTAATACGAAGGTTCTCATGTTTCCATTTTGAAAAAAAAGAACCTGTAATCAGGAGATGTTAGCATTTTATCAATATGTAGAAGTTGTAGAGGGAAGTTTCCCTGAAGCTTGAAAAGTAAGAATGGAAGCAGAAGAAAAATTTTCTATAAAGGACAGACAGGATGTGGAAAACTGAAAATAGCATCATGTGGAAAATTCAAGGTGAGTCTGGTGGTCCTCAAATTCCACCCATTCATCAGGTCCTGAGAGAGCAGAGGCTGCTTTGGAAAACCAAAACTAGATTATTAATAATGCAGGAGGTTTTATACTCCATTCTAGTGTGTAAGTCGAGGCTGCCCTCCATTTTGATGCTTTCTGATTCTCCACTTTTAGGCAAACGAGAAGAAACCAAGAGGATCATTCCTTTGGCTCGATTTCAAGAAAAAGGTATTCATTTACTTGCAAAACTTTTCAAGTGCTCTCTAAATATCAGACTCCATATTTAAACAAACCAAATTTTAGTGAGCAAGCAGGTGCTATAAATCATCAAAACAGCTCCCTCTTCCCCCACCTCCCGGGCAAACAAACAGTCATTAAAAGAAAATTAGCGTTGAAGAATGGAGCTAGTGGGTAGGTGGTTTATAGCTTGTGGGTTGATGATCTGACAATATTTTAGCAGAGAACTTCGCTGACTGGCAAAAAGCAGTGAGTTGCTAAACACTGAGAGATTGTTATGAAGACTTAAGGGCGAAGATATTGTTTCCTGGAAAAGAGGGCAGTGTTTGAAGACTATTGCCCTACCACTTTCATGATTTGCATCTCATGTGGAGGTGTCTTTCCTTAATAAAAAGCGATTAGATTCCGGCCAGGTACCACCCCCTCCTCTTCAACAGACTCTTACCACCCTGAATTAATAACATACCTTGTTGACTCGTTAAGTTTTGGTGTCATTTTGATACATATATTATTACAGCAATACATAAAAGCTACAATATTCAATCTGCTTAAACGATGTTAAGGTTATACTTTGGAGATGAGAAACTTTGAATTATCCAGTTGATTCAGGAAATGAGTTTACTGGCCTACTGTACATTCATTTGAAGAATGAAAGAGAGAGAGAATCCCCTGAGGCTTAAATCTGAAGGGAACTCAGCTTTTCACTGTACTTTTAGAAGTAAAATAATAATGGTACTCATAAGGGAGTTTTATAAATTGGCATGCCCCAAATTTCTTTTTTAGCTATGTGCACGTAACTGCGTAAGTGAATGAGCTGGGCTGCATCAGGGACTAAAGAAAGCCACTTTGCTCTTTTTCTCCACTGCTCTTTCAAACCTTCTCTGTCAAATTATTCTTCTCCAACCTTGGATGAAATCTGAGGCAGAGATCCTAGTTTTTCTGGTCATGTTCATGTATTAAAAAGCTCAGTATCATCTAATATTAAAATGTTATGGCCTCATTTGGTTCAAAGTTTCTATTTATGCCCCCATCCCCCATTCCCTCCATCCTTAGGCCTGAATCAAGCTTGCAAGCCCCAAATGGGAAAGGTCAGGGTGGGTTTGTGTGGAACGGGGGCAGGGTGAAGGGGGGAGGGGTATTCTTTCTTCCTAGACCCACTGACTTCTACACTTTCTAGGCTGCTCTTTGTGGCTTTTCTATGGTCTGATCAATGGAGGAGGTGGATTCATGGACAAAGGCAATGTTCTCTGCCTGGTGCGGTGGACTTTCTGAGTTCTCACTACTGAGGACCTCCAACCTCCAGTTTCCTTTCACAGAAAATGATTTCAGACTGACGATTGCTTTCTCCACCACTTCCCACTCCAATCACCACATCTCAGCTTGAAGCTTTAGATGGCTCACAACCACCCTTTAGAAAGACTGTTTTTATGGAGTCTCTCTTTTTTTTTTGAATTTTATTTTATTCATTTTTTTATACAGCAGGTTGTTATTAGTTATCCATTTTATACATATTAGTGTATGTATGTCAATCCCAGTCTCCCAATTCATCCCACCCCCCCACCCCCCCACTTTCCCTCCTTGGTGTCCATACTTTTGTTCTCTGGCGGAGTCTCTTTTAAGATGACCCAAATCCAGTTCTTTTTAATGTAATCCACATGCAGCCCACAGGAAACCTGTAGATTAGCCTCCTCAGATCCTTATTTCTAATTGCATTAATCAGGGTTCTCCAGAGAAACAGAAACAGTATGCGATAGAGATAGAGATAGATGCAGATAAAGAAAATTTTTTACATTTTATAAAAACTTTATTATAGATGTTTAAAAACATACATGAAAGAAGAGGGAATAATAAAAATGAACTGATGTATACATCTCCCAGTTTCCACAATCATCAACAAACTGTCAGTTCTGTCTTATCTATGCCCACAGCCACCAGCATCCCTGGCCGTCTACCCCAGAACTATTTTGAAGCAAATCCCAGATATTATATCATTTACCTGTAAATATTTCATTATATATCTCAAGAAGATACAGATTTTTTATAAAAACACAATCACAATCATTACACTTAAAAATTAACAAAAAAGTTCTTGGGCTTCCCTGGTGATGCAGTGGCCGAGAATCTGCCTGCCAATGCAGGGGACATGGGTTCGAGCCCTGGTCTGGGAAGATCCCACACGCCAAGGAGCAACTAAGCCCGTGCACCACAACTACTGAGCCTGTGCTCTAGAGCCCACGAGCCACAGCTACTGAGCCCTAATACTGCAACTACTGAAGCCCATGCACCTAGAGCCCCTGCTCCACAAGAGAAGCCACCGCAATGAGAGGCCCGTGCACCGCAACGAAGAGTAGACCCCGCTCTTTGCAACTATAGAAAGCCCATGCGCAGCAACAAAGACCCAACACAGCCAAAAATAAATGAATAAAATAAATTTTTTTAAAAGTTCTTAATACCACCAAATGCTGAGTCAGTATTCACATTTTCTCAATTTTCATGTAAATTTTAAAATATCTTATTTGTTTATTTATTTATTTGGCTGCATTGGGTCTTAGTTGCTGCGCATGGGCTTTCTATAGTTGCGGCGAGCGGGGGCTACTCTTCGTTGTGGTGCGCGGGCCTCTCATTGCGGTGGCTTCTCTTGTTGTGGAGCACGGGCTCTAGGTGTGCGGGCTTCAGTAGTTGCAGCACGTGGTCTTCAGTAGTTGCACAATTTGGGAGGCTACTTTAAGAAAATGAATATAAAAAATTAGGCCTTTAAGTTTTACAAAATCATGGGACCGTGTGAGCACATTGCCAGGGCCCTTTCTGGGAGTGAGGGGCTTCACATAAATCTGACTCAAGACTCAGTCTATTTATGAAAGTGTTAAATCTTTAAGGACTATTCTAGATTGTACAATGGTGAATTGGGTTCTACAATCAGATCGGCAGACCTATATTAGATCAATTCAGCTATCTACCAGATACTTCCTGTGTCTTTTGGGAAAAGTTATTTAAATTCTCTAAGCCTCGATTTCCCATATTAGTAAACCCACTTCATACGATAGTTGCAAAGATGAAAATATGTAAGTGTGTAAAACATTTTAGCATAGCTCATAATTAGTGCTTAATAAGTGTTAGCTATTATTAGCTATTAGTATTAAAATCTGAAGTATCTGAACTCTGCCCTGTATTTGCCTTTTCAAAACTCACAGATCCTTAGCTCCTCACAACAAAATTCAAGGGATCATCTGTAAGGAAATAAAACCCAGAATATCCAAGTCTGAAGTTTCCTGGTGAAAAAGAGCAGCTGGACCCCTACTCTCCCCCGTGAAGTTCCCCTCCCGGTGGATCATCTTGCCACCATCCTACCTGGATGATAAGGAGCTGCTCCTCTTTGAACACACTGAGACCAGGCTGGGTTGTGAAAAAAGAATCGACTAAAATCTAGGGGATGGTTTAAAAAAAGAATAAATAAAAATAAAGTATATCCAAGGTGGCCTCTGCTTTCTCACAGCTACCTCCCCATTCCACATGAGGCCTTAGAAAAAGAAATTTTGCTTGGATTCCTCCTAGCTTCCAATCTTCCTCATCATGGTAAATACCATACACGAGTACCCACCACATAGGTGTACAATCCCAGACACAGAACTAACATACAGTTAGGCAGGTTGGGCACTGCACAAAGATATCACATCTTAGAAGGCACCATTCGCATTGTAGACATCACAGATTTCTATGTTTACCAAAATAATTTTCTGGTGAATGGCAGCTAAGTATCTTGTTACATAGTCAGTACATTGTGATACTTTTTATAATCATTGAAACTAGAATGCCTTGAGGAAGACTTGGGGAGGGGGTGCCTTTTCCACTTTGTACACATGTATGATGTGGGTGTGGAGGCCTTGACTGGGCATCTAGAATGTTTAAAGTCTAGAAAGAGGAAGAGAGATCCAGCTCCCTGGCTGTTAACCCCAAACCTAGAGCCTGCTCTCTCAGCTCCCATTTCCTGTCTAAGGTCTTACCTCTTCCTCTAGCAATTGACATAGAGAATTGCTCCACCCTTCAGCCAAGAGGTCTTTACTTTTGCAGAGCTTAATGATATAACTAGATTCATATAATACAATAATCTACAACAATAAATACACACATGGTAATAGAAAATGATTTCCTTATAAAGTTTCTAAGATACACACATGCAGAGTTGTTTATTTTAAGGCCATGTTAATTTCAGGAAGAACAAATTTCTGTTACCCAAATGGCTGAGGATGTATTAAATTGAATAATAGATTATATCTGCTGTTCGCTTTGACAACTTAAGCTTTTGTAATATCACATCTAAAACATGAGGAAAATATTACTAGGTTGATTTGGTTTTCAATGTAACACTCACTAGATATGATGTCATAATTCCTGAAACATCAATGAAAAGAGAACGTTTGGTTTTTCAAATGTGTTGGCCCAGCATAAATACAGCTATTTCCAACATCAGACCTAGCCATTTTTAGCCTTCCCACCCTTAGTATAAGTGTATTTCTTAAAACATGGTCCTTATTGCAATATTTTGTACTATGTTTAATTCTCAATATGTTCTGAGATTTAAGCTAAAACCAAGCTTTAATTCTAAATAAAAAAGAAAACAGTTTTTAAGGTGTATCTTTGTAACTGCAATATAGAATTTCCAAGTTAATTAAAAAATATTAGCTTGTTACTGTTTAAACTTTCTTAGTGTAAAATATATCATACCTTCACAATAGTGTATATGTGTATATGTGCTGTTTAAAGAAGAATAATAAAAGAAGAGCTATGTACCTACTATCCATCTTAAGAAATAGAACATAACCAGTACCTTAGAAGTTTCCTTTCTACCTCTCCCTGGTGATGCTCCTTTCCCTGTCCACCATAATTAACCATATGTTGAAACTTTGTTAATCACTCCATGCTTCTATTAATTGTTTTATCATATACGTGTATCCTTAAGCAATATATTGTCTAATTTTGCCTTCTTTTACAATTGATGTAAATGAAATCATACATATATAGGCTTGTATGACTTGCTTTTCTGTTCAACACATTTTTGAGTTTTATCATCTATTGATACACAAAGCTGTATTTCATTCAGTTTTGCTACTCTGGTATTCCTTTGTTATGAGTGGACCACAATTTAGTTATCAATTCTACTACTGATGGGTGTTTGGGCTGTTTCCCTTTTTTTTTTTTTTTTTTGTCTTTTTATGAACAATGCTGCTGTGAGTTTTTTAAATTCACATCTCCCATGTACATGTGCACAAGTTTCTTTAGAATATAAACCTAGAAGTGGAGAGTTTTAGTATTCATCAAAATAGATTAAGAAATCAATGTCAAACCACAGTATTCACAGAACATATGTTTGATGACGATGACGATGATGATGATAACCTCCTTGCTGAAGAGCGACAAAATAGGAGAGCTCATGCTTTGCTTACTAGCTCTGGCTTCAGAACATTACTAAATATCACCAATCTCACAGAAAGAAATTCCAAGAAACTTAACTCAAGTTCCCAGGTTTTTCCTGATAGGAGACAAGAGCTAAGACTATGGAAGTCTTAATGAAGGGGTTTATCAATTGATGGTAAAGGTTTGCCAAGCGATTCAGAACGAAGAACTGACTGCTATGGGGAGAAATATGGGCTGGATAGCAACAAGAAAGCTTGACTTCTAAGCTGCTTCTATCTATAGATGGCTGTGTGGTTTTTGAGCAAATCAGGGAATATCACTGATTCTCCGTTTTCATGTCCATAAAATATGAAGTTTAGATTCAATGACCTTTGGGTCACTTCCTGCTCTAATTCCGATTCAGCGATTTTGAGTTCTTTTGGAAACGACAGTTTTGCTCGCCCCCTAGTGGTGTCCTCTTGCCTTGCAACTGGAGAAACCGGTTTAAAATGGTGGTTATTGTCTCTCAAAAACTTCCTTGTACAGTGTATTTTAGGCATTATAATTAAAAGGCATGAAAATGAAAGGAAGCTTTTTGTGAAGTTATTAAATTTTTGGAAAACACACATTTAAATAAAAGGTTTTTTTCATTGACAAGAATTAATATTTGGTTTTAACAATAATGTCCTTGAGCTGCACACTTATAATTTTTGCATTTATTTTAATAACTTTAAATACAAAATGAGAAAAAAAAAGTTCTGCCTTCTTCGCCCAAGATGTAAAAAGAAATTAATTAATACATTTCCCTTCTACTAAATTAATGCCATTAATCATTATTTAAGTACTGTAGATAAAAGATTGGAGAGTTCCTGAGGATTAAAGAAAATAATTTACATAGTACTCTGCCCATAGTAGGCACTCAATACAGGTTAAATGAGTGTGAATCTTCATCTGAAAAAAACCAACAACAACACTATTTTTTCAGCTGGAGCCTGAGTTGTCTAGTGGATTGAAAGTAAAAGAGAATGGCATTGATCTACTTTGTAAAGCTCTTGGGAACAGACTTGCTTAACCACTTTAAGAATGAGTTTCTCTATTTGCAAGGAGGGAATAAAATTCCTGATGCTTGTTGAAATGACAGGGACATCATAAAGATTAGTGAGTCGAATGTTGGTAAAGAATATCATATTCCTTATAGAGCAGTGTTATGTAAAGACTCAGGTCAGTATCATCAGAAACTGGCTACAAGGGCACTATGTACCTGTCATTTTTGAAATAGAGTATAAAATCCCAACAAGAAAAACAGCCCTGCTCACAAAACTATAAAATGTCATTTTTCTTCAAAGAGAGGAAAATTAGAAAAACGAAGACTCCTACCTTTGAATTTAAACACCAAATTGATACATAAAAGAAAAGAATCAGGTTCTGAGTCCTGAATGTTTTTTGTTCTTTCAGCAGTTTAATGAATAACTGAAAAATAAGTTTAATTATATAAAAATACTTTGACAGAAGTTTAGCTTTGTCTTTCTGTTGTTGTCTTTTCAACAGTGGCGCTGCCTTGGGAAATCTTTTCCTATGCTCTCTTATCTGTTCACCTGACTCATAGAGACAGCCCAACTGAGAGGGGAAAAATGAGCTTCAAATCAGGGAAACTAAGTTGTAGCTCTGGCTCTGCCTCTTAAAGTATAAGTGACCTTGGGCAAGCCCCTTGAGCTCTCTGAGATTTACTCTGTTCTATAAAATGGAGGTTTTGATAATAGCAGTAGCTCTGTCCCAGTGCCGTTCTGATGATTAATTAAGAGTGTGTAAATTCTCTTTAGCGACTGCAAAATTATTTCCAAATGTTAATGACTGTTTTTCATATCTTTATTTATTATTATTTTTTTGTCTATACAAACTTACCCATCTTGTCTTTATGAAGTCTTGATGATTTTACCCTCAAAACTCCAGCTCTTCCTCTATATTCCCACCTCTTCCGCCCTGGATTCCACTAGGACCTTTCTATTCACGGGCCCACCTCTCCCTAAACCCCGCCCCGGACTCTCCCCCAGCTCCAGTCAAACCAATCCACCACCAGGGTGAAATTTCTCACCTGAAAATATGGGCACACCGGGCTTCCCTGGTGGCGCAGTGGTTGAAGTCCGCCTGCCGATGCAGGGGACACGGGTTCGTGTCCCGGTCCGGGAAGATCTCACATGCCGCGGAGCGGCTGGGCCCGTGAGCCATGGCCGCTGAGCCTGCGCGTCCGGAGCCTATAGGCACACCCTTCTAGTGATCGGTATTCTTTCTGGCTCCTAATGCCCTGCAGAATTAAATCTCAGTTCCTTCACAATCTAGCCCTGCCTACCTGTTCCCTGCATCTTCTGCTCGTCCTTTCTTGTACTTCACAGACTCATAATTCCATAATTGTCTCTTTTTCCTGTCTGCATGCATTTGCACATTTATTTCTCCAGCCTAAAACGTCCTCCTCCACCCACTCAGCAACTCTAGTACAATTTTTCTGTGGAATCTTCTCACTGATTGCTGGCAAAATTCTACTTACTCTTCACACCTTAGTTCAAACTCTCTCCCTTTCACATGCTCCCTTTGCACTATGTTGAGATCTTCAGAGTTTTGTGTTTTTTTTTGCAGTACGCGGGCCTCTCACTGCTGTGGCCTCTCCCGTTGCGGAGCACAAGCTCCGGATGCGCAGGCTCAACGGCCATGGCTCACGGGCCCAGCCGCTCCGCGGCATGTAGGATCTTCCCGGACCGGGGCACGAACCCTTGTCCCCTGCATCGGCAGGCGGACTCTCAACCACTGCGCCACCAGGGACGCCCTCTTCAGAGTTTTAACTGGATTGCTGTCCCTCTTTCAGAATGTGGATTCTTAACAAGGGTTGTTCATGTCTTTTCATGTTGCACAAGGCCTGCACCTAGCAAACATTTAACTTTTTTTGTTGCATGAATGTCTATTTTCTAGTATGCTTAGCCCTGGACTGATTTCATTTTATACATCTTATTTTTCTATTTTTACAAGTTTTAATCATTTCTGTATACCAGTTTGGCCTTCTTCCTTCACTCTCATGTAAGTATCAAATGTTGTAACAACCTTATCTTGGGACAGCGTTGCTGTATCAAATACAACATTCTTGCTTAAGTTAGGGTATTTATAATTAGAAGGAACAGAGAATTACTCAAGCTAACTCAAGGGAATGGGTGAGGGTGGGGTTGTTTTTAAGACTCTGCAGGGATATCGTGGGGATCCTAGGGGAGGCCTCAAGGGAAATGTGGTGAGTACAGAGCAGTTTCTCCCTCTCTTGTCACATCTTCACATCATTCTATGTATGTTCTCTAGGCCTTCTTTCCCAGCTCCATCTGTTTTCAATTTCCTAATAGCTTGCCTCTGAATTTTGGCTACAGTTCAAGTCCCCGACATCCTTTCACCCTTTGCCCCACACTTCCTCTGTTTTCTCAAATTTCACATCCACAAGAGAGGACTCGAATTGACACAGCTCATCTCCTTGGGCCAAGCCACATTCATTCATTCATTCATTCATTAAATATTTATGGAACACCTGGTATATGCAAGACTCTCTTTTAGGTGCTGGGGTAAAGGTAGTGGAAGAGACAAATAAAAATGTCTGCTGCCACAGAGTTTACATTCTACTGGCCACAGACAAGACCCTAAACTGGCTATCCCTAGACCAGATGCCACTTTTCAGCACCATCATGTGTGGTTGGCAGTGGAGAGAGGCAGGATCATGTGGTAGAAAATGTGGTCACCTGATCACCCAAAATTGAGCAGGACAGAGTTCCTAAAAGGAGGTGTGTGCAGGCACAGAGACTTTGGTGCAATTTTAGTTTGAATCTTCTCTTTATTACTCATATTCCCTTACTTTATTTTCCTTCACATCTTAAATATCTCATATATGGTTTTAAAAGCATTCTTTTGATCTTCTTTGATCCATTCAAGGCCACCATGATATCTGAATACATTCTTACATATCCTAAGTATGTGTAATACTGGAAGGGTTTGTAATGTTTTTTAACGCCTGAAGAGTGTAGCCCAAGAGAGGATGGGTAACTTTTTACTCCTGATTTAACTGTATCAGCTCACTTTGCAATTACTAGATGTTGTTATTCCCATTTATATATACAGTTGGGGAAAAAAGAAACAACTTTAGAGGCCTTTAGGACCAAGCCCTAAACTCCATTAAAGTGCATCTTTCTTTGTGAGTCTACCTGTCTCTCTGGGATCACTATGTGCATGTGCACAGGTGTGTATGTGTGTGCACAAAAGTTTATGTGGCATAATATTCTCGCTGCCTCTTGATAGCACCATCTCTATCTCTTTGCTGTTCATCTCTTTCTCTCTCTCTCTCACCTCTTTATCTTGTTCTCCTCCCTCTTCCCACGGACGCTGAGTCTGTTGTTTCTCTCAACTTATGTAAATCAGAACTAAAGGCAATGTTTTCTGCTGGTGCCACCACTTCATTGGGCTGGGATTGGAGATGAGTACCTCAGGACTGGATTACCACTTGGTAGCAGCCATCAACAGGTGAGAAGTAATGACCCAGCCAAGGGCCTAAATTGGAAGACTTTTTACAGGAGTGAATAACTGCCACTAAGAGACGCCTTTTCACTCAAAACTTAGTTACTGAAATGCATGATGCATTATGTAAAATTCATAATGACAATAGACAAGAATTTTTTTTTATTAGAAAGAGATCCCAATGTGTAAAAATGTCAAGGAAATCTAACATCCTTCTACAGGCAAGAACCTTTCTTATTAACCTTTAACATAATTATAGCTAAGTACCCTGCTCTACAGTCCACTGCTTAAACTAACCCAGGTTCACTTAGGCCCATGCAGATTAAATTTGCCATAAATCTTTTAGAATCAGAAGTCTGCAGGGATGTCCTGGTTCCACAACTATAGACTGCAGAGCTACTTTTCATAAACAAATTATCATAGGCAGTTTCCACCCTGCTTTTAAACCCTAAGTGGATCCGTAACTATTTGCTTACAATTTATAGAAAGTAAACATTCATTTAATTTCTCTTATTCTCCCTGTTTCTGTCGTTTTTTTTTTTTTTTTTTTTTTTTGCGGTACGCGGGCCTCTCACTGCTGTGGCCTCTCCCACCGCGGAGCACAGGCTCCGGACGCGCAGGCTCAGCGGCCATGGCTCATGGGCCCAGCCGCTCCGCGGCATGTGGGATCTTCACGGACCGGGGCACGAACCCGTGTCCCCTGCATCGGCAGGCAGGCGGACCCTCAACCACTGCGCTACCAGGGAAGCGCCCCTGTTTCTGTCTTTGACCTCATCTTTTGAGCCTCATAGCAAGAGGGAGAGAGGGAGGGAGGGAAGGAGAGGGAGAGAGAGAGAGAAACAATGTTTAGCATAATCCAGACCTGAACGAAAATCCTAGGATTCCCTTTGTCAACAGCCAATTCTACAACTATTGACTAACTTCATCCGATTTTTCTCAGCCTCGTAATTGATTTTTTTACCTTCACTTGCCATCTATGTATTATTAATTTGTTTCAAACAGCTTTAGTACAATTCCAAATTCTCTTTTAAAACTAGCTTCTTATAGAAACTCACTCTTAAAGTGGTATCAGACCTTCCCTCTCTTATTCTAAAACAGTTTTCAATATGTTAAAATAACCAGAGTTTTTAAACAATTAATTTGATTTTTCAACAAACATTTAGTGAGCCCCTACTGGGCTGGGTACTTGGAATACAGCTGAATAAAACAGACAACAATCCTTGCCCTTTGGAGTTTACCTCCTACTGATGATAGGGGAGAAAAACAAAGTAGCTAACAATTATGTACTATCTTAAAAGGTGAAGTGCGGTAGAAAAAATAAAGGAAGGTAGGGGGGTAGGGAGTGGGAGTTGCAATAGTAAATAAAACGGCCAGGTAGGCTGAGTCTTTTGATACAGTTTCATGTTTTCTCTTCTTAACTTTAAAGGCAAAGATATATCCATTTATAATCCTCCCACTATAAAAAGGTGAAATACTACTTTTAATTGCTTCTGAACTTATACACCCTTGATTAAGTATTTTTATGTGGCTCTATCATCTGCCAGGAAAAAAAAAAATCCTAAACCAGAGTTCATGGTTTGCTGGTTGTGTGCAGCTGCTTTAATTGATCGCTTTATAGCAGCATTCCACTTTCTGAAGTGAATAGAAATCTTGGGCATCAGAAGACCTGTCTCTAAGAGTTGAAGATCCTGTGAATAGAGAGTGCAGTACTCTAGAATATCTGGAACCAAAAGCCTCTGGCGAAGCCACCTGATTTTAGTTATTTCAGACTAATGCAGAAGAAGCTTATATGCATACACTTCAAATAACAGTACTAACCAACTATAAATATTTGGGGATTAGTATGGCATGCAATTGTCATTGTTTTCCCACAAATGAAAATGGGTTTAGATTCTCTGTCTTGCTTTGTCTGGACTCTCTTGAGCATCATTCTTACTGGCCAAATAGTCACACGGCATCAGTTCAGCTTCCAGTCAGCCAAACCAGTGGGTCTTAACGTTGGCTGCGACTAGGATCGTCTTTTAAAATTAGTGATGCATGGGGCCCTGATTCCAATTAAATCAGGATCTCTGGTGGGTAAATATATGTATTTAATTCCAATTATACAAGAGATTCTAATGCATAGTCTGGGCCCAGAACCTGTGCACCTAGCCTATCAGTCCCTAGCAGCCTCCTACCTAGCACCTCTGAGGGTCTCCTAAGGTCATTAGTGATTTATTACCTCCATAGAGACCTCAGCTCTCACCCTCACTTGCTTTTTCTTTCCACTACTTTCCTCCCTTTCCTTTACTTCTTGTCCCCATTATTTCTGCTTCTGCCTCAGGCCTGCCAGCAGTACCTGGTAAGGTTGTTTGGCCCTACTGGTGGCCAGAGGTGAGCTAGGTTTTCAGCTCTCTGATGCAAAACACACTGATCTAATTACCTGTAGATTGCCCACTCATCACTTCTGCAGCTGCTTCTGTGGTTCTCCAGGGCCTCTCCACCCCCTGCCAGCCTGGCTGCCCTCCATGTCTGGTGCTCCGCTCAGGGCTGGCCCCCAAGGTGGAAAACTTTGGCACTCAGGGTTCCCGTTGAATATGTACTATCACAGTGTCTTAGTATGCTCTCAGTGAGGCATAGAAGGCAGTTCATCATCTGGGCCGTGGCCTTTTTCCCACCTCACTGCCCTCCACCACCACCAGCACCTCTCCCACCCCTGCCCCACACACTTCCCCTTACATTATCACGTTTCCCTAGATATACCTGTTTGTTTGTTTGCTTGTTTAATCTAGAAGCTCCCTTCCTCATTCTTCAGGCCCCTAACTCAATTGTTGCTTCCCTGAGAAGCCTTGTCTAACCACCTTGATTATAGTGTTGTTCACACTGTATCATGACGGCTTATGTGTTTATGCTCCTGGCTGCCCCTCTAGACTTGAGGCAGAGGCTGGATCTTTATCTTCCATATTTTAAAATACCGACTAGCTTCTTGGGAAATGTTGGGTGGAAGAAAGACTGAATAGACTCATAGACTGTGGATGGCAAACTATAGTGAGCCTGTGGACCACATCTGGCCCATCGCCTGTTTTTGTAATTGTAGTTTTATTGAAAAACAGCCACATCTTTTGGTGTATGTATTGTATAAATATACCCATTTGTATGTACGTATAAAGTTTTATTGAAACATAGCCAAGCTCATACGTATTGTCTGTGGTTGCTTTAGTGCTGCAAGGGTGGACTTGAGCAGTTGCAAAAGAGACCATATGGTCCCCAGAGCCTAAAATATTTACTATCGGGCCTTTCACCAAAAAAAAAGTTTGCTGACTCCTGATCTAAAAAACACCTGAGAGATGTCCTATTGCAGTGTGCCAAATAAAAAGATAATGCAAACCATATAGGTAACTTAAAATTTCCCAGTAGCTACATTTAAAAAAGGAAAAGAAACAGATAAAAATAATTTTAGTAATATGTTTTATTTAAACCCAAATACCAAAAATGTTATCATTTCAACATGTAATTAATATCAAAATGATATAATGAGATATTTTACATTTTTATAGTACTAAGTCTTTGAAATCATAAAGATATTTTATACTTACAGACCATCTTAATTTGAACTTACGCTCAGTAGCCACATCTATAGCTAATGACCAAATTATTGGACAATTCTAGGCCAAATCCATCAGTTTATAATTGAAGAAATTGGTCCAGAGAGGTTAAGAATTTAAAGTCACATAGTGGAAGAATCAGGCACTAAACCTAGCTCTCATTATTCCTAGGCAAGTGGTCCTTCCACAGCATACTGCCTTTGGTCTTATTGTTTGTTTACTAGAAGAGCTATGATAAGGAGACCTGGTTTCTAATTCTGTACAAGCATCAATAAGTTGTGTGACTTTGGGATAGTTCTTAGCTTCCAGGATTTTCATTTCCTCATCTCTAAAAGCATAGGACTGAGTGATCTTTAAGTTCTAATGTTATGTGACAATCAAACATGTTGGTTTGAAAACCAGAATACACCGCAGTCATTTTGCCCAAGAATTCTGTTCCTAACAAGCTGTGTGTAGATATGAATTCAAGACCATGTAGGTTGTCACCATAACTTAAAGCTTTTAGGGGCCAGAATTTTAGATAACTCATCCATTCAAATTTACATGTCAGTAATCAGGAACAAGCCTAAAGCCTGATACCTTTGTCACAGAAGCTCTCACAGCATCAGTGTTATGTTCTCAAGAGATTTTGGAGATGATCCAAGAAGGCCACTGCTGAGCAGTGAAAAAGCAAAGAAGGGACTGGTATTAGGGCCCATTCAGGGCAGCAGAAGGGTTTCCTTTCTCTGCTAACCAGCATCAGGGTCTGTTACAAAGGACAGGAGGGTAGGACAGTGAGGAAATTGATCTGGCATAATACCTATGGGAAATTAGGGGATAGAGAACCGTGACCATGATTAGATAATGAAATTTTAGTTTGCAATACCAAATTTTATAACAGAATCAGTAGTATTAAATTTGTAATCCAAATCACAGAAGAAACATAACAGTATAGGAGAAAGGTTCAGAAATGGAAGTGGACAGGCACCAAAGAGAGCTGCATCTCATTTACAAGTGTGCCTAAGACCAATTGCGTTCGCTTTTAAATTTATTCATATCTTGCCCCTCCTCCACGACAGAAAAACCTTTCTTTCCTTCCAGAGACTGGAGAAGATTGCAGTAGAGGGCAAAAGCTATGTGCTTTGGAGTTGGTATGAACCCCAGATCCTCCTTTTAAAAGTGATATGGCCTTGGCACAAGTTTGTGGCTTAGTTTCCTTCTCTGTAAAATGGGCATGATAATAGTACTTACCACATTGGACTGAATATTAAATGAAGCAATATGGAAAAAAGTTTTTAGCACAATAAATATCACATATTAAGTACTCAATTAATCTTAGCTAGTATTCTCATTCTGAAAACAGGATTCAAGAAGCAGGAGAGGAACTACCAGTGTGCTTATACCTGCAAGTGACTGTCGTTGATTCATAGATGCTCTACCACATTTATGGGAATATTGGTGATATATGTTAAATTGTGTGCATGGAAAGCAGTGGAATCTGACTGTGTCACTGAATCCTCCATTATTAATGCTTCAAGATCAGCGACTGGGCAGCTGGACGTGATGGTGTGGAGTTCCCCAGTGAATCTCACTGGGCATTTTGCTTTTATTACTTGCTAGGTAAGTTCTTCAGAATTCTAAAGCTGAGTTTTGCTTCTTTATGACAGTGTTTCATTTTCATAAGCTTGTGCACTGCTAGCTGACTTTAGTTTGCTTTGGTTAATCTGCCTTCTTTCTGGGAAAAACAACATGAGAGTAGCTTCACGTTTGCATCCTGTGTTGGGAAACTTGCCCTCCAGGACCAAGAGACTTTATAAAACAGTCCTTCAGCAGTTGTTCAGCCAGTGAAGAGGAGGTGGGTTCCCTTCCCTGCTGACTCATTGATCACGTTTCCTGCAGAATGGATTCAACTCAGCATATTTGGAATTACTGGCCAGAGACAAAGGTGACAGCCCTGGGTGTTCTTTCCTGGGACATTTATCAAGGAAAACTCAGCCCCTTAGATAGAATAGCAGGTTGGTTGTGAACCAATCATCAGCTACAGTAATTATCAACCCTATTTTACGAAACTGAAGGACAGTGAGGTTGAGTAATTTGCCCAAGATCACACAGCAAGTAAGAAGCAGAGCCTGAGATCAGCCCTAGGCAGTCTGGCACCAGAGTCTGTGCCTTTATTTCCCTCTTCCCCCATCTACAAGTTAGGAGGTGCCTTTTTATTTTCGACCAGTTTTTTCAATGGAACTGCAAAAATGTAGATTTAAAAAATTTTTTATTTATTTTACGTATTGTTTTTTTGGCTGCGTTGGGTCTTCGTTGCTACACACGGGCTTTCTCTAGTTGCGGTGAGTGCGGGCTACTCTTCGTTGTGGTGTGTGGGCTTCTCATTGTGGTGGCTTCTCTTGTTGCGGAGCATGGGCTCTAGGCTCACAGGCTTCAGTAGTTGTGTCACATGGGCTCCAGAGTTGTGGCTCACGGGCTCTAGAGCACAGGCTCAGTTGTTGTGGTGCACGGGCTAGGTTGCTCCTCGGCATGTGGGATCTTCTGGGATCTTCCCGGACCAGGGCTTGAACCCGTGTCCCCTGCATTGGCAGGCGGATTCTTAACCACTGCGCCACCAGGGAAGTCCGAATATGTAGATTTAAAAGTCTATTTTTTTAATCGAAATGATTTACAATAATTGATTTTGATACTAAGGCAATTTGCACTCTTTTAAGAACTTTTAATTTATTATTAGTTCCTTGCAACTATTATTATAGAATTATAATATGTTTTATTTTGCAGCTAAACAATGAGACCGATGATAGGAAGTATACTCCTTCTACCCTTTATCTTCATGTTGTCTTCCTATACATCCCTCAAAACCCAGGAGTTCATTACTTCCTCCTCTGCTACTCCTACAACTATACACATATCTATAATTGCACTCATCACATTGCATTGTAATTATTTGTGTATCTCATTTATGGCCCCTGCTCAACTGGACAAGATCTATATTTTTCTTCATCTCTGAATTTGTGTAATAAAGTCAACAAAGAACAAATGTTCATTGAACTGTATCTGAGGAAAATGCTTTTATTCAAATAGATTTCTTTTATGTGAAATGTCTTTTTCAGCTGATCAGGCAGATTTAATATAAGAGAAAGTTCTGGAGTTACATGATCACTGATACTCTTTTTTTCAATTTTTAAAATAAATTTATTGATTTATTTTATTTATTTTTGGCTGTGTTGGGTCTTCATTGCTGCACACGGGCTTTCTCTAGTTGCAGTGAGCAGGGGCTACTCTTCGTTGCAGTGCGCTGTCTTCTCATTGCGGTGCTTCTTTTGTTGCGGAGCTTGGGCTCTAGGCATGTGGGCTTCAGTAGTTGCAGCACATGGGCTCAGTAGTTGTGGCACGCGGGCTTAGTTGCTCTGTGGGGTGTGGGATCCTCCCGGACCAGGGATCGAACCCGTGTACCCTGCACTGGCAGACAGACTAACCACTGTGCCACCAGGGAAGTCCATCACTGATACTCTTATAAAAAATTCTCTTATTTGAAATACTGAGTGTGAAAAAATATGGAATAACTTATCTGCATTCATTCTAGAGAACTGTAGTCTTCACATCATGGAATATTTGTAATCCATTCTTCCAACATTAATAACTGTGTAGCTATTCGTGTTTATCTACCATTTATTCTAAAATCTTTTGGACTCAAAGTTTTTAAGAGTTACATGAAATCATTGTGATCTGATTTTTTTCTTACTATTTCCCTATTGTGTCTTATGTATTATAATTAGAAAATGTATCCTTGTTTTTTAATTTTGTTTTCTACATGCTGTCATTTCTCGTTATTATTCTATGAAGCAAATGTCATTGTACACAGGATAAAATGTTTAGCAAATATACAAACACCAGATTTTAGCTGAAGAAACAAAGAGCACAGAGCTCAATTATACATGTAGAAGCAAATACATTTATGTTACAGCTTAAATTTTCACTGTTTTTTTACAAGAATAAAAGCAAAGTAATTATGTTGCATAATCTTTGATTAAAGTTAGTTGAAAACCAATATAGCTCTAACATGTTATGTTGTAACTCACCTAGCAGTGAATCTTTTCAGCTCTTCAAACCCCCCCAATTTATGTAATTCCTGCTGTTAAACATATTAGTTTAGCTTGAATTAAAGCAAAATTTAAGCTTATGCTATCTACTGACTGGTTTCTTAAGTTTATTATATTTTAAATTAAAATTTGGAATTTATTTATGCCATTTTAAGATAATTAACTGTGATTTCATATGTTTAAATTATAAACATACTGGTGTTTATAATATTTTTATTACAAGCCGTACGGATCTTGGACCTCAGATTTCCTAAGGGGCTTTTAGGAACTTGTGGTAAATATTTATTAGAGGATATGAGCTTTCTTTTCTTATTTTAATCTTTCTTTTTAATTTCATTTAATTTTATTTTTTTGGCCATGCCATGTGGCTTGTGGGATTTTAGTTCCCAACCAGAGATTGAACCCGGGCTCTTGGCAGTGAGAGTGCTGAGTCCTGGACCACCAGGGAATTCCTAATCTTTATTTTTTTAGAAAGAAAAGAGATATTATTTAATTCATCTATATTTATTCTATATTTTCATACGATAATGCAGAGGGGACAGCGTGAATTTATGGAACTTAACTTCCAAATTCCAAAAGGCTTTTTATATTGTGAATGTTTGCCTATAATGAAAGTCTGTTGAACAAGCTGAAACAATTAGAGAATCACAGGATACCAAAAGAACAATTTCCTCTCTTATGCTACACTTACAACTAGTCTTGAAGATTTCTAAGAGTCGATCTAGAACCAAACTCTTTTTGCAAACATATTACTGAATGACTTTTTCCTTCATGTGCACCGTTTGATGTGTAAAAGGAAGCCGTAATTTTTGTGAAATCATCTTGCTTTTAAAAAATATGTTTGGGGCTTCCCTGGTGGCGCAGTGGTTAAGAGTCCTCCTGCCGATGCAGCGGACACGGGTTCGTGCCCCGGTCCGGGAAGATCCCACATGCCGCGGAGCGGCTGGCCGCTGAGCCTGCGCGTCCGGAGCCTGTGCTCCGCAACGGGAGAGGCCACAACAGTGAGAGGCCCACGTACTGCAAATAAATAAAATAAAAAAACAATTAAAAATATGTTTGTTTTTAAGTTTGTGGCTTGCCCAATTTTAAAACCATGATGGGAAAAAATTTTAATGGCCTACAACCTCACCAGCTTCACAAATAGAGATTTTATTATTTTGTGTGTCTGCATAAGATTTGTTTTGCATATTGCTAACTAGCCTGTAACATGAGAATTTTAATAACATCATAGTTTTCTCTATATTCAGCCAGTAACTAGGCATTTTAACTAGTGTGGGGATGGACAAATGAAGGAAAAGTAAGCATTAATCTCTGAAATGGCTGAATCTTTTAAATATCTCCCTTCACGAACAGTTTACACTCTTGCTGCTTTGCTCCTGATGGCAAAAAGCAATGCTAACTTTGGTCATTACTAGTATTTCCTTTCGTGCAAGTCCAAGTTGACTTTGTTCAACTTATATTCAAGCCATTTTTGTTGATTTCTCTCTGGGGCTTAGAGTGTATTCAACAGACATGTGGACCTTTGATTTATTGGTCACAAATAAAACCTAAAAATCTTCCAAGAGGATAAAACTCATCTTTGTTTCAGCTTATGTTAGCAGGAAAAGTTGTTTTAGCCCCACAGAGACTCTGAACCTTATTTTGAACTTATTGCCTGGTGCCTTTGAGCAGTGGGATCAATATTTTGAGGCATTTGTTCCAAGCCCCACAGTTCCAAATCAGTCTCAGCAAGTTGAACTAAACTTTATTTGACTTCAGCAATTCAAACCTCCAATATTTCTTTCAATACATGATTGAAAGTCAATCATATCTGCTCATAAATGTGTTTAGGTTTTGTTCAAGCACAGGTGTTTTATTCATTTTTAAAAGCCTTGAATTTTTAGGCTTATGAAAAGAGGATAAGCTCATTATTAAAAAAAAGTCCAAACATTACAAAATTATTGTAGAAAGTCAAGCTCTTGTGATATGGTGAGCCATTATTAACAGAGGAGTAGCAGTATTCCACAAGAATGTTTTCCTGTTTACTAGCATGTATTACTGTCCTGAGAGACCTTTTTTCAATAATTCCTTGACAATTATATAGCTCTTGAAACATACTAATCATACAATACATACTATTTTGCACATCGTATTTCTCGTTAATATCTCTTGGATATCTTTACATGTTAGTACTTACAAAGTCTACTTCATTCTTTTCTTTGGCTAAATGTCATCCCATTATACAAATGTACCATAGTTCATTTTCATAATTATGGGCACATGGGTTGTTTCCAGGTTGGTTTTGTTCGTTTGTTTGTTGGATTGGTTGGTTTGGTTTGGTTTGCCATACCAATGTTGCAGCGAATATCCTTTTAAACATATCTGTGTACAGTTGGAACACTATTTTAAAGCATTAAAAAAAGGTAATGGCATAATACTGTTTTCATGTATGTATTTAATTCTTGTTAGCACTCCAGATTATTGTTACCAGCATACCAAACTTGTAATAAATAACATTTCAAAAATTTAACTCGGTGGCTCAGTTTACAAAGCACCTTCATATAATTATCTCATTAATAATATATTAATATAATTATCTGACTTCACATCAGTGTGATGTGTGCAGTGCAGGTTTATAGGAAAAAATGGTGCTGACTTGGAATTTTTCACAGCCTGAAATAGTTATATAGAGTGTAAGTCCTCTGTTCTGCTAACTCAAGGAGTCAAGGCCACTGTCATGATAAGAGCGTTATATCATACTGGTACCTTAATGTGAAAAAACACTTATGTGACACTACAATAACTGGTGTTGCTAATTTACTATCCAGTTTTCAGGCAATTTTTTTTAATTGTTTGATATCCAGAGATCAGACTCACCAGGCATTTATTAGCTAAATGCTCCAATAATTGCTACTCCAGAACCAAGTATTTAAAAGATATTTATGCAGCAGTAGTTAATGATGGAGGAGTCTCAGTGCCACTTTACCTCATTTGGAATTGGGAGACCTGAGAGTAATGGGAGAAAACAAAAGTCTGTAGAATGTAGCACCAAGAGGACAGTGCTTGCTAAAACCTTAGAAATTACTCTCTCCATCGATTATTATTTCTGTATTTTTATGACCCTTCCTTTACCCAGTGCCTATCATGGTAGGCTAGTAATAAATGGTGAACCTTCTCTGATTTCCCACACTCCTGGTAGGAAGCAGGCTCCTGTGCAGGGAAAGGAAATCTTTGTTATGTTGCCTCCAGTTTTGGGAAAGGAAGCAATCTTGAATGACTATTGTTGCAGTAGCTGCAAATTTATGTTGCCTCATTAGTGGATCTATCCCCACCCTGAGTTTAGCTGAGAATGCACTTCTGAACTTCCTCTCTTCCTACATCTATTGTAACATGCACAGGACCACAAAATCAGCTTCCAGATCTGGAATCTTATGAGATGGTATCCACTTCAAGCCCTGCTTGTTGAATATGATAGCATTTCGAACCAACCATGACTCTACAGAGTGGCTACTGGGATTAACATATACATACTACTATATATAAAATAGATCATCAACAAGGACCTACTATATAGCACAGGGAACTCTACTCAATATTCTGTAATAACCTATATGGGAAAAGAATCTGAAAGAGAATGCATATATGTATAGCTGAATCACTTGGCTGTACACCTGAAACTAACACAACATTGTAAACCAACTATATTCAATAAAAATTTTTTTAAAATCACATTGCTGATAATACTTAGAAATTCTGGTGCTCTCTTCTCATCAGCACCATTACAGGAAGTTGATCTGTCCCTATTTCATCTGTCCAATATTACTTTATACTTTTCAAAGTATACTTGACTGTCAAGTCAAGCTGGTTTTTTCATTGTCCCATGTGTAATACCTAGTTCATTTCCATCTTTCTGTCCAACCTTATATTTTTTCTCTCTCCTACAAGTCCTTTTTCTCTCTTGCCTAATTGAATTCTAATTGAATTTGAAAACAAATCCCCATGTCCTGATAAAGCCTTTCCTGTTATGACAGCCTTTCCTGATGTTTATACACAGGCAGAGAAACTCAACACCTTTCTGCACATTCTGTCTTTCCCTTCCCAACCTGTGGCTGAAATATCAAGTTTGTACTCTTGACATTCAAACTCTTAAAATAGTAACCTGTTTACTGGATTGCAATAATCGTATTAGGCACCAGGGTACAGTGTATGCCTTTCCCATTCTCCCACCTCTGGGCCTTCTCTCTGAACCTGGTAGGGAGATATACTGATGAGCAAGGTTGGGTTTTAGTGCATACCTCTGGACCTATCAGAGGACTCCCATTGAAGTTCAGAGTCAGCTGCAGTTGATCAGTTTCTTACTCACACAGTGTATGGGAATGGTGGAGAGTTTCAAACTGATCAATGGCAAATGCCCTACCATTCTTCTTACTTGACTAACAAATTCCTCTTATGTACACAAGAATGACCTTTTGGCCCTCATGGTGTTTTTACAGCAGGTACCTTTGGACACATTTCACTTACTCAGGATATTTCAAGCGTGAGTATTCCATGGCTGGTTAAAATTTCACTAATACTTTCTCATTCAGAATAATATATTTTATGTGTAATAAATAAAAAATGTTTCCAATTCAGAAAATTTAAAAATACAAGAAGTATGGCATATCTGGAGGGTGAGCATTTCCTACGATAATTTTATCTCCTGTCTCCTGACTAGTCTTATGAACTACCTAATTTAAGATTCAAAATCCTGGACTTCCCTGGTGGCGCAGTGATTAAGAATCTGCCTGCCAATGCAGGGGACATGGGTTTGAGCCCTGGTCCGGAAGATCCCACATGCCATAGAGCAACTAAGCCTGTGCACCACAACTACTGAGCCTGCGCTCTAGAGCCTGCAAGCCACAACTACTGAAGCCCATGCACCTAGAGCCCATGCTCCGCAACAAGAGAAGCCACCGCGATGAGAAGCCCACATAGCAAAATGAAGAATAGCCCCTGCTCACCATAACTAGAGAAAGCCTGCGTGTAGCAACGAAGACCCAACGCAGCCATAAATAAATTTATTTATTAAAAAAAAAAAGATTTAAAGTCCTGGGAATTCCCTGGCAGTCCAACGTTTAGGTCATAACACTTTCACTGCCATGGGCCCAGGTTCAATTCCTGGTCAGGGAACTAAGATCCCGCAAGCTGCATGGCATGGCCAAAAAATAAAATAAAATTTAAAGTGCTGTATTACATGTTCATTTTTTAATATATTGACCATGGACTTTCTAATTAGATTATAAACTTCTCAAGGACAAGA
The DNA here is from genome assembly GCF_005190385.1 of Monodon monoceros. NCBI lineage: Eukaryota > Metazoa > Chordata > Mammalia > Artiodactyla > Monodontidae > Monodon > Monodon monoceros. The sequence continues at coordinate 63,327,933 of NW_021703768.1, read as the reverse complement.
ATCATGTCACCAATGACTTTGGTACCTCTCACAGCATTTAGTATAATCCTGAGCATTTCAAGATGTTCAATATGTATTCATTGACTGAAGTCAATGTCATCTTTAGATTGAAGTGCTTAAGTTCCAATTCAATGGCTTTTAGGTAAGAGATGGTGAATCAGTTGGGGTCCTAAGGAAGAAACAAAATTCACCCTAGGTGGTTCAAATGAAGAGACTTTAATGAAAAGACTACTCAAAGATATACAGACAAGGATAAGATAAAGTATGGTGAGGCACCCAGCAGCCAGCTACAGAGAGAGAACCAATTCCCCTCTGGGGATGAAGAAACGAAGAAAGGAAATAGAATTAGCAGAACCCAGTGAGAGCTGGAGCTGGAAAAAAGGAGTGATCTGACAGAAAATGTGGTTGAAGATTGATGACCAAGAGCTGGGGTGCCAAAGCAGCGGGGAACAAAAAATACCCCACTTTCCACCCTCAGATCTCCTATGTGTTCCAGCTCGCAAAGAGTCATGGAGATATAGTCAGCAAATTTCAGTCTTCTGAGGCACGGAGCAGGGCAGAGAAGGGTGGAGGAAGATTGGTGTGGCTAGGACTTGGGCAGGACTGGGGATGGGGTAGGAGGGAAGGCATGCAAAGTAACCCCCATAGAAGGTTTCTATTATAAACGGAAACAAGAAAAAAGCTGAATTTTTTTTTGCTGCATTGGGTCTTTGTTGCAGTACACGGGCTTCTCATTGCAGTGGCTTCTCTTGTTGTGGAGCACCGGCCCTAGAGCTCACGGGCTTCAGTGGTTGTGGCTCACAGGCTCTAGAGCACAGGCTCAGTAGTTGCGCCGCATGGGCTTAGTTCCTCTGCGGCATGTGGGATCTTCCCGGAACAGGGCTCGAACCCGTGTCCCCTGCACTGGCAGGCGGATTCTTAATCACTGCACCATGAGGGAAGTCCCAAGGTTGAATTATTATGTAAAGAATAAGAGAAGCCTAGAAATCTAAAAATTATCTGGGGAAAAACTAAGTCTGACTTAGCCAAATCTAAGCCCTGACTGTTAATTTTCTTCACTAGATCACTCCGAATACAATCTGAATAAGGGAATAAGCACTCTGTTACATTCAAACTTTCAATTATTGCAGTTTCAAATCAAGCAATGAACATGTATATCCATGACTCATAGCAATGAATAAAATTCATTTGCAGATATACGTGCCATCACACTCAAAGTGGGGGCTGTACTGCTCAATGGGCGCCTCAGTGGGGGTTTTTGGGCGGGTAGGGCTGTGAAGTAAAATAATAGAACGCACATGTTCCTCCTGTGTGGAGGAATTGTTATGAATAATATCAAACTGTTCTCTTTCCACTTAAAAGAGAAGAACGTTTTCACATTTTTTCCTTTTGTTTGGTGCCTATCTATTGACCACATAGGGTTAGTGAATATTTACATAAATAGAAGGACAGAACGTTAAAGGTCTTGTAATCTGCTAACACTTTTAACACATAAAGAAACAGGTTCCCACAAGTCACCTGCCCTGCTCAAATAGCTGTTCGTGGCAGAACCAGCCCAGAATGCAGATTGTCAACATCCTAATCTGGCCACTCACAGTTCTAGAAATGCTTGATTTAGCTCCAATTAAATGGCAAAAGGGTATAGGCGTTGAGGGCAAAGGTTTGGAATTAGGCAGATTTGTGTTCAACTCCAGCTGGACTTCAGGCAAGCAACAAATAAATTCCTGCTGCGCTTCTGGTTCCTCTTCCATAAAGCGGGGGTGAATACCCACTCCATTAAAGTTATTGTGGGCCTAAAAAAATATAAAATGTTCAGCACAGTGCTTGGCAGGTAGTAGATGTCCAATAAATAAAAGCTATCATATAGTAGTTTTCTTTGAAAATCAACTGATAATTTAGTAATAGATGATGGTCAATAAGAATTTGAGAAGCATTTTGTAGGAAACCCTAAACCAAGATAAGAACCTTTAAGCCAATCAGAAGAGGTAAAGCAGAGAATGAGGGGAATTACTTAACTGGAGTGGAAAGGAATACAACAGACAGTCCTAACAGTAAATGAATTGGTTTTCTTTTTTCTCCTCCGTCTTTACTAAGGAAACACGACTCTGAGTCCCACTTTTAAATTATGTTTTTTTGATTAATAGGCTTTATTTTTTAACATAGTTTATCTTTTGATTCACAGAGATTAATACTATTGGACCCACGGAAAAGTGGAAAATAATTGAAAAGCATAAAGCACTATACAGATACAAGGTCATATTATTCTTAAGAATAAATACTGAGAAGTGCCTGGTTACTAGTTAACACACCAGAAAGAGGTGAATCAACAGAACTTGATCTACATAGGTTTTTAAAGAACATCAAGTGTTAAATGGTGCAACGGCTGGCAAACTTCCCCGGGGACTGATGGATTGCTTATCTGAATTCTATCTAAATGAAGAATTGCAGGCATAGCTGTGGAAACTTACAGATAGCGAGTATTGCACCATACTGGATAAACAAGTTGAATCTGTAATTAACTGGTAGGACCATTGAAAAACGTATAAAACAACCTACTGGGGAAAAGGCACCATAGCTTGTAAGGGAAATTCACATAGAAATATTATGAGGTCTTTAGCGAAATAAAGACTGTTGTGCCAAAGGGAAAACTAATGGGCAAAACTTATAAGACTTTCCCCAAACCCTTAAATGCAAAGACATTTCCTACTATTTAGTAAGAAATTTTGATGAGGTCCTCAGTGGATTGGCAGTACTTTAAAAATAAAATAAGGATAGAGACCTGGCTTAAAATGAGGAAACAGAGTATATGAACATGTCTTAATGTAGAGAAGCATAAACAGCAGGATTTCAGAGATACCTCTGTGCTGAGGCAAACCTATTTAAAATTTGTGTAGGTAATCTGGAAGACAATATCAGATTCATAGATGATAATAAGCTCCTTCAAGTAGAAAGTACCTATGAGAGCAATGGGAGAAATGATAGGAAAAATCTGAGAGTTTGGGTAAGTAGGCAGAAAGGTAGCGGCTCTCATTCCTGTACACTTCATGCTCAGGAGTGTTGACCCCCTTTTTAGATGAGAGGGTCCCAGGGAGATGCTGTTAGTTAAGGGAAGGCCATGGACTGGAGGAATGCTCCATGTAGCTGAAGCCTCAGTGGTCACTCCAGAGTAGGTGCTGGGTGAAGGATAGAGGTAGACCACTTTCTTTCTGGCTCCAAACTGTGGGATGTTCTGTCGTTCCAGAGAAGTCTTCTTGTAAGAGTGGGAAGGGCAGAAGAACAATGAAGAAAGATTCTCCCTTTAAGGAAAAATGTTTTGTGGACATTTAGCTAAAAACTGTAATAGGTACCCTAATGTACTCTTTTTATTTTTTTGGCCGCACTGCTTGGTATGTGAGATCTTAGTTCCCCAACCAGGGATCGAACCCATCCCCCTCCTGCAGCAGAAGCACAGTCTCAACCACTGGACCGCCAGGGAAGTCCCTACACTAATGTACTCTTAAGGGCTCAGTTAACTCATGCGGTAAGCTTTGAGGTCAACTTTGACTGAGATGTCCAAAGGCCTTTGAAGTTTGACATGAGCCTTTGTGCAAGGAAAGGCATTCTTTTTGTTTTTTCTTTTGCGGTACGCGGGCCTCTCACTGCTGTGGCCTCTCCCGTTGCGGAGCACAGGCTCCGGACGCGCAGGCTCAGCGGCCATGGCTCACGGGCCCAGCCGCTCCGCGGCATGCGGGATCCTCCCGGACCGGGGCACGAACCCGCATCCCCTGCATCGGCAGGCGGACTCCCAACCACTGCACCACCAGGGAAGCCCAGGAAAGGCATTCTTTAAAGGCTGGGAGTTTACTCTATGTGGTAAATCCAGGGTCAATGATAATCTGCAGACCAGTTCATGGATGGAAGAGACTACAATGTAGTAGTTCAGAAGGGTTCGGAGATCACTGGGCAAAGTAGAAAAGATTTTGTATTTTTATGCTAGATTCTCTGTATTTGATTTCCTTTTACACTTGATAAGATCACAGAGTTGGTATGGTATGCCTCTGTGTAAAACTCTCAAAGGTTTTGTATGCTTTAAAGGAAAGGAATGTATTTTAGAAACAACTTTGAAGTCAGCTTCTCCAATTCTTACATAGTCTAATGTTGCTTTTCCATGTATATAGTTCCTCTTATACAGCTGATTGCAGAAGGAGTAGGAAGAATGCCATTAATTTTCACGCCAGTAAAAGAAATAAAAAACTGACAGCTTCCTTTCATACATAAAAGTTGCATTTACTAAGCATTTGCAATGTACCAGTGTTTTATTTTTCATTTAATTATTATAGCAAACCCTTCAGGTATTTTTTTTTTTGCGGTTCGCGGGCCTCTCATTGTTGTGGCCTCTCCCATTGCAGGCCACAAGCTCCGGACGCGCGGGCTCAGCGGCCATGGCTCACGGGCCCAGCCGCTCCATGGCATGTGGGATCTTCCTGGACCGGGGCACGAACCTGTGTCCCCTGCATCGGCAGGAGGACTCTCAACCACTGTGCCACCAGGGAAGCCCATGGTATTATTATTATACACATTTTAGGGACTGGAAAGTTGAGGCTCAGAGATATTCAATAATTTATCCAGGCTACCTGGCAAGGCCAAGAAGACTCAAAGTTAAAGTCTGTCTGATTCCAAAGTCCATATTCTTAATATCCATATGTATAAACTTGCTGATGTTCTTTAAGTCCATGTTTGATTATAATTTGTATTAACACAACAAAAGGAAGTTTAATTAAAATACTTTATCATCTTTAATCTATAATATTTTAATCTCTACTTTTAAAATCTTTTCATTTTATTCTACATGCAGCTTACCCTGTTAGTAAAGAATCCACCATTACAGATTATAAAAAATATTTTTCAACAAGGGACATGCCACTGAATGTCATGACTATTCATGTGCTGGCTTTAGTGCTTTCAGACAAATTTGTTTTGTCATGCCCACTCTATTGCATTGAGTAGGTTGTAAATCTTGTTAAAACCAATAAAAATGTAATTTCAGAATGTTTTAAAAGCAATCTCTCATGTCACTGGATTCTCAAATGCTTTCTGTTTCTACTTTCTTTTACATATAGTGCAAAAAAGATTCTGATAAAAATAATTTTATAGTTAATTATAATATTTTTCTAATTATAAAAAATAATACATGATGACTTGACAGAATTTAGAATATGTATAAAGGTATAAAGAAAAAAGTATCCAGAATTCCATTACCCACAGATAAAACACTATAAACATCTAATGTTCTTCCTTTAAATGTATATGAGAACAAAATGTTAACTGTGGATTATTTTGGAAGGTGGTTGAAGAATTTCAAGTAATTTAAAATTATGTATATGTACATTTTAAAAATACTTCTATTTTATATATGTATATATTCATCTAAGATAGTCATTGAAGTTTTCAAATATTCTGTAAAGTTAATTCCATTTCTCTATATGGTGACTATGAGATGTTATGACTATAAGCAAAAATTTGGCCAATTTGTCTAGATGAGAATTGAAAAAAATTAATGTGATTTATACATAATAGGAAATTTTAATTTTTGCACCTTTTAATTTTCCTGTTTACAAAGATAATATGTGGTCCTTGTACACAAATCAAATAACACATAAAAGTATTAAAAATAATTAACATTTGTTGAGTGCTTTCTATGTACCAGGCACTGTTCTAAGGGTTTTGTTTATATTAACTCATTTAATCCTCACAATAATTCTATGAAGTAGGGACTATTATTTATTGTTTTTATTTTACAAATGAGAAAACTTAGGCATTGAGAAGCTAAGTAAATCGCGTGAAGTCTTGCTTTAGTAGGAAAACAATCATGCCAAACAGCCTGGTTTTTATTTGTTCACTGAGTTGTTTTAATGAGAAACAAAGATGATGAATTAGAACCTTGTCATGGACATATTATAGTTTCATTTTGGGAAATAAAATGATCAAGTTCCACATGATGTTCTTATAGATGAAGAAGGTAAAGGGAGGGTGGATGCACACCTAGGAGAATCTGGAGCTGGCTGAGCCCTGGGTCTCAGGACAGGTAGTGGGTCACTGTCAAGAACATGTAGATGCTAAATGACAGAGTTGAGATTCAAACCCAGGCAGGATGTCCCCAAAGCCCACACTGAAACACTCCCTAAATTGCCTCTATAACGTATGAAAAAGAAAGGCATTAAGAAGAAAGCCAAAAACACTGATTCCACGACTCAGGGACAACAACTGCCATCATTTTGGTAAACATATTTCCAGACCCTTTTCGATGCAAAGCTTACCTGCAGCTGATCTAAGTTTGGCAGACTGTTCTGTGATCTTCTTGGAACGTGAGACCGTGGGAAGCTTGTGAGGAACTGCTGCTGCAAAGCCATTTCTCACTTGTCTCCACATCTTTCTGGGAGGGTATCATGAGACCATTTCTCATCATCTCCTAGGTTCTGAACAGGTATGAGGTTTTCTGCCTTCCCCTCTGCAATGCAATTATGATGCTAATCACCCAGAATCAGGTCAGACTTCACAGGCTAAGAGCACAGTTCCTGGGCTTCCCTGGTGGGGCAGTGGTTGAGAGTCCGCCTGCCGATGCAGGGGACACGGGTTCGTGTCCCGGTCCGGGAAGATCCCACATGTCGCGGAGCGGCTGGGCCCGTGAGCCATGGCCGCTGGGCCTGCGTGTCCGGAGCCTGTGCTCCGCAACGGGACAGGCCACAACGCTGAGAGGCCCGCGTACCGCAAAAAAAAAAAAAAAAAAAAAAAGAGCACAGTTCCTTGCTATACACCTGAAACTAACACAACATTGTAAATCAACTATACTTCAATATAAACAAACAAATAAATAAAATCCCAGTCCCCACAAGGCTGTGCTCGCTTAAGACACTAGCCATTAGCTCAGGGATTCTCAGGCCACCCACACTTCTGACCAACTAGCTACAAATTCAGGTGCTTCCACTATCCCCTCAAGTTTGATAATTCACTAGAACAACTCACAGAACTCAGGAAAGCACTAGACTTATGATTATGTTTTTATTATAAAGGATAAATCAGGACCAGAAAACTGAAGAGACACATAGGGCAAGTTCTGGAGGGTCCCAAATATGAAGCTTCCATATCTTTAGGCTGTGTAACCCTCCCACACATCCTGTGTGGTTACCAATCAGGGAAGCTCACCTGAGCCTCTGTGTCTAGAGTTTTTATTGGGGTTTCTTTATGTAGGCAGGATTAATTGACTCATTGACCAAATGATTGAATTGATCTCTAGTCCCTCTCTCCTTCCCAGAGATTGGGGCTGATATCACCTGGCTCAAAGCCCCAGCTCTCTAATTATATGGTTGGTTTTTCTGGCATGTCCAGCTCCTGTCCCAAGTCATTGCATTAGCAAAAAATTCAGGTATGGTATGGGGTATTAAGGTGTTTAATTTGCTTTAGCCATTTTGATTTTTAAGAACACTCAGTGGGGCTGTTCAGTAGGCTAGATGTGAGATCAGAGCATGGAGGGTAGCAAAGAAGGTAAGTTGTGCAGTGGCAATGACTGACATCAGAGGAGAGGGTAAGTTTTCTGAAGGAGATAGTGTAGAGAAGCTAATGGTGAAGGATGACTTTGATGTGAGCTCAGACTTGAAGAGTCATAAAATCTTTGAATAAAAAATGACTTTAAAGGTCTTATATCCAACCTCTTACCTGGTAAGAGTAACATCATCCCAACAATTGGTCATAAAGCCAGTTTATGCTGTAATAGACATAGTGAGGAAACAATAAGCCAGTTATTCTCAGGGTAATCAATTGTATTGATAGAGATCTGATCATTTTTGCATTCTTTCTCATACTGAGCTAACAGTTACCTTTTAATAAATTTTACCATTGACCCTTTACTACCTCATGTAGCACATATTCACACAGCTATTAACTATTGTTTGGGACAGACATGCTATGAAGTCAATCATCATGTCTCTCCTTGGTTTTGTCTTCAGCAAAGTAAACATCTGCCTTCACCCACACCTCACATGGCCTTGTCTTGGTTCTCACCACCTTTGTTATCTTGCTATCTCATTAGCATCTTTCCTAAAAATATCCAGATATTGTTGCATCAGCGAAGAGTATAATGAAATCACTATTTCCAATAAAGTATCTTATGTCAATTTCTTCTCTTTCTATAAATATATTTTTGAACTTACACAGTCTTCTTCAAAAAAGGATACGAGGGAGACAGGAACATAAAATGTATATTAATGTGTTATTCTGTCCTCCTACTGTTAAGTTTTAACATATTTGTGTGTTTTAAATAATATTTTTAAATAATTTGGTTTGGTTTTATATTATGAAGATAATGTGTTAATGGTAAAAAAAAAAATTCAAACAGTACAAATAGTAATAGGGAAAAGTTTTAAAAAATCCCCCTAACTCTCAAACTTATAATCCCACTCCTTAAAGCACAATTTAGTTTACTGTATTCATCCAGAATTTTTTTATATTGGGCATCTTTCCTTATCAGTACTATGGGTCTATCTCATTCTTTTTAATAGCTGCATAGTATTTTATTATATGGTTATACCATCTTTATTTATCAGTCTCCTTTGATGGACATAGGTGTTGTTTGCTCTCCTTTTTTTATTTTATAGCAATACAATAAATTTTTGCATGCGTTCCTTTGAATGCATGAGAAAGTATATCTGTAGGATAATTTCTTTAAAGTATTTAGAACCGCTATTTCAAAATTTATGTATGCCTTCAAGGGTGCACCAATTTACACTCCTGCTAACAGTCTGGTAGCACAGTGGGCCCCTGAACAACGTGGGTTCAAACTGCACAGTCCACTTACATGGGGATTTTGTAATAGTACGTGATTGGTAGTTGGCTAAATGGGAGAGGTGGGGATGGTGACTGTAAAGTTACACTCAGATTTTCGGATTTTCCACTGGGTGGAGGAACGGTGCCCTAATCCCCGTGTTGCTCAGGGCTTAACCGTACTTGTTTTTCCATGTGCCAAACTCTAAATAATTGTTAATCTAACAGCTGACAAGTAGAATATGATTTGGGCTGGATTCCTTCTGTTCGCCCCACCAGATACACCCTGCACTCTTCTCCCTGCTCTTTGCCCCAGGAAGACTACATCACTGGACTCCTGTACCCTCCAGCTTCCTATATGTCAAGTTTAGGACGGGGGCCACCAGTAGGAGGTGGGGAGGGGGTAAGGGGAGAGGTATTTATTGGTGAAGTTGAGATGTTTATTTCCTGGGCTCCCTCCTTGTGGGGTCTCTGTGGGCTGGCTGTGACCCTTAGGCCAAGGACTCAGCTCCTGTCCGCACAATCTTCTCTGTTTCGTTTCTAGCCACTGCTTTCTATTCTTGTCCTTTCAGGTGTAGAAGGGTGGTCTGCCCTGATAAGCCAGATATTGCCCCCTCTCTTATGGTTTTCCTACACCCTGTCCCACCTGTGTAAGTAGTATCTTTAATAAGCATGCCTTGAAGTACCCAATTTGAATATTCTGTTTCCTGCCAGTTCTCATTCCTGAGAGCTCCACTTAGAGAGATTCCCCAGGATGTTCAGGAGGTATCTCTCAAGAGATGCAATGTGAACATAGACCTGAATGATAAGGAGGAATGTGACTATCTTAGGCATATGTGTTCCAGGTGGCAACGGTCCTGAGTTTGGAACAAGCTTGTCATAGTTGAAGAGCAGCAGAAATAGCAGAGCGGCTTTGGGCCGAGTGGCAAATATATGGTTTGCTTGTCCAAGAGCCATTGCCTCTTCTTCCTTGCTGAGAGAGCTCTAATTTTGTTCAGACACAATAGGAAGATTCAAGGGATGAACCGTCATTTGTCTAAGCGAATCATGAAAATTCTGTTCCAAAGCGTCAGTGATTGATTTAGGGATAGGCATGTAACCCAGTTCTGGCCAATGAGACATGAGAGGGAATCTTCTGGGGTCCTCTCGAGAATTTTTCTCTCTGGTACAAACAGGCATAAAGGGGAAAATTCCTGTCTCTTTCTCTCCTTTTCTGCTTTGGATGCTTTTTGTGAGAATATGATGCCTGGAAATGCAATAGTCTTTTAACAACCATGAGACAAAGGGCCAGGTTTAAAAACCAACATATGAAGATAGAAGAGCGAAAGGTTGGAAAGAACCTGGACCCTAATGATACACTGGATCTTCCAAACCAACTTTAGGACCACCTAACTTCAGACTTCTTGTTAAGTAAATAAGCAAATAAAAGCCAATCTTAGCTTAAGTCACCATTAGGTGGGGTTTCTGATCCTTTGCAGTTGACACACCAGCTCACACAGTAGCAACGGAGGTGGTGAGGAATGGTAAACAAGGTAAGAGAGGTGGGCAGCGGTCTGTCATGCAGTGTCTCTTAGGCCAAGGCGTGGAATTTGGATTTTATTCCAAGGGTAAGAGATTTTTGCAGATGACCCAGTCAATACAGGCATATTATACAGATCTATCTAGCTATCTGTCTATATCAATATACATATTTATCATGTATATGATAAGAATATTATTTATTATTAAAATAATAGATACTGACTAAAGATATATTTACCATTTCCATTTTAAATTTTAGAGAAATTACTATTTACAACCAGATAAAAAGAAATAAAAAGTCTCACGAGTAACATAAGCTAACTTGGCTGAAACTCCCAAATGTTGAGAATCTTTATTCATGTCTGACCTCTTATGCTCGGGAGACCCTTCAACACAGTTTCTAGGTATTGCTTCTGCCTGCTTTAGCCATGTCAGTCTTTACCAATTATGTTCTGCTTCAGAGAGCTTGCAATTGTCACCTCAACCCCTTATCTCTCTTTGAAAGAGCCCCCAGTTTTTGCCTCAGCCTTGTGTCTCTGAAAAGAAGGCAGCTTCCTTTAAGCATGGCTGTCCTAAATACCTTGGATGGTGTTTTTCTCCTAGCTGGCACCACAAACATTACAAAATAAGGTAGATCATTTAAAACATTTTCCTCATGGTTGTCCTGTTCCCCCATTCAACAGAAAGATTATTGGTTACCATGGCAATCAGCTTCCACAGCATTCCATTCTAAGGAACTGCACAGGTAGAGCGCAAGCTTTACTTTGCGTTCTTTACCCTAGGTCTCTGCAGATTTGCATATTTTTCCAGCCTGTACTCTGAATTTTTTGTACTCTGTAACCGCTGTTTAGAACAATCAGTCAACCAACCAAACAAACAACTTGGAGTTAAGCCAGATAATTTTTTCAAAGGCACCATATCCCCTTCTCTTCTGAATCTTTTAAAAATTTACATAAACCGTTGTACAATGATTTTCTCACAGCACCAATTGCAAACTTTCTGGTATGTTCTTTCACAAGTCTGGGATTCTAGTTGTATCTCTTTAACCATGTTTAGAAAACAAATAATGAATTTACAGTAAAAATCAGAGCAGGAGATAGTTCTATGAGATCACTGCCCATGGGCTTTATATCATATCTTTCCTAAGGATAATTCTCTGACTTCCCTTCCTCTACCACTCCCAAGCCCTCTGATAAAACAGTGCAGATACTCAGAAGGGTAAAAGTTGTCCTCAAGCCATTGCCTTGGAGGTGCCAAATGCTTAGACTTTCACCCCTGAGACTGTTAACTACCCTGTTTCTATTCAGAACCTTACTGATAATAGTAAAAGATGGTTTTAAACAGGCCAAACAAATTACTGGCACCCAGTACCTGCTACATTTATGGAGGAGATGGAATAACTTTGGAGCATCAACTGGATAAATTCTATTTCCCTACAACTTTTCAAAAAGCCTTTTCTTATTATTACTTTTAATCTTTGCTGATTATTTAGTTTCTTCATAACTATGTCACAGAAGTGAGGAATCTAGAGATTTCTGTGATATGGAGAGATATCTTTTAATCTATTGTTTCTACCTAGGACTTTATTTGAAGCAATAGTGGTATTTTGGTAATGAAAAAGAGAGAATGTGGAAGGGGAGTTGCTATTATCTAATGTTAAGCAATTAAAAATAAAATCTGGCTTTAACCTTCTTTCATGGAAGGTTTTTCTATCACCTAGATATCTTTTCATTGAAAAAGACATATCTCATGACCTATCTATGAACATCCCATTGAACAGCACCATCCCCTATTGAGGGCATGGAAGTAAACTCTGTAACTAAAACAGATGCCTCCGCCCACAGATTCTAAAATCAGTGGGTATTCATAAACGTTGCCACAAATTTTCAGAGCATAGTGGGAAAAAGGAACTGTTAAAATTTGAAACTCTACTAAAGTATTTTCTGCCTCTTCCGGTAAAAGAAAATATATTGCTTTCTAGGAAGCTCACTACTTTAAAAAACAAAACAATCAGGATGGGAAATTCATGACTAGCATTTGGGTTACATCAGCTCAGTTTTAGGAGAGAAAATATTTACTTTTAGATGGAAAGCCATATAGAATGGTTCTCTGACTCCTCTCAAAATGGTACTGGAATTGTTTCAAGGGAGGAGAAAGATTATTATTATATTTTCTGAGCAGACATACCATGATACATAAAATGTTACAAAGTTTTACTTATTCCTTTGGGTACATGAACGCATGTATTACCTTATATGCTAATCCCACATAAGTTAGAAAGAAAAATTGACCAATTATTGGTAGAATTTTCTAGATTAAGTGCAGAGGTTAAAATAAAAATAATCACACAAACTTCGAGTAATTATATCACAGTGCACCCTGAGATTTATATAGAAAAAAAAAAGTTGTTCTCAATTTTCAGTTGACCAAAAGAGCAGTTGAGGAGGGACCACGTAGGTTTGAAAAGCAGAAACGCTAATGACGGGTCAACATTGTAAAAGCAGGGAGGCAGATAACATACTGTTTTGACAGCTGAGTAAAGATGAGGGGAAAAAAGATTGTAAACCAGAGGAAGTCATGATAAAAGGGTAGAATGAAGTGTTTGAAAATGGTAAATTGAGACCTTTAATTAACATCAATGGCAAGAGCACAAAAGAGAGAAAAGTGATTTAGTTTAGATAGGAAATGGCTTGTAGAGAAATTTGAGTAGAGTAATAATTTGTATTTTAATTTGCAAGGGCCAAGAGTTGACTTTATTTGAAGAATGATAGCTCTATTGCTTTAATATTTTATACACACTTAAGAAGCTCCATTTGTCTGATATATAAATTAGTACAATTTCTATTAATATGATATATATATATTAGACAAATTGGCAAGCAGGGGTTTGCTTTTTATCAACTTTTGTTATAACCTTAATAAAAACTAGTTTCAATATTTCAAACTATAAGCAAGATCATGATTTTATAATGTGAAGATAACAGAAAGCCTGATTTAGTTGCAACTTGGTCCTAATTCTTTTGGCTGGTGTTCTTTAGTCCTGGGCTCCTAACTTGATCAAGAAAGCGTAAATGCAGAAAGAAGTAAAAACCAATGTTCCTTAATTAGGAATCATGTGAGTAGTTTAATATTCAAAACATTAAAAATACATATGATATAAATTCCATAGAGTTTTAGCTCCTTTTATTTAAACTGCACTGATATCCATTTACAGCTCTCCTAACAATCACTGAATAGGTTGGCAATCCTATGTCCTGAATTTCCCAGGTCACTTCAGATTCCAAATTATTTTGTCTATTGTTAAATGATGTGTTTGGATTTTGGTTTGGAAAACATGGTCACTGAGCTTATAGACTAACTCTGAAATAGCAATAGCCTTTGGCATTTTGTAGTAACTCTGTTTGGGGGCCATGGTTATCATGTTAAATCAGATCAAATCAAAGTTCATTATTTGAGTTGACCTAATAATAAACTATGAAATAACGGAGACATTTAAAAAACTTTGTAGTAATTTGGAATTTGAAGAGCATTCATAGCATGATTTATTATAGACACAAACACACACACAGCTAGTAAACCTATAGATAGATGGCTCCTCATCGTTGCCATATAGGAAATGAAAAACAGCATACTTAAGAGGTATTGTGTTATACGTTATATGGTCAAAACTAAGGAAGACAAAATTAGTCTAACAGTGCTTGTATTAATACTTAAATAAAAAGGATTTGGTAGTCTTTCTTATTTTCAATTTCCATAGACTGAAACTCATATTCTTGATAAACCAGAACTGAGAGGGTACACTGGGATTTGCTATGTGTTGTACATGACGATAATTATAAGGGAACAAAGTCAAGATTGACTCATTATCCTATGCCAAAACATTGCTGTTTTGCAAATGAAAACGTTTAGATCATTTGATGCCTCCCACCCCATTATTATACTTCATATCATTAAGATAGTGTTCATGGCTTTGCTTTTTATTCTTTAGTGATTTAGGTAGCCACTAAGAAAGAAAAAAAGTTTTAAAGACTACTAAGTCCAGAATGGCATTTAATAACTCTTTCGAAAATTAAGGTGCTTTTCCCCAAGTCTTGCTGGAAACATATCTACCACTGTGCTCAGTCTCTCCTCCCACATTTCCGTGCTAGTGGGGACTTGAGAAACCCGGGAAAGCTGCTGCAACAGGGGTGGGAGTGGGAGATAGGCTATCACCCGCTTGACACTTCGGCACTGTTGCTATGAATGATTCACTTGTGTTTGGCACATTTGTTGCAAGGAAATCTCCTCCTCCCGCCGCTCCTCTCGGCTGTCTCCTGCGCTTTGGCCTTTAAGGAGAAGCGAGAGCAGGTGGGCACAGAGGAGCTCGCCGAGTCCTCCTCCCCCTGCTCCTTCCCTAATTTAGCAGTACTTCCGGCCGCGTGACATCATCCCCCGCACCCCGGTGACGTGAACGGCGGGTGACGTGTGTGCGGAGAGGAGCGCGCTGACGTTGCTATTTAAAGGTCCTCCTGCGGGGAGGATGGAGACTCAGCGAGAGCACCCGGTGTGGGGCGCGGAGGAGGCTGTGGCGGCAGGGAGCGGGGCCAGGAGCCAGCAGAGGAGCAGAGCGCACGGCCCGCGCGCCGCCGACCACTAGGGGAGGGGGGAAAGGAAGGACGGACCGCCGGACCTGCCGCCCGGCCTAGCTCCCCACGAGGGCCGGCTCGGCCCGTGACCACCAGCGTTCCCGCCGCCCTCGCAGCTGCCGCCTCCTCCCGCTACCCTCAGGGCCCCGACGGGCCCTCGGGACGGGTCAGCGCCCCAGTCCCTGGTGCCCGGCCGCGTCTCCGCGGCCGCGGCCGCCCCCTCCCGCGAGCAGGGGGAGGGACCGCACTGCTCCCGATTCTCCCCGCCCCCTCCCCCGCCCCTCGCAGCCAGCTCCGCTGCCGCGCTCGCCTCTTGCGGGCGGCGCTGACCTGGGAAGCGGCGCCCTCAGCTCTGTGAGCGGCCGGTGGAGGCGGAGGCAGCGGCGGGCTTCAGGCCGCCCGGCCAGCGCTGCTCCGCCGAGCAGGAGCTGGAGGCCGGCGAAGGCGGGCGGTGATGGAAGTGTGAGAAGGCGGCGGCGGGGCCCGAGAACTGTGAGGCGGCGTGTGGCGGCGGCGTGTGGCGGCGGCGCGTGGCGGCGGCGCGGAGCGGGAGAGGCGAGGAGCAGGGGTGGGGGCGCTGGAGCAGCGGCTGTTCTGCGGCTTCGAGCCCCTTTCCCCTGGTCCCGACGCGGGATTAGCCGCCCGCCTCGGCTCGGGCGGGCTCCTGTCGACCCTTCAGCCCCATCCTTCGCCGCTGCTCGGCCCGTCCCGGAGCTGGGGGCAGGGTGCCGGGGGGCAGCGTGGGGCTTGGCTCTCTGATTCATTCATTCTCCGCCGCCGGAGCCTCGAACTTGCGGTGCTCCGAAGAGCGAAGGGAAGAGCGGCAGCAGCGAATGAAGGGCCGGGCGCGAGCCGGGCTCCATTGTGCTCGGCGGCGGGGGGCGGGCAGGGGCTGAGGGAGGTGGGATCCGGCCCCCTCCCTCTGCTCCCCGGCGTGCGCTGCGCCCCCAGCCTGCTGCCAGCCTGGAAATGGCTCCGTGTGTTCTCCTCGGGAGAATGAATCGATCCTGCCCAGCCTTCTCTTCCTCCTCCCCGCCTCCTCTCTGCTCCCAGTCTTAGGAGGGGGGGAAAAAAATTAAAAGACAGATTCCAATGTGGAGTGCCGTGCACGTCGCGAGCCGCTGGGTTTGCACTTGGAAGAGATTTTTCTACATAGCTTTTTCTAATGTGAGCGCAGGGAAGCAGTGGCATTACTGCGCTTAGGATTTTTATTTTCTCGTAGGGATCTCTCAAGTGCACGTCGCATTGGGTTGCACGCTCCACCCCCAGGGACCTGGTGTGGTGGAGAAATTTGAACCCGCAGCCTTAGTAGCACCGAAAAGGCCGAGTTACCTGGGCTCTCCCTGAGTGTGGAGGAGGACAGGAGAGATATGACCACTGAACTCATTTTTTATAGGACTCCGTGAAGCTGGATTCTGCGTTCCCCGATTCATAGACTCATTTTGTGGAATAGAGTTGACCGCCGTCTCCTCCGCGCAGCATTTTAACTCTAATAAGCAAATGCCACCTCTGTTTGAACATTTTGGTATTTCCCAGAGAGAAATCATTTTACCTAAGGGAACTAACTGAATTTTCAGCATCACTGAAATACCTCCACAAAAGGATCTCGGGGGGTGGAAAAGCAACTGCGAAATAACGGACGGAGAAATTCCTTTGGAGTTATTCCGTAGCATAAGAGCAGAAACTTCCGAGCAAGTTTTCACTGGGCAAAATGGGGTAAGGATTTTGTGCTTAACCCCGCTTCGAGTCTGTTTATGTATGTGTGTTACTGAGCGGTGGTGGTGAATTGTCTGTGTTTTATGTTTTCAAACAAATTTGCCACCTTGCTAAGCTGGTCGTACTTTAAAAATATAGGTGTATTAACCTTTTAAGAAGTTATTTTTGTGGAGTAACACCGGAGGCCGTAATTAAGGAACATACCTCTATTATTGTAACCAGAATGTAGCTTTATTAGTGGTATTTAAGAAGACCACACGTACTGCCCTTTCCTGGTCGAAGTGCCGCAGCAGTTTATAATCAAAGTCGTGTTCTCTTAGGTTTTGTTGCTGGTATCTTTCAAAAAGAAGTCCTGCGTTCTCTCAGTACTTAGAGAATAATCAGGTGCACAAAGGACAATTGTTAAGTAATGAGTGGTTAGACTACAGTCCTTGAAAATGATCCAGTGTAAATTGTCCTCACTGTGCCCTCCTTTTTGCCCTTGAATAGCCGAAGCTAAAATCTATAGAATTGCTCTATTGGGGCATTTAAAACGAAAATCTGAAAGTCTTAGGAGTCCACAGTGCCCTGCATTTAAAGATCAGAGCCTGAATAGGAAACAGCTTTTTGTTAAAGGAACTTGTTCACTTTCTCTGTTTTTTTTTGTTTTTTTTTTTTGCTTTTATGATCAAGTCTTCAGTTTGTGTTAACAATGTCAGATGTATACCTTCTTTCAGATCCAAAGTTAACCAAGAGTGCCATTTTCCTACGTTTTGTTAACTTTTCACACAGTAACTCGATAAAATGCTAGTGATTCTTCCTAATTTAAACCAGACTTCCATAATATATTAATGGAGTAATGATCTAGTTTCATTGACAGATTTTCAATGATTTTTTGTCAAAGAGGAACTTCTAGAATTTTCTCTCTCTCTTTCGTAGTTGAATAAACACATCTAAAGTGTAGTTAAGGGACAGAGGTTGAAAGGACAGACACTGAAATTCGTTGTGACGGTTTAGGGGTGTGCACACCTAAACTTTCATTCTTAAAACGTTCAGAGGAAAGTTCTTACTAGTACTACCCTTTTTTGTTGGAATTAGAACTTGAAGTTCATAAACTTAAGTTTGAAGATGTAGAGCGTACGTTGTAGGAGTCCATCAGGAATTGATGAGAAAGAGTGATACTTGTTTTTAAAACTTAAATGACAAAGTGATGAGAATATATATAACTTGCATGATTTGGGATACTGCTAACAGCAATTAAAATACCTCATTCTATTTCTAGTGCTGCTATTAGTAGCTTGGTGATCTGAGGCAAATTGCTTGACCTTTGTGGACTCTTGTTTTTTTAATCTGTAAAATGAGGGTCTTAGGTGAGTTTTAAAATTTTTTCCAGCCTGTAAAAGTGAATTATTTCTTTTTCTCCTGCAGTTTTCATAATTGCTGTTGGTTTCTTGAAGTAAATCTCTCAGATGGAGAGATTTTCTCTAAGCAGTTTTTAAGCATGTAAGCTGGAAAATAATGGCATTTGAAAAATGTTTTGGATGAATTGTACCAATTTTAATGAGAGAAAATACTGACAAATACTACTATTCAAAATCTTTGAAATATGGCTTCCCTTGAGAGTCCGCAGCTCTTCTGTTTAAAATGTGTCAGAGAAGAAAAATCAAGTGGCAGTTTTTCATGTTGAAGGCTGCATTCTCTCTAAGCTGTGGAGTGGTAGCATCATGAAAGAAAATTCATGGTTTTCCACAACATTTAAGCTGCATGAATGTCCATGGTTTTACCAAGGGAAGCTTGAGATGAACTTAATACGAAGGGGATTGGTCTTTAAGACATGAAAATAAGCCCCTGCACATAGCCCAGATTTCAGATACTTCAGTGTAATTAAATGTGTTTATAAACTAATTTATTAGTCCTTAATAAAGTCTTAAAGGTGGACTGGAGAGGCAAAGGAGTGAATGTTTATGGCATAATTTTTCTGCAAGTCTGCATTTGGGGCTGCGACTCTCAGTAATAGTGACTTGTTTCATCTAAGTTGTCAAGAGAAGGCATTTGTGGAAGTTTCCACACTTAGTAGGTGTTTGTACCTAATAAGTGTTTGTGAAATAAGCACTGCCTCCTGCACCTACTTAAAACAAAAGGGAACAGAGCTTTAAATGGCCTTTAAAGTTTTACCTAGGCAATCCTAAATTACCTTACTCTGACAGGTATCTGTATCTAAAATTTAATGTTGTGGGTGGAGAGTTTCATGTTTTATGAATATATTTTTGACTAATGTTAGGTTATAATAAAAATTTATCTCTGCCTTAGTTTTGGATATAATTGCAAGTCTAGGGGCAAAATCAAAACAAAAGGAATGATTTTGAAAGAAAATGAGTGATTAGTTCAGGCCAAAAACAAATCTAAGGCTCCTGTGATAGTAGTTTATGAACTATGGTGGAAATGAAAAAGAACAGCTGAAACTGACAGTTGGCAGAATCTGTCAAAGTATCCTGGATGCTGCCTGAGCTGTTTTTAATTACAGTGAAGGTGGTTGAAGTATTGGTTTTTGAAACAGGTGTATCAGAACCCCTAAAAATGAGAGCAGGTGTGTGAGGTAAAGTCTAGGAAAACTTCCGGGCCCCAACGAGGAGCCCTTGTTAGGTATGACCCCCCCCAGCCCTCCAAGTAGTATCTCCTAAGGAGAGCAGTGAGTCAGGAGCTATTTTGGAATGATTAGAGTAGGCAACAGAAATCACATAACTTCAGTGAGGTATTTCATGCTACCTTTTTTTTTTTTTTATGCTACCTTTTGTTTTACTTAGCTCATATTGGCAACTTAGTGATCTCAACAAGGGAATATTCCCTCCCCCCTCTTATTAAGAGTGAGTTATTTTTAAAATGTGACTTTCCCTGCAAATGAGGTTGATAACGCTGTTTGTGATTTATCTCACCTGCCTGTGGGCGCCTCTGGAAACCCTCTTCTCCGCCTTTCCTCAGATAACTTCCTGAAGCGTGGAAGTGAGTGCTGCCTCATTGCAACCTGAACCAAGTCGCTTCTTTGCTGGGAGAGGAAGCTGACACCTCTTTCTGCCCCATGCTACTGGGTGCTGCTCTCCGGGGACTTTAGCTAAAATGTAGAAATCTTGATCCAGCATGCACTGCAATCTGTATGGGCTTTGTTGCAAAGGCAACCACTTAATCACTTCTAACATCAGGAAAGTTAGATGGAAGTCTGTTCCTTTTACCAGGTTTGAACCCCTATCATGTGGCATGTACAGCAGCTCAGTACTGCTGATACAGAGACCAGTAACATGTGCTTCTTCCCTTAGGGAGTTTATAGCTTAGAAGTTGATCTAGGATAATTACCTGAATGGAATTCATGGCAGTTAAGGGACTGACAAAAGTGTCTTTATACTTAGTTGTAAACTCAGTTTAGTTTTAAGTGACTAAATGTCTCAGATGAAAAGGTAGTTATAATCTCAGAAGGTCCAGCATCACTACTGCAGTGTGTTTGTTTGTTTTTCCAGACCTATGGTGTTTAGTTGAAATATTTATTTTTAGTTACTCCATTGCTTTGTTTTGTTATTTTAAGATTAATCCAACTCACTGGATAGAAGAGTAGGGAAAATGAGTTCCAAATATTTAAGTGTTTCCTGATATAATTTTTAAATGACTGAATATAAGGCATTTTAAGTAGCTTTATTTCTCAGTTAGGATCTGTTTAGTTGAGTGAAATGTGCAGTTTCTTGTTTGTGTTGCATATTTGTAATGACCCATGGCTTATAAAGTGACCCTATAGTTTACGAGATTCATTATGTTTGTGGAATGATTGAGATCTTCCTAGAAATCAAAAAGACTTCTCTGTTAAGGTTTGAAAAGTTGAGTGCTTTTTGAGACAATATAATGTTTCATGCTCATTAAGTATCTTCATTTCGAAAGAATCTCCATGTGATAAGCAGCATTTATATACATCACAGGAATTGAGATAAAATTTTCCAATCTTATTGAATGGGCATTGCAAGAGTAAGTAAAACTTTTTAAAGGCTAATCATTCAGTGGTCTTTAACATGTGTAATCATATAGAACTGAATCTTTTAGGTTAAAAAGTCTTAATTTTCACAACATATCTCTGTATACTATAAAATTAGGACATCCATTATCACACTGTTAAAAGAGACAGATTTATCAGTGAACTTGTGCTCTTAATTGCAGTTTGATTTTCCTTTCTTCATCCATCATAAGTCTAACACATTGGTTATTTCTGTGCTCCCTAATAAAATATCTGATTTGAAAAAAAGATGAAATTGATGAGAATCAGTGCTGCTTGTTTTAAGCAACATTTTTTAGGGAAGCAGTTGAAATTAATCACATGTATATGTTACCTTTTTTTGTGCTTTGTCATTACCCTCCACTTGTATTTTATTTATTTCTCATCTTGTTTTTAAAGGTTTTTAAAAACCTCACTTCTCTGGTAGGTATAATTTAGAATTACTTTTACAGGTACAAAACTAAATTACTTGGTTTTTTTTGGCTGCGTTGGGCCTTTGTTGCTGCTTGCCAGCTTTCTCGGCGAGCAGGGGCTACTCTTCACTGCAGTGTGTGGGCTTCTCATCGCGGTGGCTTCTCTTGTCACAGAGCATGGGCTCCAGGCATGCGAGCCTCAGCAGTTGCGTCTCACGGGCTCAGTAGTTGTGCACGGGCTTAGTTGCTCCGTGGCACGTGTGATCTTCCTGGACCAGGGATCGACCCCATGTCCTGGCAGGCAGATTCCCAACCACTGAGCCACCAGGGAAGTCCCTAAATTACTTTTTAGTGACCTTGCAAAAGAAAAGAAACAAACTATTCTTTCTCATGAGGTTTCTCCCCCCCACACACAATGATTAATTGTGAACCCAGTATGGCTCTTGTGTAGCTAAAAGAATTTTAAATATGTAAAACAAACATTTGACTTAGTTAAGATCTGAATTTCATTTACACATAATTATCTTTTTTAAGATAGGCTACTGGAAGAAGGCAAAGCATCATTGTTTTCTTTTTTGTATCAGAAAATAAAATTATAAAATCTGAAAAATTAGCAGTCTAGCCAATACTTTCTCTTCATAGTACAGTTTACCTTTGCACTTTCTCTAGCTTTTGAAAAATCACTTTAATCTTTTTTTTTCACTTTAATCTTTTAACACCTAATATTAGCTTTTTAAAAATTGCTTTGCTTTATGGACATTTTCTTTTAATGTTCTTCCCTAAAACATGAAGCATTTCCGTGTTATCTTTGAAAAGAGTCGGCACCAGTTCCTTAAGGCAGAGCAGTTTTAAGAATTGAGGACTTTTTGTGAAATTACCAAACAAGAGTTAGACAGAAATTAAACACAAACAAAAAAGTGTACTGAGGGATCACAGATACCAAACAGCTTTTATTCCTTTATTAGGTTGTTTTAAGTCATGTTTATGATGTCATGTCTATGGGCACATCTGGATCCATGTGTCCACATGCCTCAGAGTCCAGAGGGCTGTGGAAGAGAGTGTTCTTGACCCCCGCCCCACCTATAGAAGGGCTTGCTCCTCATTTGTCCCTGTCTTTAGTAGGAGGGTGGAGATAGATAGCCACAGCTCTGGTATCTCTCTGAGTACGGTACAGTGTGTTTCCTAACCACCTAGGTCGTAGCAGAGCACACACGTGCAGTGTAAGTTGAAAGAATCTGGGGAATTAGACCCCACTCTTAGTGTACAGAAAATGCCGATTCCTAGCAATTGAGTATAAGTTGGATGTACCAATTATTTTTCTGATAAACTTTCTTGGTAAATTGTTGGATCCTTTAACCTTTACATTCAAGCATGCCTCAATCTTACTTAAGTAGTGTTGCCTTCCTTCTGTTTCATTTAAGAAGTTTAAGATGGTTATTTTGAATAAGGCTTTTCTGTGAGTTGGAATTTTCTGCCCTACTTACTTTCAGTTTCCCCCATTAGGCTCTTAGTAATGGTCGCTACGAAATTATCTTAAGTGGATTTGACTATTAAAGAGCTCAAAGTACTCATACTAGAAAATTTCTGTCCGTGTTCCTTTGTGGAAGGTAAGTCTGTACATGACTAAACTTAGGTAGGACAATTATTTTGAACCAACTGTAATACTTGAGTGTGCTTAGCTTATCCTTTTACGTTTCTGTGCTTTCTTTTTGCTTATCTTGTAAAACTGCTGTTTTCTGTCCTCTGTAGTTATGAATCTCTGTCATATGACTTTTAACATTAAAATTCATGTGCTTTGCTTAATCACCCTGCCAGCTCCCAAGATGTTTACAGAATGAGGATTCCACCTACTCTTGTGTACTCAGTTTTGCCAGGGATCTGTATACATTCAGCTGAACGGGAAGACTCACAAATCACCCTTCAACTCATCTTCCTTGAGGTTCTGTTGATTAAAAAAAAAGTTCTGGATCTTGCAGGCTGCCTTTTTTCCCTACTCAACTGAAAATATATAGGATTTTAGTTGTCTATTTTTATTGTTGCTTTCATTTACTATTTTTTTAATGCTAAATTGATATTTATTGCTATGCCTATGTTAATGTGAGGGTAATAAGACATTAATGGCAATATTGCTACTTAGTTTTACTTGGTAGCATATTAGTATATTTGGAGTAATTAGTATATGATCTGTGGTAAACTGTAGGTTAGTCATACGGTACAAAGCTAGCCTGAAAAATATTTTCAAAGATGGTGCAGTGGTCGATTAAAAACCAGGATGCAAAACTGTATATTCTCAACTATATAAAGTACATCTGTACATGCATAAAAAGATTTGAAGGAAATTCATTAAAGTGCTACCATGTTATTTCTGGGACATACGATTGTGAAATTTTGTTGAGTCTTTCTGAATCTTTAAGTTTCTCTGTGATTAATATATTAAATTTTAGAACTTCTCTTGGGTTTAAAGAGTGAAGGTCTTAAAAAATACTAATATCTACAGTACAGAGTTATCAGGATCAGTCACTGTTTCTACATATACATAGATACTTATGTGTTTGTATCAATTTTAGCTTGTTTATCTCAAATTTTATTTTTCTTTTCAAAATTGGCTAAAGTAATTACACCAATGATAGCAAAAATGGTTTCTTGTTTAAGTGTAAGGAGTAGTTCAGAATGTTAGTACTCATCCCCACTTTTTTTGGAGCCAGAGCTCAAAAGGAAAATGTGACTAGGGGAGGTCATGCAGGGGCAGAACATGTGCTAGATCTCCAGCTCCTTGGGGTTCCTACCATTAGCTCAGGGGATCCTAAATGGATGCTCACATATACAGAGACTGATTTATAGGGGGGTTTCTAACCCCTCATAGTTTAAAAAAAAATTCTAATTTAATGTAAGCTTAGTGTCTTGATAGTGAGTTTTAACTAAATGGATGTTGTTTTCCTTCTAGATGGTACTGAAAGTGCATTCTAATTTTAGTGTAATCAGTGTCTGCTCAGTGCACTATATTGTAAATACATCGAAGTCTTTCTCATAAATGAATTGAAATGTTATTACATATGTTTCGTATAGTTTCCAAAGTTGATTCTACAGTGTAAATTCCATCAGTCAAAGCCCTGTTAGCTGCTCTTGTAGTTAATGGACACGAGCCTCAAGAATATGTGAGGAAGCAGGGTCTACTCCTCTGAAGACTTCAGACCAGAAAAAGAATGCTTAAGATGTTATCTTGAAACACTTTTCCTAGAGCTTAATGTTGGACCATGAGACCCACAAGTGGAAGGATCACTTGTGGCATACAGTACAATTTCTGAATCATCATGCAACAGCTGTAAGTTGTTCGATTCCCTAGAATTCGTAAGAGACAGCTGGGCCTTATTGTATCCAGATTTAAAAGTGTTATTCTTTCTGAATCTGTTCCCCCAGAGGTCCCAAACTCTAATGCTATCATTGGCTGGGCAGAAAAATGTGTGAATATATAAGGTAGAAGGCAGTAAGGATTGGTGGGGACTGTGGGAAAGTGAAGAGAGCATGTCCTGCCTGAAGGCATTTGTAGCCAGTGTTCTAAAAACCCTCTGGTGAAAGAAATACACCCGAAGCCTAGTCTCTTATTTATTTGGCACTTTTTGAGCTCCTACCATGTGTTAGTGACTGTGATACTTTGATCTAGGTTGGATACAGTAGGTTTGGAAATGCTTTAACTCTTGACTCAAGAAGGAAGACCAGAGCATAGCAGGGTAGCGGCAGAAATTCACACTAGATTAGTGGTTCTCAAATTTGAATTTGCATCAGAATCACCTAGAGGGCTTGTTAAAAACACAGATTGCTGGACTTCAACCCACGTTTTTGATTCAGTAGGTCTGGGAGTGAGGCCCACGAATTTGCTGTTCCAATGACTTCTCAGGTGATGTTGATGTTGGTCCAAGGACCTTACTTAGAGAGTCACGGCGTTTGAAAAACGAAGCTTACGTATGAGAAACTTCTGTCCATTCAGAAGCCTCGATGATTCTTGAAGCTTTCTTTTCTCTGCTTGCAAATTGAAAAACGTTATAAATTTGAACTAAAGGGGGAAACCCTGATTGAACCTTTTATCTACTGTTTATAAGCTAAAAGATCCAGGACAACTTGAAACTGATCTCTATCTCTTTAAACCTGATTACCTCCAGCAGTACTTACCAGTTAACGCCCCTTTCTTCAGAGTGACTTCTGCTTTCTGGCATTTCGGAATGTATTATTTCTAAACTACCTGACGCTGCTTTGACTTCTGAAGGTTTTTTTGTGATTTTTTTAAAATTTATTTTTATTTTTGGCTGCGTTGGGTCTTCGTTGCTGCATGCGGGCTTTCTCTAGTTGCGGCAAGCGGGGGCTACTCTTCACTGCAGTGCGCAGGCTTCTCCTGTCGCGGAGCACGGGCTCTAGGCGCGCGGGCTCAGTAGTTGTGGCTTGCAGGTTCTGGAGTGCAGGCTCAGTAGTTGTGGTGCACGGGCTTAGTGGCTCCGCGGCATGTGGGATCTTCCTGGACCAGGGCTCGAACCCGTGTCCCCTGCACTGGCAGGCGGATTCTTAACCACTGTGCCACCAGGGAAGTCTGACTCCTGAAGTTTTTATGCTTTTGGAGGACGTATGATTTCCTTCTAAGTTGTTTATCCTGTTTAGCTATCCTTAAGTTTGTCCACATGCTATCGTATTAATTTTCTGTTGCTGTATGACAAATCACCATAATTTTAGTGGCTTTAAAACAACACTCATTTATCTCAGTTTCTGTGAGTCAGGAATCCAGGCACCTTAACGGGGTCTTCTGCTCAGGGTCTCACAAGGCAGCAGCAGTCAAGGTGGCAGCTCGAACTAGAGTCTTATCTGTGGATCAGCATCTCCTTCAAAGCTCATGTGGTTGTTGGCTGAATTCATTTCCTTGTAGCTATAGAACTCAAAGTGGCTGTGACTTCAAGGCAGCCAGGAGGAGCCCCTCTCTGGTGCTTCATCTTGTTCTAAAGGACTCGCCTAAATAAGTCAGGCCCACCCAGGGTACCTTCCCTTTTGATTAGTTGAAAGTCAACTGATTAGTGACCTAATTACCTGTGTGACATCCCATCATATTCAAGCCTTCTACCCATACTGAAGGTGAGAGTTTTATGCAGAAAATGCCCACCAGGGGGCAGTAATCTAGGGGCCATCTTAGAATTCTGCCTGCTGCACATCAAATACCTATGGATATTCTCCAAATGCTCACCTATCAGTATGTCCATTCCATTTATTTTTGTTTTTTTTTTAACTTTTAAAAATCTGTAGTCCTCTGCATTCCTGCTCCACTATGGACTGGTTACTCTTTAGTTGGATTATGTAGTCCTCATACTAGACTTTCCCTTAATTTTTTTGGGGGGTGGGTGGTGAGGCATCATACCTCCTGTTTCCTGGACACTGTTTTCTTCATTTATCCTTTTGTTTTACTGAATCTCCTTTTCCTGTAGTTACCTGAAAACGACTAGGTAGGAGATAACTTTTTTGAGACATATGTGAAAGTGCCCTCCCCCTCAATTGAGGCGAGATCTCTCGACAGGAAGTAATTTTCTCTTATTACTGTGAAGGCACTGATCTGTTGTCTTCTAGTTTCCAGTGTTCCTGTTGAAGCCTGCTTGTTTCTGATGCCTGTTCCTTCATGTGTTACTCTTACCCCACTTTGGAATGTTTTAGGATTTATTTTTTTTCTCTGCTGTTCAAAAATTTCACAATGATGTGGTGTGGCACTTTTTGTTTGTATGTTTTTTTTGTTTTTTTTTTAATTGCTCTTTTGGTCACTGCTGGACCATATCAGCCTGTCAACTTCCCTAAGTTTGGGAGATTTTCTTCTGTTTTTAAAAAATATCATTTCATACATTTTTTTCTCTTTCTGACCTATTAGTTGGATGGTAACCTTTTTGTCTTATCTACCAGTGTTTTTCTTTTTATTCTGCCTTCTAAGGAAATTTCCTTGACTTCATCTTCTAATACTTTTATTGGATTTTTAATTTTCACAAAATTTTAAATTTCCAGGTCTTCTTTCTCAATATGTCATCGATTTGAGAACACTTACAGTGTTTTGAAGTTTTCTGTTCCCTAAATTTTCTTTTGTGTTCCTTTTTTGTTTAGTTTCTTCTTTCATGATGGAAACTTTCCTGGAATATCTGGTAATCCGGAGCTGTGTGTAAGAGTAAGATACTAAAAAGCCGGTTAGAAGCTCTCTGTGACCCAGTGAGTCCTGTCACCGGTGGGCTTCACGTTAGGCATTTAGGTGGTGAACAGGCCATTTTCTTGGGTGATTTCCAGGTGTAAGTAAGTAGAGATCTGTTTTCTGAGATTGTAGGTCTTTTTTTTGAGACTGTTCACTCTAGAGAACAATCTTCCAATGTATATACCTCTTGGCATTCTGAGAGCAAGGTATATACCATTATATACCCAGGAGGCATATTACCTGCTGTAAACTGAAAAACATGAAGGGGAGGGTTTGCAGCCTTTCTCTTAATGCTTCATTCTTGTTTTCTGCTATTGGTAAAGGTAGTTGCTTGACTATGGAGGGTGGGAAGGGGGGAAGGGAGCTCTCATTGTTCTGTTACTTAAACTTTGGATCAACTCCCCAGTATCAGCCCCATACCTCACACCCTCTCCTGCAATTCCCTTTGCCTCTGAATTCTGGCCAGCAAGTTGTTCACTTTTTAGTTCCCTTTTTTGCAGGCACTATACAGTTTCCTTGGCTTTGCCAAGTCACGTACTATTCCTTCTTCCAAATTACTTCTTTCAAAATTGTATTAAAATTACACAGTGGAGTCACTTCTGTTCTTTGGTTTTATGGGTTTATACCTTCTTTTTCCCTTCACTTTCATTTTAGTGTAGTTTCAGAAACGGAAGATATATGTGTGCAATTAATTTGCCATGTTTGACCCGAATCACTGAGCGTTAGCTTTTGAATTTATATAAGGCATCTTTCAGAATGTGTTGACACTGTTGATGGTTAATTGATTAGCATTTGGTGGATGATGAAGTGTTGACTTTCTAAAAATCTCTCTGACTTGACCGGAAAACTCAGTGCATGATGTAACCACATCTTAAAATTTAAAAGTTAAAGTTGATCATCAGCCCAAACCTCAGCAAAGCAGAGCACTTACTCTCTCAACTGTGTCAGGTAGATAAGGTGTTGCTACAGTTTGTTCCTTAGCACTGTGCCTCTTGAGCACTTGTATAACAAACATTAAGCACTTTATTTGTGTTATGAGTCACGCTAGGCGCTGGCAATACAAAGATGAGTAGACAGTCATGTAAACAAGAAATTACATTACTGTGACTTAAGTGCTGTAACAGAGATGTATGTTGTATTTGCCAGCACAGAGAAGGAAGTGCCCTCCTCTACCTGGGAAGGTCAGAGAAAGCTTCACATAGCCAGTTACGTTTGTTTGGAGCATTAAAGAACAAACAAGAGTTGATGAGGGCCAGGGGGGCCAGTGAGGAGAGGGAAAATGTGTGAGGAGGTTGTTAGGGTATTTTGGGCAGGGGAGTGGCAAAGGTACAGCTTCAAAGGTGGCATATGCTAGTTAGAAAGTTTAAGGTAGTTTGGCATAACTCAGATATAATATAAAAGTAGATTTGGCTAGAAAGTTAGTCCAGGGATAGATGATGGCTGTGTCATGTCAGAGGATTGTACTTTCTGTAGATTAGTGGTCTCCACATGTTTTTGTGGCTCCCATATCAATGAAAGATGTTGGGCATATTCCTTCATATGTGTATATTTATAAGTTGCATGTCCTACTGTGTGTGTGTAAACACACATACATATATATTATAAAACATAAAAATAGAAATGAAAGAAGAGAAAATAACTTATTCCTGTACCCCACTTTAGAGGCCATTGCTTTACATAGTGGTGAGCAAAGGAACAATTTTAAGCTGGTAGAGTTAATACCATGCTTGTGTTTTAGACTAACTACTCAGGTTACAATATGGGATGAAGTTTTAGACTTGGAGGAGGGGTGTGTGTATATGAGAGAGAAATGAGTGGGGGTCTTGGAGATCCTCAAGTTTAATTGTGTAATAGGTTAATGGCAGCAGCTTAGTCAAGAATAATGGCTTGAATTAAGGTAGAGTAGAACATGGGCTGAAGTCAAAAAGAGATTTAAATAGTACTATCTATAGGCGTTGACAATGAACCCTGTTGATATAGAGGGGTAAGGAGATTGGCTTGGTCAGCCATTAGTTGAGATAGGGAACACGGAGAAAAGCAAGTTTGCAGTGAGGTGAGATGACAAATTGAGTAAAAATTGATGTATTTATGGCCAACTACGTGGGAATGTCTTATAGTTGGGTATCCAGGTCTGGTATTCAGGAAAAGAGAACTACGCTGATGATAGAGTTTTGGGAATCATTAGAATATATAAGTAGTGGTTGAAACTTTGAATGTGGATGAGCTCATTCAGGATATTTATAGAAAAGGGCAGATCAGGCCTCTCTGGGGGAATAGTCATTTAAGGGGCAGCAAAGAAGCTGAGAGAGCTCTCAGGCTAGCACAGTGAGAGAACAGTGTCAAAAAGCCAAGAAAGGGAGTTTCCAGAATTGAGTAGCCAGGATCTCAATTGTAGCAAAAGCATCAAATGAGGCAAAAAGTATCTATTAGGTTGGGTAAGTAGTGGTCCTTTAACGACCTTACCTTGAGAAGTTTGAGCAGCCTGGGATGAATCCAAATTGCCACCAGGTGATGGTGCTAATGAAGGATGAGGAAGCAGGGACCATATGTGTAGGCTTCTCCTTTAAGACTAAGCTTCTCTGAAATAGAGTGTAGCTTCAGCAAGCTCTAGAGTTCAAGAAATTGTTGTGGTTTTGTTTTCATAATGGGACTAAGCATTCATTTTAGGCCCTGAGAAAGGAGTCCATAGCTAGGGGTATTTAAAAATTAGAGTACAGAGGGATAATTACTGAGAGAGGAGATGGGAGAGAGTGCAATCTGGAGCACAGGAGAAATAGTTAACCTTAAATAAGAGGCATATCTTCCTTGTAGACTGGAGCGATGTATGTATGGAAGGATATGATTGGGTTAAGTTTGTAGGTTAAAGGGCAGGAGACTGGGAGGGAATTCCTTAGCTGGGGGACTCCATTTCCTCAATTCATTCCCTGATTCATGTAATAAATATTTATTCTAAATGCCTGCTATGTGTCAGGTACTATTCTAAGTATATGAGCTACATCTGTGAACAAAGAGCCTTGCCTTCATGGGCATGTATTCTAGAAAATGATGAAAGACAAGGCCATCTTCTGAGAGTGTAGAGCAGCGGTCCCCAACCTTTGTGGCACGGGGGACCGGTTTTGTGGAAGACAGCTTTTCCATGGGGTTGGGGGAGCAATATGGTTCGGGCAGTAATGAGAGTGCTGGGGAACGATGGGGCGCGACAGATGAAGCTTCGCTCACTCATCCACCACTCACCTGCTGCTGTGCGGCCCGGTTCCTAACAGGCCGCGGACCGTTACCATTCCGCGGCCCGGGGGTTGCGGACCCCTGGTGTAGAGGATGAAGGTTGGTCAGAGCCTTGGGAAGAGAGGTGAAGAATGGGAGAGATTACTGACCATGAACAGTGAGGAGCTTGGAGGGCCCACCTGAGGTTAAAGCACAGGTTTTGGTGCTCCTGTTGTGGAAACAGTCTAAATCCAGGTTGCTCCTGTACCTGAGGAGAAGAGAACTGTGTCTTAGAAGGGCTTTCCTGGCCTCCATTCTGCTAAAAATGAAGCACGAAAGAGGTATGTCCAATTTTGGTAGTGTTCTATTTAGAGTTATTTACATATGCCACTTTTCCCCACCCCAGTCCCCTTTTCCTTCTGTAGAGAACATTCTTATCTTAGGAAACCAACCTAGTAAGTATTAAGTTTGCCAGAACGGCACCAGTTTCTTAACATTTAAAGCCTTTTCTGTGGGAAGCATCCTGGAACCTAGTCCTGTGGCATGTCCTGGAGCTCTCCTGAGTTCTGGGGCTCCATTTAATATTTATCTCCCCATTCCTCACTTGTGCCCTGTACACATGCCAAACACAACACACATGCACTCATGGGGAGCCAGAGTGTAGAGGGGTCCTTTACTGAATTTTTTCTTCTGTCATACTGGGGAAAGTCACAGAGGTTAATTGATTGGCGTAAGCACTCGAACATTGCTCTGATGCCTATCGAGAACTCAGTATAGTATTACTATTTTGGAAGCAGTTTTGCAACTTTAACTTACCCTGTCTTTCTTACTCTTGATAAATGTAAATATTCTTAGTCTTCTTGGATGGGTGGGCTTTGTTTTCTTTCTAGTCATTCAAAATACCTGTACTCCTTGGCTAATTCTAGTTTCACTATCATGACAGCTTGGATAGCATTTTATTTTTTATGGGGACTTTCATGCTGGAGGAATATGTCTTAACTAGCAAATTGAACAGCATTTTTCTTTTTTGTAGTAGTTAGAATCAGTTAAGAAACAGAGACTTTGAAGTGAAATAAATTTTATTTCAGCCTTTGTTCTATAAAGTTTAATTTCACCATCAAGCTCTAAATTGATGGGACTGGCACCATTTTTTAAGGTTTTTTTTTTTTTTTTTTTAATTTAACCTCGAGAGATGGATTTAGGCTGCAGAAGCTCTAGCTGTGATACAGAACAGCATAGCATAATACAGGCAGAGCAGTTTAGAAATCAAATGAGGTCTTTTGAACCAGCCAGTGGCTGCATTTAAATTATTGATCCTCTTAGCTCTGTGATCTTGGGCGGGTGACTTAAGTTTTGTATGTCTCAGTTGCCTCATCTGTAAAATGGGGATAGAATTATGAAGGTTAAAGGATCAAATATAAACAAGTTTTTAAAACATTGTGGCAATAGGAACTACTTAATAAATCACAGTTATTATAACTATAGTTTTTATACAGTTAAATTTCTGGTATTAAAACTAAGTTTTGTGTTTTTCTGACTTCTAAATAAAGAACATGAAAAAAATTTTTTAAGTTCTAGTATTACTGAAAGCCAAAGATAAGATTTTAGACTTTATCGCCTTCTAATAAAATACCCATTAATAAACCCCTTCCTCCTGTATTTTATATCCAAAGAACTTAAGCTGTTTAATGTTCTAAATTGATTATCTTGGAATATCCTGATTTGGGGGGCCTTGATGGAACCATGAAAATATTAATTCTCAGTAAGGAAGTTGAGGTTTAAATATTATATGTGATAGGAATAATCACCTATTCTACTGTAATTAATTTTATAAGATGCACATACAACTGTTTTTATGAAAACTCTTTTGTATAGTTAAGCCATCTTGTTGGTCATCTTAATAGGTCTACAGAAGATTATTTAAATATCTGATTAGGTCTTTCTTATTAGACATGTTCACCAATTACAAGAATCTTTAAAGTCAGATATTATTAAATTACTCAGATTAGAGTTTAATATAGGAAAAGGTAAGTAAAAAAACAAAAGAATAAAATATACTCATACTTATTACCTAAAAATATGTTTCTAAATTCTTATGATAGCATTAGTTTAGACCGTAAGTGTCATGAGGGCAGAAACTGCCTTGTCTATTAATTCAAGTAACAGATGTTTATTGAGCGTCCACCGTGCACCCAGCACTTTTTCAGGTGCTGGGAATATTGCAGGGAACATAAT
This sequence comes from Monodon monoceros, assembly GCF_005190385.1. Classification (NCBI taxonomy): domain Eukaryota; kingdom Metazoa; phylum Chordata; class Mammalia; order Artiodactyla; family Monodontidae; genus Monodon; species Monodon monoceros. The sequence goes on along the minus strand of NW_021703768.1, from coordinate 63,295,215 downwards.
AGACAAAAATTCCAGTCCTCATGAGATCACATTTTAATGTAAATTGTATCTGCACTGCTTGGCACATGACAGGTGTTCAAGAATATGTTTCTCTACACCCTTTAGCTGCCCCAGAGGCTGAGTATAAAGGTGCAAATAGTCTCCTTCCCTAGCCAGTTACTGTTAGGGGCTACAAGTCAAGTTATGCTAGGGGGCTTCGTATGTCCCCTCCATGGGTCTGTCTGCAGAGGTCATGGGACCCTGGAGGATTTTAAGCAGCAGAGTGAAATTTCAGTTCATGTCAAAGTGTTGCATTTATGCAGTTGAAATACTTGTTTGACCCCAGAGGGCCTGTTTTTCCTCTTTTAGTAATTGAATGTTGGGTCTAACTTGAATATAAGTTAAAAATTAAAGTAGTATATTAACTTTTTCAAGTAGAGTTTTCATGTAGATGGAGGAAAGAGCCTTAGAGATATTCTGCCTGTTGTTTTTTTTTTTAATTAATGTTTTGTTTCCCTTTGTTTTCAGATGCAGAAATAACCTTGTAAGTCGGTACCTGTGTTATTTTTAAGTGAAGCAGGTGAGGGCTTTGCCCAGAGTCCCAAAGTTAGATGGTGGTAGAGCCTAGCCTTCTATTGCTTGGCCTTGTGTTCTTTCTGAGTGGTGTACATACACCACTCAGTACACCATCCATTAGTACAAGCCAACCTAAAAATCGGTTGTTTAACAAGTTTATACATTTCTTGTATTTTGAAATTTTGAAATCTCTCCCTTTTCTGAATCCTCTTAGCACTTTATATTACGTCTCCTGTGGCATTTATCACTTTGTACTCTTACATAATTATCTTCTATTAGAAAAAAAATTTTTTCTAGTTGAAACCTCTCTGAGAATAGGCTGTGTATGTGGTTCCTCTTTGTATATACCCCATAGCTCTTAACCGAATGCCTGGCATTCACTAGGTACTCAAATTATTAAGCATGTACTCACAGAGATTATATTTTGGGTCTGGTAACCATGAAAACCCACAAGAATCTATTTAGCCTACAACAATTTAAGAAGCTCTTTGGTTTAGCCTCAAATCTAGGTTTGAATTCTGGCTTCATCCTCAACTTGGCTTTGTGATCTTCAATAGCTCACTTACATCCTTTTCTTCATCTGTAAAATGGAAATAGTATGTGCTCCATCCAGATTGACGATTTAGGTAGTAAAATGTATCCAAAGGATCTAGTGCTTGATGTACTTAATAGCCACTCAATAAATGGTAACTATTCCATTTTGAAATTTATTTTCTATTTATTATAAATGTGCAGATTTTAGTAATAGCTCTATTACTATGTGCAGGATTTATAATAACATAGAGGAAGTTCTGTGGTGAAAAGTTGACAATATTTTGGTGTGGTTATCAGATTGTAATGTCTGGGGTTTTTGGGCTTACTAGTTATTTATTTAGGATGTCTGATTTGGGGCTCTATGGACTGATTTACACTGCGAAAACTTAAAAGCGACTGATAAATAAACTAGAATGGCAATTTATTAATAAGTCATTAGAAATACATCCTCTCCCATAGAAAAAAATGCCACAGTGGAACCCTTGCAATCAGGAGGTTGCTTGACGAGTAAAGGTAATTGATTGGATGTTTAGTGCTACAGTAGTCTCATGAATCAATCTTCACCTGCCACTGGGATCATTGGGACCCCCTCACCCCCAGAGAGTGCTAGGGGCACTGCCTAATCACCTCTCATGAATTGCCTGTTCTTACAAGTTATCTGCTTTTGTGTTGCATATTCTTGAAGGAAAAAGCAAAACACTTGGAGGTTTTATACTTAGTCATTAGCCTGTCATTTCTGCCTGAGTTTACAGCCTCACTTTGGTTGGATTAGGGGAGCTTAGATAGACTCCTAAATTTTTAAAATTTAAATTTTGTATTAAGAAAAGTTTTAAGCATACAAAAACCTAAAGAGATTTGTATAATTAACCCCTATGCATCCGTCATCCAGCTTCAACAGTTATTAACATATGGCACATATTGTTTCATCTATACTGCCTGTCCCTCTCCACGTTATTTTAAAGCAAATTCTAGACATGATATAATTTTACCTGTAAATATTAAGTATGTATCACTAAGAAATAGGACTATTTAAAAAAATATGTGCAATACTATCATCATACCAAAAAATCCCACTAATAATTTCTTAACATCTGATCAGTGATCAGAGCTCCCCAATTACCTCATCAGTCTTTTAAAATCATTGAATTGTTCAAATCAGCTTCCAGACATGTTTCACACATTGCACTTGGTTGATACATTTCTTGGGTTCCTTTTAATCTATAACAGCATCCTCCCTTTCTTGCTGTTTATTTATCAAATTTGTCATCTAGAATTTTACATATTCTGGATTTGGCAGGCAGTATCCTCACGGTGTTGTTTAACTTGTTCCTCTGTTCTGTCTTTGGTAAACTTGTGGCTAGGTCTAGGCTTGATTGGATTCAGGTTTGAAATTTTTCCCCCAAGAATATGTCATAGATGGTTGTGGTTTACTTCCTGTCTGTTGCATTATACCAGAAGGCACATAGCAGTGTCTTGGCAGTTCTCTTTTTGTATGTTAACGTTGATCATGGGGCTCGGTATTATCAACTTGATCCATCAATTATATTCTTGCAGTGAAACCATTATATCTTAGTTATTTCTAATTTTATTCTCAAGGAGTACCTTGCTGTCGAACATTATTGCCTTTCTTCTAATTTGTTCTTCACATGCAGCCAGAATGATCTTTTAAATATTAGATCATGTACTACCCTGCTTAAAACTGTTCAGTAGTATCCTATTACTCATAAACTAACACCTGAACTTCCACCCATTCTGTGAAGATCTGCATAACCTGGGCTTGATCTGCCTTTCTACACCTCATGTTATGCCATTCTGTCCTTTGAGCGGAAGTACGCCTTTATTCATAGCATAGGCTCTTGTAGTAGACTGCCTGAGTGTGTGATCTTGGGCAAGTCATTTTAACTGCTCTGTGCCTTGGTTTCCCCATATTTTAAAGTCAGTGTTTTAAGAGTATATGCAATAGGATTCTAATGATAAAGTAATACATATAAATCACTTAAAACAATGCCATACAAAATAATAAATACCAAATATTAACTGTTGGTTGTTGCTGATGCTGGTGTTTTCTCTCTCTCTGCGTTGCAGCCACACTGTATTTTTCAGTTTCTGGAACTGCCAAGCTCTTGCCAGCCTCAAGATCTATCCACATTGTTCTGATTATCTCTTTCTACATGACAAACCACTCAGAATTGAGTGGCCTAAAACAACAGTATCATTTATCTAGCTCACCAATATGCAAGCTGGGTAGAGCTTGGTGAGGACAGCTCATATCTGCTGTGTGTGGCACTGTCTGGGGTGGCTCAACCGGGGGCTGCGAGATCTGCTTTTAAATGGGTCAATCATATGGTTGGCAAGATAGTGTTGGCTCTTGACTGTGAACTCAGCCAGGGACCTTGGTTCTTCTCCGCAGTCTGTTTAGCTTTCCTTGCTGCATCGTGGTCAAGTTTGAAGAGTGAGTGCCCTACAAGAACCAGGCTGAAAGCTGGATGGCCTATTGCCACCTGGTCTCAGAAGTCATACTGCATCACTCTGGCCTCATTGTTTTGGTCTAGCAATCACAAAGGTCCATTCAGATTTAAGGGAAGAGGACATAAACTCCACCTCCTGATAGGCGGATGACATGGTTCTGGATGAGGGACAGGAGTTATTGTTGCAGCCATCTTTGGAAAATGCATTTTGTCACACACATGCTATTGTCTGAGCCTATGAAACACTATTATCACTCCGATTCCCACTCTTTAGCTAACTATCCAATCTAAATCTCTTCCTCCATTCCTGATGTGCACTCTTTTTCCCACAGCTCTCTATTTTCTTTGGCAGTACTGATCACAGTTGGTAATTATCTCTTTAAGTCCATGAAGGTTAAGGCCTGTTATATATCCAGTACCTTGCCTAGAATCCTTTGAAATGTTAAAATGTATTCTTTGTAATTTACAAATACAAGCATCATATATCATATTTTCATTAGCAATAGCATATTCCAAACTTTGTTGGAAGAAAGGAACAGAGATACAGAAACACCAGAAGTCAGTCCTTTAACTCCTCAGAGTTCATCTCCTACTGTTAGCTTAGGGTGAGGATGGGGTAGAGGAGAAACACATATATAAATTTTGTGAGGGAGAGGAGGTAGGAGGAGGAAGCAGTTTGAACGGCTGAATTCCTACTATTCTCCCTGTACTTTTAAACCTAAACCCACAAGTCTATTTTCTATTCCCCTGTTCCTCTAGGATCCAGTTCATGGCAAAAGGCTTCTAGCTGGTCTGACAAAGAAATACGACTCTCAGGGAGCAGCCAAATAGATGTACTTTATTCAAGAAAAGCTAACCCGACCCTCACTCAGAAACAGTGTTCTTTTACTTTTGGCACAGATCTAACAAGATTAGGTTCCCGGTTTCTCAGCCCCTGGGAGACTGGGTAGGAAAGAGAGAATAGACTTTTCGAAGTGAGCTATAGATAACAGCAAGAAAAACAGCTGTTGGTGCCTCAGATATTGTGGCCTGGGAATAGTTAGGTGGTGTAGAAGTTTTCACAAATTCTAAAGGCTTTTATTAGTTAATAAACATAGCATGCCAGTTGCTGAGTGTTAGAGACAGAAGGGTGAACAAACTCTTGGAGCTTGCAATCTGGGGATGGGAGTAGACTTTATGATTACTTTGACTTTTAACCTACATATGTCTTTATATTTTAAATGATTTTTAAAATGATTTTCTTATAAACATCATATGGTTAGGTGTTCCTTTATATCCAGTATGACAGTCTCTGCCTTTTAATTGGGGTCTTTAGACCATATACATTTAATATGATTTTTGATATTGTTTGGGTTTAAGTCTACCATCTTGTTTGCAGTTTGTCCCATCTATTCTTTGTTCCCCTCTCTTCTTGCTCTTTTGCCTTGTTTTGGCATACTTACTTGAGTATATTTTATAATTCCTTTTATTTACTATGTTGGCTTACTAACTGTACCTCTAAATATGTTTTGTTGTTGTTTAGTGATTCTTTAGTGTTTATAGTATGCACTCATCACACTCTACTTCAGGTGGTATTATATCTCTTCACATAAAATAAGAACCTTACAATAGTATAGTGTTTGTGCTATTATACGTTTTACTTCTATTAATAACATAACCCTCAAAATAAATTGTTATTATTTTTACTTAATTATGTTTTTTAAATTTATTTTATTAATCTATTTTTGGCTGTATTGGGTCTTCGTTGCTGTGCATGGGCTTTCTCTAGTTATGGCAAGCAGGGCCTGCTCTTCGTTGCAGTGCGTGGGCTTCTCATTGCGGTGACTTCTCTTGTTGCAGAGCATAGGCTTTAGGTGCGCGGGCTTCAGTAGTTGTGGCATGCAGGTTCAGTAGTTGTGGCTCGCGGGCTCTAGAGGGCAGGCTCAGTAGTTGTGGCGCACGGGCTTAGTTGCTCTGCAGCATGTGGGATCCTCTTGGACCAGGGATTGAACCCATGTCCCCTGCATTGGCAGGTGGATTCTTAACCACTGTGCCACTAGGGAAGTCCCTTAATTATTTTTAAAGAGATTTTTAAAATAAGGAAAAAAATTATATTTACCCACATATTTACCATTTTTGGTGCTCTTCATTCCTTTGAGTAGCTCTAGATATCGATATCCATATGGTATCATTTTCTTCTACCTGAAACTTCCCTTTAACATTGTCTCACAGTACAGGTCTACAAATGGTGAATTCTTTCAGGTTTTGTGTGTCTTGAGAAAATAATTTCACCCTCATTTTTTTAAAGGTTTTTTTTTTTGAGGTAAAATTCATGTAACATGAAAGTAACCATTAACTATTTTAAAGCATATAGCATTTAGCACATTGAAGAGGTTATGTAAACATTGCCTCTGTCTAGTTCTAAGATATTTTCATCGCCCTAAATTCACTTTCTTTTTTTTTTTTTTTTTTGCGGTACGCGGGCCTCTCACTGTTGTGGCCTCTCCCATTGCAGAGCACAGGCTCCGGACGCACAGGCTCAGCAGCCATGGCTCATGGGCCCAGCCGCTCTGCGGCATGTGGGATCTTCCCAGACCGGGGCATGAACGCGTGTCCCCTGCATCGGCAGGTGGACTCTCAACCACTGCGCCACCAGGGAAGCCCTCACTTTCATTTTTGAAATATGTTTTTACTGGGTAGAGAATTCTTGATGAGTTTTTCTTTTCATACTTTTAAGATGTTGTTTCACTGTCTTCTGGCTTGTGTTGTTTCCAGTGAGAAGTCTGCTATCATTTTTCCTTTGTTCCTCTGTATGTAATGTGCCCCACAATCCTGAGATTGTGTTTAAGGTTTTCTCTTTATCATTGGTTTTAAGCAATTTAATTATGATGTCCCTTGGTGTAGTTTTTTTCATGTTTCTTTGTGCTTCAAGTTTGTCAAGCTTTTTGGGTTTGGGATATTATCCAGTTTGTAAATTTTCCAACCGTAATTTCTTCAGATATTTTTTTCCATTCTTCCCATCTTTGAGGATTTCAATTGCATGTATATTAGGCTACTTGAAGTTGTTCCATAATAATTACATTGATACTCTATTTTTGTGGGTTTTTTTCTCTGTGCTTTATTTTGAGTAGTTTCTATTTCTGTATCTTCAAATTAGTTTTCTTTCCTTTGGCAGTGTTTAATTTGCTGTTAATTTCATCCAGTATGTTTTTCATCTCCAGAAAACTGATTTGGGGCTTTTATATATCTTCAAGTCTCTCCCTAAAATGCTTATGCTTTCCTCTGCCTTCTTGAACATGTGGACTATCATTATAATAACTATCTTAATGTCCTTGTCTACTAGTCCTATCATCTGTGTCATTTCTGGGTCTGTTTCTGTTGACTGATTTTTCTGTTCTTTATGGATTTAATTCTCTGAGTGTTAGATATTTAGAATTTTAGTTTATTGAGTGCTGAATATTTTTGTATTTTAAATATTCTCGTAGAAGGGCCTAATGAAAGAAGCAGGATATTTTCTAATATTTATATGGAGATAATAACTTGTATAGCTATAACACTCATCTCAGAGGGAATGAGGAAGTAAAACATATTTGTTAGCATGACAATAACAAAGATTTATAACTTATGAGATTTTGAATCAGTCAGTGAGTAATTCAAAAATGAAGAAGAAAGAAACTTAAGTCTGGTTTTCATTGCCAGAGAACATTCTCTTCTTCGGGAGTAGTGAAAAGTCCTGGGCTTTGCAGTTGGTCTTGGATTTGAATCCTAGAGATACCAGTACTGGCTGTGACCTTTGGCCAATTATTTAAACTGTCCTCCAAGTCCTTTTTTGTTTTTAATCTAACTTCTTTCATATCTTAGAGTTGTTTTGAGATGGAAATGAGAATTTATATAAGGCGTTTACATGTAATAGGAATTCAACAAAATGTTACTTTCTTCCTCTACCTTTTCTCCTTTTAGCTGTTTCATTTTGCAACAGTGCTGCTTTTGAATCACATGTTGGTTTGAAATGGGAGGAAAATAGTCACTACTCAACTACTCTTGTTACTCTTGAACAATTATTGTAACTCTTCCCATGGCAAGAGTTATTCTTGAGCTTTAATTTTCATCAAATTACCTGCAGTTGAAAATACCCAGTTGGCAAACAACTTGCCTAAAATTGCTTTAATACATTCAAATTTGCTTCTATTAAGATTTTATGCTATTTTTTTCAGTTATTCTGTCCCTATTAAGTAAACATATTATTTGAGATATATGATGAGAAACTTATTTTTAACATAGTTTAGAATAAATTAATTCTGTAAATGGCAGAGGGTTAATAGATTTTAACTGAAGATTTGTACCGTCTATTAGTGTATTAGTTTCCTATGTCTGCTGTAACAAATTACCACAAAGTTGGTATTAAGATAACACACATTTATTCTCTTACAGTTCTAGATGTCAGAAGTCCAAAATCAGTTTCACGGGGTGAAACCAAGGTGTCAGCAGGGCTGCAGTCCCTCAGGAAGCTCTAGGGGAGAATGGTCTCCTTGCCTTTTCCACTTTCTGGAGCTGCATTCCTTGTATTCATGGTTCATGGCCTCTTCTTCCATTTCAAAGCCATCAGTGTAGCATCTTCCAATCTCCCTGACTCTTCTCCTTTTGTCACATAAGCTGCTTCTTTAGTTAAATCTCCCTCTGCCACCTTCTTATAAGGACACTTGTGGTTACATTTCGGGTCCACCAGCATAATCCAGAAGAATCTCTCCATCTAAGGAGTCTTAATCACAGCTGCAAAATCCTGTTTACCAACAAGGTAACATTCACAGGTTCTGGGTATTAGGAGGTGGATATCTTTGGGGGCAATTATTCAACCTTCCACAATTATTTAAAGAGGATATCAATAAATCCTATTTTTCAAATGGTATAATTTTTTTTTTTTTGCAGCCCTACATTTAAAAGATCTGTCAATTTACTGAAGTCTTCTGTTGCTCTCCCATTTTACATTGATTATTTACAATTTCACCTAGTGAAGTATGTTTTTTTCTGTGTCCACGTCACAAATATTTAGTTGTGATGATTGATAAGAAAAAGACTGTTTAAATGTATTTCCTAAAGTAGTTCATACAGCCCACTTTATAAAACTTGTTTATATGTAATCTAACCTTTCTGACTGTGTGTGTGTGCGTGCATGTGTGTGTAGGAATCCTGTAATGGTTCAGACAGCTTTTACAGAAAGTATAAAGTATAAACTAGTTAGGGAATTACATTTTTAAAACTGAAGGGAAACACTTTCCTGGAAAAACTTCTTTATCAGAGGAGAAGTGTTCAATAAAATGCTGGAAGAATTAAATTCTTAAGATGTTTTCTGCCAGAAAGAAACCAAATCAAGACAGGAAAAACAACAAGGAGAAAGTAGAAAGTATCTTCACAAGTGTATAGCTCCTCTTTCATCAAAATATGCGTATTATTCCTGTCATGTAATCCTTTTCAGAAATGCCGTGTGTGATGAAACCTAGTTAATGTCTGAAGCAGATATAAGATACGTTGGAATTAGTAACTTTAGTCTCAAAGACCAATGTTTTCACCTCAGACAGGCTAACACTATTATTGTTATTGTTGTTATTATTGTATTTTGTTACAGAGGTGAAATCATTGTATCAAAATACAGATCAGAGAGTTATCTTCCTTTGCAGAAGGAAAGCTCAAGAACTATGATAATTGGCATGACTAAAAGTAAGTTTTTGGATTCTTCCAAACCACACTATCATTCCAATAAAGTGTTATAATACAAATTGTTTTCAAAATACAAGTAAAAGGTAAGTGGTGCCAGTGCACATAACATATATCCCATGAAAACACTTAAGTACTCTTTTTTTTTTTTTTTTTTTCTTTTTTTCGTTACGCGGGCCTGTCACTGTTGTGGCCTCTCCCGTTGCGGAGTACAGGCTCCGGACGCGCAGGCTCAGCGGCCATGGCTCACGGGCCCAGCCGCTCCGCGGCATGTGGGATCTTCCCGGACCGGGGCAGAAACCCACGTCCCCTGCATCGGCAGGCGGACTCTCAACCACTGCGCCACCAGGGAAGCCTTTTAAGTACTCTTAATAGTGCTTAACATGCATAGTAAGCATAGTTGTCTAGCTATACTATCCCACTTCTGTCAACAAAATTTCAGCTCAAAGGTCAGGCAAGAATTTGGTTACATCAGTGAACTCGGGTTTACCTGGCAAAAGTATTCTTTTCCCATCCAAGGAGTCAGTATAGGATAAAGATGTGGGCTCTGGAGCCAGGCCGTGTTTGTGTGCTGGCTCTACCATGTGTCATCTTGAGCAAATTACATACCCTCTCTATGCCCCAGGTTCCTTATCTGCAAAAGAGGGTGAATAGCAACTACCTCACACAGGTTGAGAGGATTAAATAACACAGGCGTAGTGCTTATAACAGTGGCCATATGGTAAGCTCTCAAACATGTTAATTATAACCAAAGAATTTACCACATATCCATTTTGTAAGTTTAGGCTTTTGTTTTCAGGCTTAAAAGTGGCATATTTGAATTTCTTAGTTTGAATTACCCAGTCTACGGATCTCTCCCTTTGGCACAAATGATGGAAGTTGTATGCTTATTGATTTATAAAAGGGAAACGGTTAAGATGTTATATCATTGCAACTGCAAAAGGTTAAAAACTCAACTTTTTTGTCACTATTACTTTTTAAAATTCAATAACTAGTGTTTAAGCTATTCAGATTTTATTATATTAGTTCTGTAATCTTTCAGTTACTACAGAGAATTTCCAGTAATTTGTAAAATCAGGAACAAGGTAAAACAGGATGGTTAAAGATACAGTGTTGAAAAGAAATATGAGTAGATACAGCAGACACCTGAGATAAGATCAGTATTAGTGGAAAACAGAACATGGCTGAGCTTCTTGACAAATGAGAAGTGTGTTGAGTTGTAGTCTTGTTTCGGCATAACAGCAAGCAGACAAGTTTTTCCCTAGCACTGTCATATGAAATACTGAATAATATGGGGATCCAAAGGGAGTTTGTTGTTAGTCTGTTAAGAGATTCAAGGGAGAACTTTAAATCTTAATTCAGTGAAGGCTTTCTTCTAAGAAATTGTGATAAGCAGAAATTTGCCTTCTGGCTCTATTAATAATATAGGGGGAGGGAAAGTTTAGTCTTGGAGAATTTATAATAGTTAGCAGGCTTTTTTTTTAATCTTTATTTGATTATAATTGCTTTACAATGTTGTGTGAGTTTCTGCTGTACAACAAAGTGAATCAGCTATATGTGTACATATATCATCCCCTCCCTCTTGCATCTCCCTCCCACCCTCCTCACCCCACCCCTCTAGGCCGTCACAAAGCACTGAGCTGATCTCCCTGTGCTATGCAGCTGCTTCTCACTAGCTACCTATTTTACACATGGTAGTGTATATATGTCAATGCTACTCTCTCAGTTCATCCCACCCGCCCCTTCCCCTCCCATGTCCACAAGTTTGTTCTCTACGTCTGTGTCTCTATTCCTGCCCGACCACTAGGTTTATCGGTACCATTTTTCTAGATGCCATATATATGTGTTAATATACGGTATTTGTTTTTTTCTTTCTGGCTTCATTCTGTATGACAGACTCTAGGTGCATCCACATCACTACAAATGACTCAACAAATACTTTTGATATTTCTGCCAAAGTAGAAAATAGTAGAAAAAATGAATGCATTTAGGATACTGGGGATAGGAAGGTGTTGGTTTTTTTTTTAAAGTGTTATGGCCTAGCTTATAAATTCATATAAACTTTGCATTTTTCTCTAGCCATATTTATTTTTGATACGATTTTTTTTATTACCATGATGTAAAATTGTTGTAGGATGACATGCTGTGCTCCTGTACTGTTTGTAGTACCCTTGCTGTTAAGCCCACTGCTCTCTTCTTGAGAAATAAGGCTAACTTGTTTTTTCTCAAATGTCTCAAAAAGAGCATTCAATTGAGGCTCTAGAGCACTTTTTCACATGATGAGAGGCTATGTTTGAGTAGGAAAGATTCAAGAGTAGATTTTACCACTTTGTCCAGAATCCAGGTTTTAGACTTTTATAGAAGAACTGAAGAGAACTGGTTCCTAAATGGTCACTGAATAGTTGGATGAGGCAACCTTAATCCAAGTTCTGTTATTATCCACTTAGATAGTGTGGAATGTCTGCCAAACACAAAGGCTTTAGTAGAATTGATACTTTTCTATTTATCAGTTGGTTCAGCTAATATTTGTACTTAATGTTTAGTTAATCCATCATCATCTTCTACGCTTTGTTAGCTGGAGAACCAGTTAGGGAACTTTCTCCAGGTTTAGATGATTGGCTTTCTTAGAGTTGGTATTTTACAGGATTTCTTAGGACAAGCTTGCTGGTTCACAATTAAAGGCACACAAGTAGTTTTAGATTATTGCTGTATAGGATAACTCTAGGTATTGTTACACACCATAAAGAGAATTCTGAGGAGACCTAGTTGATGAAAAAACTTGCGTCAGTGGAGATTTGTGGATGATTTGCAGGAAGTATTCCACAGGCAAGAGTGTCTCCAAATCTGTTTGCCAGATGAATCCATTATCACTCAAGCTGTAATATTTTTAACTGTCATTCACTTTTTTAAAAATTTAGGGCATATATTCAGTAAAGTGCACAAATCTAAAGCTCACTGGATGTTTACAGAGCTATTTATTTGTGTAATCACCGAGATAACATTCCACTAACTGTGTTTTTTTAAAGCAAGGAAATACATTGCATTAATATTGTTTGCTCAGATTTTTTTCTTATAAATATAGTACATGTTCACATATTGAAAAGTTGAGATAAGAAAAAATAAGTCATTTGTAATCCCACCAACAACAACTCTAAATGTCTTGGTATATAGTCATTTATTCATTTATTTGTTAAGTATTTTCTGGGTGCTTAATATGTGCCAGGTGTTTGAGTTGCTGGGAACACAGCCCTGATTAAAAATGGCAAAATCCTTGTCCTTAAGGAGATAACACTTTAGCTGGGGGAGAGGGATAATAAATAAGAAAATATGTTGTATGTCAGATGGTGATAAGTGCAGTGGGGAACAGTAAAAGAAGGGGGATAGGAAGTCCTGGGAGAGGAGAGGAAGGGGCTACAGTTTTTATATAGGGCAACCAGGAAGGCCTCACTGCGAAAGTAACATTTGAGCAAACACCTGAAGGAGGCAAAGGAAGATTCTAGACAGATCTGAGGGGAAAGAGTGCTTCAGGCAAAGGCCCTGAGGTAGGGTGTGCTTGGCATTGTTTGAGAAACAAGGAGGGCCATGTGGCTGGGCAAAAAACAGTAAGCAAATGGCATTTTGTTCTTTTTTATGGCTGAGTAATATTCCATTGTATGTATGTGCCACATCTTCTTTATCCATTCCTCTGTTGATGGACACTTAGGTTGCTTCCATGTCCTGGCTATTGTAAATAGTGTTGCAGTGAACACTGGGGTGCATGTATCTTTTCGAATATTACTCAGCCATAAAAAAGAACAAAATAATGCCATTTGCAGCAAAATGAATGGACCTAGAGATTGTCATACGGAGTGAAGTAAGTCAGACAGAGAAAGACAAATATCGTATGATATCACTTATATGTGGAATCTAAAAAAAGGGGTATGAATGAACTTACGTACAAAACAGAAGTAGAGTCACAGATGTAGAAAACAAACTCATGGTTACCAGCGGGTAAGGGGGAGGAGGGATAAATTGGGAGATTGGAATTGACATATACATACTACTATGTATAAAATAGATAACTAATAAGAACCTGCTGTATAGCACAGGGAACTCTGCTGAATACTTCGTAATGGCCTATATGGGAAAAGAATCTAAAAAAAAGAAAGAGTGAATATATGTATAGGTATAACTGATTTACTTTGCTCTACACTTGAAACTAACACAACATTGTAAATCAACTATATTCCAATAAAAATTAAAACAAAACAAAACAGTAAGCTACAGAAAGGTTGGAGAGGGAGCAGGGGTCCTATCCGGTAGTGGTTTTTCCTCCTGAGAGGTGATTCCACATGAGAATCACCTTGGAAGTGGGGCTGCCCACCAGACCAGTGATTCTAGGGCTTGGGGCCAGGTGTTTGTAATGCAGCCAGGGTTGAGAAACACTGATGGCAGGTCTTTAGACCATTTTAAGGACTTTGGCTTTTACTGTGAGTGAGATGGGAAGCCATTAGAGGGTTTTGAGCAATGTTCCACCTGATTTAGGATTTATTACTTTAAAACTCTATATTATGAAATTTTTTAGACATACAAAAAAGTAGAAAATACAGTCTCCTATACCACCATTTTCCCACCCACTTCAGTAGCAACCTCATTTTGCCTTACTTGGTTTATCCTAACCTCTCGCCCCCTTTTTTTTTTTTCCTGGAGTATTTAAATACTAGCTTCAGTTTTTAGAAGGATCACTCTGGTTTCTGTGTTGGGAAAAGGCAAGGCAGGGCAAGGGCAGAATATAAGTATATCTTCCATGGATTTTTTTTCTCTGAATATACAGTTGACCCTTGAACAACACGGGTTTGCGCTGCGAGGGTCCACTTATGCTTGGATTTTTTTTGCTAGATACATATCACGATACTGCACGATCTAAGGTTGGTTGAATCCAAGGATACAGAGAGCTGACTGTAAAGTTGTACTTGGGGTTTTGACTGCTCAGAGTATTGGTGCCCTTAACCCTCACGTTGTTCAGGATTCAACTGTAGATAAATTTTTAAACAAAAATTGAATTGTGCTGTGTTAACAGTTTTACATAAACTCTTTTCACTTACTATATTGGACACCTTATGTCACTGAATATTCTGGAACTTTGTTTTTTAATGGCTACATAGGATTCCGTTATGTGGATCTACCATGATTTATTTGATCTTATGTCATTAGATGTTTTAATTTACAATCTTTGCTTATCATAAACAGTGTGGTGATACATTGCTATAGCTGAATCTCTGCATATATATATATAATTTCCTTAAGGTAAGTTCCTAGAATGGAATTGCTATGTCAAAGGATATGCACAGAAATTTAAAGCTTTTGATATGCATTGTCAAAGTGTTTTTGGAAAGCCTTTACTAATTTATACCCCCACTAGGTGTTTCTGAAAGTGTCAGATTTCCTTAAACTCAAACATTGAATTTTTTCATTAAAAAAATAAAAGGTTTCCTGTTTTGACAGGTGAAAAAATGATAACTCATGGTTTTAATTTGCAGTTCTTTGATTCCTAGTGAGGTTGAATTTCATTTCCATTTGCATTTTTAAAAAAAGATGCTTATTATATCATTTTCTAGCTGTGTGACTTTGGATAAGTCACTTAGGACCTATGCTTTTGTACTATGAAATGGGTGTTGTATACCTGCTTCACAGAGTTTTCATAAACATTAAGTAAAAGCATTTTTTATCTCTAGGTTTTTAAACTTTTTGATCCACAGTAGGAAAAAAAAAAAAAGACATCCTACTTTGTGACAAGCATATATAAATATGTAGCCAAAAGTTTCATGAAATGATACATATACCCTTACCAAGTGTGATACAGTCTGATGTTTTACTTTCTCATTCATTTCTTAAAATGCCCATTAAATTAATTATAACCCTCTGGGTTGTGACCCAGTGTTTGAAAAACACTCTCATAAGCTCTGGAGTACTATATCTTGTCAGGTGCTCTTTTATCTTTAGTGATTATCTCTTCCGGGTAGCTCAGAAGCCAGCCTCCCTTTACCTCTGCTAAATTCATTTTCAGAAAAGATAAAGAGGAAACAAACAACCAAATCTAGCTTACTGTACTGTTGAATCAAATTTTTGGTCAGTGAAAAATGTTAAATAACTTCATAGTCAGAAAATGTGTTTGTTTGGGCTTTTGTGATACCATAATGACTGAATTGTTAACACAGTTGTTGTGTAATAGATCTAATGCATTTGAGCAAAACACCACATAATTACAGGGATTGATTGTATTTGCAAAACCCCAAATTGGGACACAGCATCTGATAGTTTTGCCTATAATTTTTGTTACCTGAAAAGCCGACAAAAATGGAAAACATAGATCACATTTAGTTATATTTAGTACAGCCTTTTTCAATGGAAAAATAAAACAGTATGAAAGCTAGGTAATCCTGAGATACTGGGAATGTGTGGCGACCATGCATAAAATACCAGATGCTGTTCATTGGTAGGACTTGTAGCTAAACTACTTGAGGACCACTCAGAAAAGAGATAAATCTAATTATTAGCTGTGACTAGAGGAAATTTGATCAGATGAAAGTGAGAATCACTTCCAAGCTTGAGGGCTGTTGGAATGAAAATTGCAGAGAGAAACAGAGTGGGAATGGATTGGTGGCATTTACTATTTGGAAAGCATCCGGGAGTTTAATGTATTTGAGAAGAGAATTGTGTTGTTACTTTTGACCTCTAGTTTAACATTAAATATGTTTTATCTGTTAAAATTATTTTTTGATGCTAAGACAGAAAAATTTTTTGATGACTCTAAGTTAAAAATTTGACTAATACACATTTACCATTCTCCTACTCGCCCCTCCACAAAGGAGAAAATTTTAAGGCATGTCAGAAACAATTTGGTACAAAAATATGAAAACTAAATTTTATACCAAAGAACTGTAATTTACCTTTGAAAAATAGCAGAATATATATGCTATATCTATACTATATTGATTTTTAAACATTAAATGTCATCAGATTTAGAAAAATAAGCAACTCTGCCTTTCTCTATGTTAGTGGGTGTTCACCATAATTAAGTTCACCTAAATTCTAACATGTGGTTAGAATTGCATGTATGAGATGTTTCCATGCATATAGTTTGAGTGATGACTTTGGATTCTGGTCTTTTCACTCTCTGCAGCTAAGGTAGGGTTTTAAACAAGCTTAGGAATAAGGGTAGAAATCTTTTGGGCTCAAATGGCCCAGAAATATATGAAGACCTCCTTAGCCTCACTAGTAATCAGGGATGTGCAAATTCAGCAATGGTGAAATACCATTTCATGCCCATCAAGTTGGCACAAATTACTTGGACCTTACCAAGTGTTGGGAGGAAATAATATTAGACTATTAAAGTATAAACTGGTACATGTGTTGTGAGAAGCAATACGGAAATGTGCTATGGTGCATACCCCGTGACCAGGAATTCAGCTTCTAGTATCTCTCTTGCATGTGTACACAAGTGAACATATAGGGTCATTGTTTGTAATAGTGCAGAAATTGGAACAACCTATATGTCTATCAGTAAGGAAGTGGCTACAAAAATTGTCCAGTATTTTCCACTTGAAATACAGTATGAGTAATACATGTAATTTTAAATTTACAGTTTCTAAAAGGTAAGATAAATTTTAATATATGTTGACATTACAGTTGACCCTTGAACAGTGCTGGGGTTAGGGGGACCAACCTCCCACTCAGTCAAAAATCTGCTTATAACTTCTGACACCCCCAAAACCTAACTACTGATATCCTATTATTGACCAGTACTGTTACCAGTAACATTAATAGTTGGTTAACACATATTTTATATGCTATATGTATTATATAGTGTATTCTTATAATACAATAAGCTAGACAAAATGAAATGTCATTAAGAAAATCATAAGGAAGTGAAAATACATTTACAGTATTGTATTTATCAATATCATTAAGTATATATCATCTGTTTACAAGATGAATCACCTGTCAGTACCTACATCGATATTGTCTTATATGATACAAAACAGTGTAGATGTTATATATATTGCTAACACTAGACATCAAAAGTGATAAGATAATGTGAAAAAGAAATTCATTTTTATTTACAGGTGTAACAATTCATGCACTGATAACGAAGAGGCAGCAATGTGATGGCTTTATGGTAGCCTAGTGTTAATAATCAATACAATTGCTTCACAGTAGCCTAGCCTATACACTAATGAATGAATGATTATAAAATTTTTATGGCATACAGTATTACAGTCATATTCATAATATAGTATTAGAAACATTGTTACCTTTTTTTTTTTTTTTTTTTGGCCACGCCAAGTGGCATGCGGGATCTTAATTCCCCCACCAGGGATCGAACCCGCACCCCCTGCATTGGAAGCATGGAGTTTTAACCACCAGACCGCCGTTAACTTTTTTTTTAAACTGCTTACCTGTGATGATAGGCTGATACACAGTTTCTCCAATTATCAGAGAGAGGGGCATACTGTACGGTAATGTAATTCTTTGAAAGCAAAGTTAAAAAACAGTAAGAAAACTAACTCATTAATTTTTTTTTTTTTAGAAGATATTGGGGGTATTTTTGCTGTGTTGCGTCGTCGTTTCTATGCGAGGGCTTTCTCTAGTGTGGCAAGCGGGAGCCACTCTTCATCGTGGTGCGCGGGTCTCTCACTATCGCGGACTCTCTTGTTGCAGAGCACAGGCTCCAGACGCGCAGGCTCAGTAGTTGTGGCTCACGGGCCTAGTTGCTCCACGGCATGTGGGATCCTCCCAGACCAGGGCTCAAACCCGTGTCCCCTGCATTAGCAGGCAGATTCTCAACCACTGCACCACCAGGGAAGCCCTCATTATTAATTTTATATTAAATATTACTCACCTTATAACTATGGGAGGATAGACCAGTATCTACATATATTTTATGCATTCGTGACATACCTAACTTTTTCTTATCTTTTCAATTTTCCTAGGCTATGTGGTTCGTCTGTGAGTTTTTTCAAACTGTTGTGTAATCTGCAAAAAATTTTCTAATATATTTATTGGAAAAAATCCGAGTGTAAGTAGACCTGCACAGTTCAAATCCATGTTCAAGGGTCAACTGTATATCCATAATATTTTTAACATATGTAAAGAGATTCAGATATTACATTCTTTTTTCATACTATCCACTGTGTATTTTGCACTTAGAGCACCTCTCAGTTTGGATGCTAAAATTTTTATCAAAAATACTTGATCTGAATTTAAATTTCATAAAATTTACACTTGAAACAGTAGATTCACATATCCAAGTTGTTCCATACATGCTTAGAAGTATTTCAGTAACTGACTTACTTGAGTATCAAATAAACTAATTCACTTCCTCAATTGCCCTAGCCACATTTCAGATGCTCAGTAGTCACCGTATTGGATAGTGCAGTTCTGATCATAGTGCCAACTTTTGCACAGCAGTTTAAAAAAAAAGATCTACATATGCATAAAATAAAATGTGGCTGATTTAGTCAGATTTCTCAGTGTTAATAAGAATTCTAGAGAAATGCTGTGCAGTTTTATTGTTTTGAGTAATTAAAAATATTCAGAGTAATACAGGGAATAATGTAACATCTATGCAACCACTATTCAAATGTAGCAAATGTTAATATTTTGCCAAAATACCTTTGGATCTTTCTCTTCAGTATTTTGCCAAAATACCTTTGGATCTTTCTCTTCAATCATAGGTTTATTTTTTAGAGTATTTGCTTGTTCAGATAGAATATGGATTGCATATTCACTTGGTTAGTTTGTAGTAAGTGTAAAGGAAAAGGGTACCTAAGAGTATGATTGTTCCTTGAAGTATTGTTGGTATTATAACTTAAATAATCTTTTAACATTTAATTCACTTAAAAAGTTTCTAGGAATTGGATGTCTACTAGAAAATTACTTATTTTGGATTTTTAGGAATATGCCATATATATTAACAAGAATTAAATTCTCATTAACAAGAGGCTATTTTCCTTAGATTTCCCTAGTGTATACTGTGAGTTCTCAGAATATAGCTTTATTTAGTGGAAATCAACTGGGAAAAGAAGAATGTTTAAAGTCTAGTGAAATTGAAAGTACAGTACTAATTTTAAATGTAACTGAGTTACCAGGAATACATCCTCATGTATTTTAAAGCACCACGTATTTTATCTGAAATAAATAGAGTTTTAAAAGGGGGAGTGGGGCAGAGATGATGTCACTTGGAAGTCAATACTCAAAGGACCTAGCAAGCCAGGTCCTTTGAGTACTGAAGATGTTGCTTAAATATATACATTGAGTGGGTTTACTTGCTCTTTCCAATGAATTTGAACATATTCCTTTGATCTTTTAAATGTAGTTACTGATTAAAGTGCCCAAAGCAAGTAAGTACTGTAATCCCTTTTAATAACTAGTGCTGTGCCTTAATGAAAGGACTGAGACTGAGAAAAAAAAAAAAGAAAACTTAAAATGAAGGCTGTATATAAGGAGTATAAACAATGTTGTTACTGTTTGAAGTACAGTTTTATAATTTAGTAATCTTAAACTCCAGATTGAAATTTTTAATTTATTTGATTATATTTTCTTCAGATATGCTAATTAAGTCAAATACCTGATGTCATGAAGATATTTCTGATGCGCAATTGTTATGATACAATGATTTTCTTTAAAAATCTTTCGTTTGAATGTGTAATTAACCAGTTCAAAGACCAAGGAATTCAGATCATACACCTTTTAAGAATTCTTCCAGAAAAGACGTTTTGTAGTTGTTGGTGTCACATTTTAATTCTGTATACCTATGTTATAGCAATCTCCTTTACGATTTTGTTTTTGCTGTATAGTAACTTGGAATTTTAAACAAACACCTGCTATGTTTTTGGTTCATCACTAGATGGCGCTCTTGTGGTACAACTATGTGTGCGGTAGCCATTAGTCGGATAAGCTTTGCTTGCCTCAGAGGAAGCATGTGTTATTTGTTTGTTTTAAAGAAAATTCAAAATGGATAAGTAATCACCTGTTAAACACATAACATGGTAATAGAAATACATAGCTGACAATATGCAGTCATAATCTTTGAGCCGCGTCAAAACAGCTGTTTCAGTAAGATTTTTCTTACAGGCCTGTGCTGGGAGAGTAGAGCTGGGTGGTGGGATAGCGGAAGTAAACCAATTACCTGATAATCCAGTGGAATTACACTTTATATTATTAACTAGTACAGGACAGTTCTTTTGAGGACATTCCAGTGCTTGAGCTCCAGCTTGTCTGAAGACATGCTGTGCCAGCTCATAATGGCACTGAGACTAAATTCTTCAGGCATTGCATTTGAGGTTAAATGGTCATTTGTGTCCATCCACTCCTTGTCTTATCCTTGCCCATGTCATTTTGGCCTTAACACCTATTGTCCTGCTTCTCTTCCCACTTCAAACTCCAAAGACCAAGCTAAAGGTAGAATGTTTTTTGTCTTACTTCCTGTGTATTTACTTCTAATGAAGGAAGGAAGTGGACATATCTTCAGCACTTCCAGAGCCATAGTTGGACACATTTGGAATTTCTGCTCCTGTCTTACTTTCCCTTTATTCCTCTTTATGAATAATAAGAATGCTTTCAGATGATGTCCTGTTAAGTTAGTTGAGTTCCAAGCTATTAAAAATTGTCACTTATTCTATGGTTCTTTGACAGTCTTCAAAAGTGGCCCCTAAAGCATTCTTTTCTCAGCATTAACTGTGATGTAAGTATAGCTTCCTACACTGTGCCACTTAAGAAAATCTTTTAGTACTAGAACAAGTTTTAAAAGTTAAATAGTACTTAAAGGTTTGTAAAGGCAAGTACTAGTTTCCTATCTCATCTTGTCCTTCATCTAGCCCCGTCCCCCCAGGCACCTGCTTTTACAAATTCCCATTTTTATTTCTCTGCATTTGTCTGCATATCTCTAATATGCTGTTATACTGCTGTTTCTTGATTAAAAGACTTGAATATTAAATCCTTATAGCAGAAAGTCAATTGATAATGAACTTTTATGATTTCCATGTTTCTTCCACCCATCTCAATCAGTTAGCCTTATAAATTTTTCCATTGATTACCTCTACAGTATTAAATGGGGCCCTAAAAATCTAATTGTATGCGGATCTGTGTTACAAAGTTAATGAATGACCAGTGTGTGCTAGCTAGCCAGGAGAACTGGAAGACCACCAATCACATTTTATTGGGGAGCACGTTATTGCAGAATTTATTATATGTAAGCCTCTTTCCTTAATTATTATTTGTGTAATTTTTTAAATGACAACTGCTTGGAACAACTAGGAAACTTGTTTTATCACAAGCCTAGAGGCTGAGTCATCGATTCAATGACATAATCAAGGAAACAGATTCCTGGTTTTTCCATCTGCTCTTGTTCACAATGTTGGCTTTGTTCTCAGGTTAGCTGCTCTCAAGGTCCTAAGATGACTCTTCAGGTCCGAGTGTCACTGCAAACACAACGTTATTTAAGAGAACGTTCCTTCTTATGTGTGTGTGTGTGTTTTTTGTTTTTTTTTTTTTGTGGTACGCGGGCCTCTCACTGTTGTGGCCCCTCCCGTTGCGGAGCACAGGCTCCGGACGCGCAGGCTCAGCGGCCATGGCTCACGGGCCCAGCCGCTCCGCGGCATGTGGGATCTTCCCGGACTGGGTTACAAACCCGTGTCCCCTGCATTGGCAGGCGGACTCTCAACCACTGCCCCACCAGGGAAGCCCTTATCTGTGTATCTTTCTGTGAGTGTACCCAGGAGCTTCCAGCAAACCTTCCCTGATTATCTCATTAGCCAGAACTGCTTCAGAGGTCCATTCCTAAACGGACTTCTGGCAAGGAGAATGGGATTGCATTGATGATCTTAGTGAAGCTCACAGTCATGTGGAGGAGGATAGAGAACAACGTCTGAGGTGTGTTAAGAAGGAGCCAGGAGGAATAGTTGGCGGATGGTCAGCCAGCAGTGTCTGTAGCAATGTCAAACTCTTAGTGGAAGGTATCATTTACCTTATACCTTTAACCTCTGCCAGGCTACTTTCTTTTGGAAAATTAAGTGGAAAGTCTGGCAATTGTTTGAAACCATAACTTTCTTCATATCCGCTTTGCTATGTATGTAGTATCAATACTTTTACAGAGTTTTAGCCCACGGTTAAGACGTTCAGAATTCTTCTTATACCAACTTCCTAGAATTATTTTACGAACCTTCTGGAAAACACTTCAGTAACCTCTTCTAACAGTAAGGTCATTTGAACTACTCATTGCCTTGACTTTTTTTTTTTTAAATGTTTCTTTCTTTCTTTCTTTTGGTTGCATTGGGTCTTCGTTGCTGCATGCGGGCTTTCTCTAGTTGCAGTGAGCGGGGGCTACTCTTCATTGTGGCGCACGGGCTTCTCATTGCAGTGGCTTCTCTTGTTGAGGAACACAGGCTCTAGGCGGGCAGGCTTCAGTAGTTGTGGCTCATGGGCTCTAGAGCACAGGCTCAGGTGTTGTGGCGCATGGGCTTAGTTGCTCCATGGCATGTGGGATCTTCCCGGAGCAGGGCTCGAACCCGTGTTCCCTATTTTGGCAGGCGGATTCTTAACCACTGCGCTACCAGGGAAGTTCTGTCTTGACTATTCATGTAAGAAGTTACAAAGTAGATGATTCTCTAGGATTAAAGTGTGTGTGTGTCTCTCTCTGTGTTTAGTTTTGTTTCTCTAAGCTAGTTTAAAGCATTTCATGCAAAAATCTATTTGCTTTCAAAATTGATTTTTAGATTAATGTTTAATTTCTTAGGAGAATTACTTTGTGTCATTATATCTGTTTAAGAAATAATACTGTAGTCATGACTAATGCCTCAATTTTGTATTATGCCATATATATATATATTCTAGTAACAGTAATGTCAATAAAGATGGTAGAATATACAGATTGACTTTCAGTGAGATGTGTTTACCTCAAAATTTATCTTTTGATTCTCATATTGTGGTTATAAATGTAAGTCCTATGGGATGTTACTGTGTTACGTGAAAAAGAATTCTAGGATCAGATCACTTTGCTGCATGCTGGGTTATTCAGGGTTAAATGGGTTTCTTTACTGCAGGACGTCTCGGAACCTTTAATATATTAACGTGCATTATAAATGTTTCAGAGTGGAACACGTAGGTGTTTGCAGAACTTATATAAGTATGGAACACTCAATTCTAGGACTTTTGTTCCATAGAACATACTTTGGAAAATGCTGGTATCTGACGCAGTTAGTTTTGTGTGAATTGTTATAAAGGAAGTAGTGTGTCTAACCTTTATTTATGAGTGCCATCCAGTTTATTTGAAAACGAATTAGCACTTGAACACTTGGGATAATCAGTGTCAGATGCTTTTCAGATCCTTTAAGAGATAAGTGCTTTAAGATTTTGGGTATAGCTTCTCTACTGCTGCTTCTACAGCTTTTCTCTAAAATGAAATTTTTCCATTTTAGTGTTGAAATGTACCTTAAACAGACGAGATAAGCTCTCTTAATGATTCCCAAAACTTTTCACTCCAGCCTGGTTTTCTCTACTGAGCTCCAAACTAACATTTTAAGTTCCCTTCCTGACAGTTTTACATGCAAACCCTATAGGCATCAGAACTTGGTCAAAACTGAGCTCATCCTTTCCCTCACCATCCCCCCTGTTCCAGACTTTATTTTCTGTTTACACACTGCCTAGTGGCATTGTCTTCTTTTCAGTCACCCAGACCAGAAGCCCGGGAGACTCAGATTCCTCCTTCATCTCCTACATCATGATTTCTTAACCTTGACACTGTTGACATTTTTGGCTGGATAGTTTTTTGTTGTAGGAGGCTGCCCTGTGCATTGTAGATGTTCAGCAACACCCTTCTTCCCACTAGAAGCCAGTAGCAATCTCCCTCCGTTGTGACCACCAAAAACGTCTCCAGACATTGTAAAATGTCCCCTGGGAGACAGCTCACCCCTGTTTGATAAACCACTGCCCTACATCCAAACTGTTACTTTATCTTATTGATTCTACTTTCTAAATTTACCTTTAACCCCTCCTCATGTCTTTATTCCACTCCCTAACCTCCTATTCTTTTTATTTTTTTAATACTTGGGATCCTTTGTAAGGTTCTGACTAGTGTCCCTATGTCCAATGTTGTTTCCCTTCAACCCACCCTTTTCAGTGCTACTAAATTTATCTTTCTAAAATGCAAAGCTGTTCCTATTTACATCTCTCAGTAGTTTCCAGTGGGTACCCTCATGAACTGGCTTCTCTATCTCTAGCCTCATTCTTCAAAGGCACGCATACTCACTGAGGTTCTTGCTACACATGCCTAAGTACTATGCCCTCTAACCACTGTCCCATGGTTTCAGACTCTCCTTAGGCATCAGTTTCTCCACAGTAGCCTTTACCCACTTACTTTCAGAGACTCTACCATGGTGAAGGGCATTTTATTTGTTTAACATATCTGTCTTCCCTCACCAGACTGAACTTTTCAAGGGCAAAGACCATCTCTCTCTGTTTTTACCATGTAGTAGATATTCCATAAAAGCGTGAATTATCTGCTTGTATGCCCTTACAGATGTAGTAACATCCTCGTTACTTCTAGGGATTCTCTTCCCTGGGTATCAGCTGTAAAATTATTTCCCTAGTCTTTATCATCCAGATGTTGATGGCTAGGCCTTTAACGACAGAGATCTTGAACTACAACTTTTTTTTTCTTTGAATGAACTATAACTTTCTTTAAGAAATCAGCTATTCAGAAAAGAATTGAAGAAAACAGCGTTATTTAGTTGATGTCAGATGTCATTTGCTTGTAAAATAGCTAGTTTACCCTAAAGGTTTTTATTCAGAATGGAATTAAATTGTGTGGAATAATTGTGCAGATTAATTACACTGTGTGAATTAATATGGTGTGGAAAGTATTTATTGGACTCAAAACATCGCACTTCCATTGAATAAGGATTTGATGATTTGTCATATAAGGCTTGTGCAAAAGCAGTATCATTGTCTTAACAATTTTACTTTTTTGGAAAATACATTTATTAGAACACATTCTTACAATTATCAGCCTACGCTATCTAGAAATTTATCCCCTGTCAAATGAAAAAGACATTATCAAGTCAATATAGCCAAGAATGGCCCACTTCCCTTCCTTATGTGTCTTAAAAAATAGAATTTTGTGTGAATGAATTTCCCTGTGAATTGGAACTAGCTGCAGTCGCTGAACTTTAATTAAAAGGTGGAAAAAAAGAAAAGCAGAGGTTGCAGGGCTTTTGGACGATAACCCAAATGTAGCACCAGCCTTACTGTGAAAGTCAAGGATTGAGGATGGGGAAAGGGAATGAATAGGGCCTACTCCTAATTTGGAAGAATTCTGTATCCTGGCATAGCGCCTTGCCAGATTATTAATAATTATTTGCTGAATGAACCCATGTATAATAGCAGTTAAGCCAGAAGTGATGACTTTCTGCTTCATTTTTTAGGGAGGGGCATAAAATGTATCGCTCACTTCCTTTCAAAAGTGATTCTTTAATAAGAACAGTTGTTATGGTGGTTTCCAGAAATGAAACTGGGAAGAGCCCAGTTACATACAGGGAAGGTACCTCCCTTTCCTAATAGCTCTCTAAGGGCTAAAGTAAATCATAGGAGACATATGTGACACCCAGCCCATTATTATTAATCTGAAGAAAAATTTTGCCAAAGACCAAAATTTGCCTTGCCTGTTTTCTAATTTCACTCTTTTCCATACTCTCTTTTCCCTTCTTTAAATTTAAAATTGGAAAACATTTTTAATTCTTTAAAATTAAAAAATTTAAACTTACTTAATTTTAACATTATATATATAATACCAGTTAAAAGTCTCTTTAGGACCTTAAGCTGCTTTAGGAAAGAAAAGTGTTATGTAAATGAAAGAAACATTTGGACTCCAAAAAAATTTTTGGTGAACGCTCTTTACAAGAGAATTCTTACTGAGAACTTGGAAAATTTTGCCTTATAAAGCTTCTATCACATACAGATCATCTCATGCTTGTTTTTTCAGACTGTAAAAGAAATCTGTAATGATCATATTTTGAATATATATTTTTGATAAGTTTTGATTCTTGAAATTATAATTTTTAAAACCTCTATTTATCTTTAAGGCCTTACTTGATCTAAGTAAAAGATACTGTGATGATGGGCTACTTTGTTTTCCTCATATTTTTCAGTATAGTAGAGATTATATTGAAAGTAAACTTTCCCAGTAAATTCTTTACCTGTTACCAGAATAATGTAGTTTTTAAATGGGTAAAAACTTTTAACTTAGTGAGAGTCACATATAAGATACTTGTATTTAAACAGCATATCATCAATTCTAATTATTTACAGTGGTTTTGTTCTATAAAGGCACCACAAACACTGAATTAATGAGTGTTGAACCATTGTCCGGAGGGAAACACAGTGTTAGATTCCTGTGAGCCTCTGGTCACAACATTTTCATCAGCCAATCAATAGTAACCTTGTTTGATGTATGTTTCTATCTAAAGACACCCTATTTAATATATATTGTTGATTCATTACCATTGAACTCATGGCCAAAAGCACTGTAACTCATGCCTGAACAAAACTTATGTAACATTTTTTCTCCATGAGGCACATCACAGTCTGCTTACATCTAGGAAGAGACAGCACTCAGCACTGTGCTTGGGGGCCATTTGAAACAGTGAAAGCACCAACAAAAAGCACAAAAATGCAGACTTCATGGTGCTAAACAGATTGCAGAAAGAACACTTGTTTATAGTATGAGAGCTGAAACAAGAAGGCAGAGTGCTACCTTGATCAACCTCAGGTGGAAAGGTACATGTCAGGTAACTGGAAGAGACCAAGGAAGTACCTCACGTATGGATTTTGGGGTTACAAATGCATTTTAGTGAGTAGGCAAAATCACAGATACAGAATCTTCAAATAATAAGGATTGACTGTAATTGTTTTAAAGAAGGTTATAATACTGAGTATTCAAATTTAAAAGAAAGTTTCTCTTATTTTCAAGGATGTGGGAATTTTTGGGTAAGTGGAATCATACAGTTTTCATGTTCTATTGTCCAGTGGAATAAAAGTGGCTGCTTTCATCCTATCATTTTGTTTTCTCCCCTACAGGGAACAACCCATCTTCAGCACTCGAGCTCATGTCTTCCAGATCGACCCAAACACAAAGAAGAACTGGGTACCCACCAGCAAGCACGCAGTTACTGTGTCTTATTTCTATGACAGCACAAGAAACGTGTATAGGATAATCAGTTTAGATGGCTCAAAGGTAAGTTACATTTACATTAAATAACCTTGCTGTTTTGCTTTATATAGTATACACTTCAGTTTTATTCAGAAGATTTTTATCTTCATTAAAATAAAATATTTTCTCTTGAGCTTTAAAAACTTACTACTTTTAAAAAACAAAATTGATCATTTTTAGGGTAGCAACTTTTTCATCCCCTAAATTACTTGGATTAACCACCTTATATATATATATATATATTTTTTTTTTTTTTTTTCCGGTACGCGGGCCTCTCACTGCTGTGGCCTCTCCCGTTGCGGAGCACAGGCTCCGGACGCGCAGGCTCAGCGGCCATGGTTCACGGGCCCAGCCGCTCCGCGGCATGTGGGATCTTCCCAGACCGGGGCACGAACCCCCGTCCCCTGCATCGGCAGGCGGACTCTCAACTACTGTGCCACCAGGGAAGCCCAACCACCTTATATATATATTGAGTTACATGCCAAAATATTCTACAAATTTGAAGTCAGTTTATTTGATAAATATTCATTGCATATCTGTTGTGTCAGGCACTGTGTTAGGTGCTAGGAATATAGTTTTCAACAGAACGGACACAGTTTCTACTCTTGGAGCATGTAATCTAGTGAGGAACTAGACTTCTTTTCAGATATACTTCTATAGTCTAGTAGGCAGTTCAGAATCCCTAAAGCATAGGAAGTTTTCAATATTAAGTTCAGTATTCAATAATAAAGCTGACATCCATTATTCAGAAGAGAAGCGTATGGACAAGACCTGTTTTTATTTGTTAGGAGAGGCAGATAGTAAAATGTTTATGAGCATGGACTGCCTGGGTTTCTATCTCAATTCTACCATCTATGAAGTTTTTGGTTTGGGGAAAATTATGTGTTTACTTCTCTGAGTTTCATTGTTCTCACCTCAGTAGTAGTTGTAAGGATTGAGTTGGTATCTACAAAGCACTTGGTTACCTCAGTGCCTGATGGAGTATACCCTTCAATAGGGGGGAAGTTCCATTTTTTCCTCAATGAGTTTTGAATAATACATGTAGATAATTCCTAGGAAATTTTCACAGTTCAGTGTAGAGTTAAGACCACAAACTCTGAAGCTGGACCATCTGGTTTGAATTTTTACTTTAATACTTACTAGCCATGTGACCTAGAGCAAGATATTTAATGTCTTCATGTCTCAGTTTTCTCATCTGTAAAAAAGAACTAATGTAAATAACTACATCATTACACCGTGGGATTATTGTGAAGATTAAATAAATTAATTTAGGCAAAAGCACTTAAAGTGTGTATAGTAATCACTATGCAAACACTTACTGCTATTGTTATTATTAATATTATTCAGCTTTTTTTTAAGATGTTGGGGGTAGGAGTTTATTAATTTATTTATTTTTGCTGCGTTGGGTCTTCGTGCAAGGGCTTTCTCTAGTTGTGGCAAGCGGGGGCCACTCTTCATCGCAGTGCGCGGGCCTCTCACTATTGCGGCCTCTCTTGTTGCGGAGCACAGGCTCCAGACGCGCAGGCTCAGTAGTTGTGGCTCACGGGCCTAGTTGCTCCGCGGCATGTGGGATCCTCCCAGACCAGGGCTCGAACCCGTGTCCCCTGCATTAGCAGGCAGATTCTCAACCACTGCGCCACCAGGGAAGCCCCCAGCTTTTAATTATGTATTGCCTAGTGGTTTGGGGGAATCAAAGATAATTTAATTTAATGCTGAACTTTCAGTCTGTTTTTTCTATGTGCTCATTCCTTATATCCTTAACTGGATTATAGGACCCCAGGGGCTATGTGTACTTTGTCTTGTACCTAAGTGACTAACATGTATTTATTTGAATAATTGATCCTCTTTTCATTTTTACTCAGGATTTATAGGACTTGGGAAATAGCAATAGTTAATTTATCTGAAGCTTTATTTAATGAAGAATAATTTTGCCACATTTTGTAACTGTTTAGTGAAATTAACAGATATTAATTATTATAATCTCAGACCCTAGAGTGTTAATTTATTTCT
Organism: Monodon monoceros; assembly: GCF_005190385.1. Classification (NCBI taxonomy): domain Eukaryota; kingdom Metazoa; phylum Chordata; class Mammalia; order Artiodactyla; family Monodontidae; genus Monodon; species Monodon monoceros. The sequence continues at coordinate 63,265,713 of NW_021703768.1, read as the reverse complement.
TTTCCCTGACTTGATCCTTCAATTCTCTGTAATTTGTATTTCTCTCTTGGCCCAAACCATGGATAAGATGTGGTTTTATTAGAGAGGGCAGTTAAATGATATATAAAAGTAAAATAGGCCCAAGTCCATTGTGATTAAATAATCCTCATGTGTTTTTCTCCTAAAGCAGTATGAACTATTGCTTCTGTCATTTCCATTTTTGAATATACTTTGTAGCTTGTAATTATGAGGCTCTTATATAACTCTTGTGAAAAAGTTTTTTTGTTTCTTTTAATAAAATCTACTCTCTGTACTGGAGTTATATTTTCTATCACATTTTCCATTTTCTAGTTACTTTTCTGAACTGATACTATTAACTATTGCAGTTTCCTGCAGGAGTAGTTTTTTGGTAAGCAGTAGTGGTTTATTTGATGCAGCTAAATGGGTGGGTTTCTTTTCCCCACCCTCACTTCTATTTCTGCACAACATGATGAGTTGGGAAAACCTTAGGTGCCCCTGATTAGAAAACATCCATTTGTTCTCACTTAAGGCCTTTTCTGTGCATGTCAAGTTTGCTTGAAGGTTTTCTAATCCTGCTGCAGAGACGTCAGTATGGCCAAGGGCCAGGATCAGGGCACTATATGGTTGGTAATGACACAGCATTTCTACTTCTTTTCCTTGAAAAGACAAGAACTATGGGATTGAGAGACATATTTATTTTAAAGAACTAAAAATTTTTAAAAATGGATTTATAGTAGCATTCTATTTTAAGAATTCTAATAAATAATTTTAAGTGCAGAATCATCTACTATTTTAAAGTTTTATTCACTGATTAAAGAATCCCAAAACAAGTCATATGGAGGCAAGGAAAGGTTCAGAATGGGGATTAAAATGGAACTCTTAAACATAAAAGCAGAAAGAAGTTAGTCTGAAATAGCCAAACCAGAAGGTCAGTGACCAGCAACTCATGAGCCACACGTTTTACATGCCTTATAAAGCCCGTGGTCGCCTCACTATGTGAGAGTTGTTAGGGTCACCTGTAAGATGCCCATCTCTCCTTGGAAACACTCAGATCCCAGCTCACATGTACATGTACCCTCCTCAGGGAACACTCAAGGACCACCAAATCTAAAGTAGTTCTGGCCAGCCCTTGCCTTTCTGCCTCTCAGTCTTGATCCCATCCTGGTCTGTGGTCTTCACAGCACTTACCACTCTCTGACATTTCATTGGTCAGCTACTTGTTTACTTGTTCAATGACTGACTCTTCTTGCTCTAGAATGTAATCCACAGTTACGTTGCTTCTCACTGTTGTATCTCAAGTTCCTAGAGTTGTGCTTGGCATTTAGTAGGTATTTGCACACGCGAAAAGTTGCATATCCAAATGAGTCCTTACCATTCGTTAGTATATTCTTTCCCACTCAGTCTTTCATTTGATGACAACCCTGCATGTTAGAGCAGTTGTTAGCTACATTTTACAGGATCTAAAATGACATGCCAGGAAAAACAGCTTTTGAACCAAAGGGTAAGGCAGTATATTAGTGTATAAATTTTGTCGGAGGTGAAAATGCTTATAGAGAATAAGGGCTCTCATGTAACAACAGATAACATGTCTACTGTCAGATAACATGTCTACTGTCTGTGAGAGAAGGCAAGCCACCACTCTCTTACTGTCTACTTTAGTAGGACAAATGTCATACATTCATTATAACTTCATCAATACCTGCATAGCTCATAAATATTTACGTTTATACTGTTGTTCATGTGGTGTACAGATTTAGCTTTGTTCTGGAATGCTTGATTCTTATTCCACATTTAATAGTTCACCAAATAACTGCTTATGGATTTGATAATGTATCTTTTTATTATTATGGGATCACTTTGTAATCTCAATCTCAGTTACAGAGTCATTAGACTACTTAACTAAAACTGATTCTACACCTTAACAGTACTGGCAGAGGGGATGAACGAACTGAAATTAATGTGTTAAAGAGTAGTTGAAGTTTATTAAAGTGATCAGCAAAGTTAATATTTAATAAAGTACTAAAAGACTAGTTTTCTAAGAAACTATGTTATAAACAGAAGTGATAGTGATTCTCATTACCATGATTTTATATGACTTTATATGTAAAGAAGCAAAATGTATATTTAAGGGTTTGTTTTTCTCTTGAGTAAAGGAAAACTTACTAAAGGATTGAAAGTTTTTTCTGTATCACAGTATATTTCAGGTAAGTTGGCTTTAAGAAAATTCTTGTTGATGGATTTTAGAAAATAGTGATCAAATAGAAAATTTGTTCTATTGCTGCCTTTATTTTTGAAAGATTCTTTGGAGAGGGGTCCTTACTTTTTAAATAAACAACTATTAAAACCTACTTGCTTCTGGTGAATATCATCCAAAATTCATAGATATTGATCCTAAATGTTCAAAGAGAAGACACTGACCACATTAAAAACTCTTTAAAAGTTTTTGCATCACAGGAAAACTTATTTTGCTTGTAAAGTATTGAAACTTATAGTAGAGTGCCATTATACTTATAGTTTTCTTATTACCATATTGCCACAGTCACTTATAATGTTAAAAAATGTTTCTCTAACTCTCTTTATATATTTAACATTGTGGCTCAATAGGAGTCCTGAGTTTTTATGTATCTGTATAGTCCTGTGCTTAAACGCCTATTTGCGAATTTTTGGCTGGTTACTCATACTTGTTTTATTTTTCAGGCAATAATTAACAGCACCATCACCCCAAACATGACATTTACTAAAACATCTCAGAAGTTTGGCCAGTGGGCTGATAGCAGGGCAAACACTGTTTATGGACTGGGGTTCTCCTCTGAGCATCATCTTTCAAAAGTAAGTTAAATCATAAGATCTGAGTGGAAATCTACATCTTCAAATCAGACGTCTTAAATATATAATAGAAAATGGAGAGTATAAAATGTAGGAGAAATTTCTTTGGTATTTTCAGAACAACTGTAGTGACAGCAGAGCAAGAAGTGAGAGATCAGTGGATCCCACTGTCAGTTGGAAACATTGTATACATTAAAAACAGTCACTATTGATTGAGGAGGGTTTTTGTGGTTGACTAGGTATGATAGGAAATAAAATGTGGGAATTATCACTTCAGAATGGACTTTGCTCGGGAGCTAGCACCCTTGGTTGATGTTCTGTAAGATAGGTAGACACCAAACGCTTCTGCATTGTGAAAACTCAAGCTGGTAGTGATATTTCAGACATAATAGCAGGCACATATAAGTTACTGTTTAGCAAAGTGGTGCTTTGTCTGGGTGAGAATTACTCTGAGGCCTCTGATGCAACACAGAGTAAGATCTAAGAGACACCGTGAGGAGTTCTCGGAACTGACCAAGTAAATTACTGTGGCTAGAACGGCTGATAAAATACAGAGCATCACCAGGCTAAATACTGGAAATAAAACAGTTTTCCTGCATATAAACAAAAGCCATGCAGTGTTCATACCAGCAGCATCCTGAGTTCTTGTGGATGTCACAAAGAAAGAGTTTATAAGGAAAAGGAAACAATCTCAGGATAACAAGATGATCAAGGAGATGAGGATTACTCACTTTTACCCTTCACATTTGATGCTCACCAGACCCAAAGAGTTATGCTTAAAACTTCTCTGTTTGAAGCATTCAGTTAAAAGAATAACCCTACATTTGAACCATATTTTATGTATGATTTGGTATACATAGGATCTGATGGCTTGAGAGTTGAAATAGCTCAAGTGCAGGGTAATCAGGCTCTTGTTAGATATACACCATTAATACTTAAGTGAAACCTAAGCTGTTCGTTATAGAAATCATTGAGAGTCTTAAAAATTATTTCTTTTAAAAAGCTTACACTTTTGTGAATATTTATTGACTTGAAGTTATAATTAGATAGTTCAGTAGTTAAAATAATCTTTCTTTCCTTTTGTTTTAGTTGTAAACTTTCCTAAACACTTGTTTTCAAGTGCTTTTGTTATCTTTTTGATATAAATTAGAGTTGAAAGCTCAATTTTACAACATTTTAACTTTTGTCTTGATGATTATAAGTCATTTCTCTGTAAGGTGATTAAAACAAACAAGTGTTAACTGATTTCATTTCTCTTACACCCATTATATTCTCTAAATATATTTCTTGAGCCGTGGTAAAGTTATACGTTTTAAACTTAAAGTATTTCAACATAGCAGGGACACAGGCATCGAGTTAAGCATTGTCCCTCCATAAACAATCCCCTTAGGAAATTACACATTTATTCTAATATTTTTGCCATTACTCAGAACCTTTTTGGAAATTTTCTTTTGAAATTGTCTATTAAAGCCTATAGCAAAAACATTAAAACTATAATTATATTACACTTGCTGAATTTCTTGACAACAAAGGAACTAAATTGTGGATTAATTTCTCAAACCTGCATGAAATGATTTTTGAGCCTAAGTAATTTTGACTATATTAAGTTGTTGTTGTTTTTTTACTACATCTTTCAAGTTACTGGGCAGATAGCTAATGTGGCAAAGAAATAGTTTATTAAATTCTGTCACTCATATTGCCTCCTCTTATCTGATCTTTTTTCTAAGAATAGCTTTTATAGTTAAAGAATTTTATTTTTCCTCTTTAAAGTTAGCATATGCTTTTGACCAAACTGGTAGCGAATTCTAGTATTGTATTGTGAGGGTGGATTAACCATTAGGAAAAAACTCAGTAGCTCCTGGAGCCAACTCTAGTTTGTTTATTCACTAGACTTGGCTCTAAGAGCTTATGATCAGTCTCTTCAGAATGTTTTGGTCCAAAGATCACAAAATCATGACTTATTTTCCAAGCTACCTTGAAGATTAATGTCGGTGCTTTGTAAACTATAAGGGACCCAAAGGAGTACATAATCTTTTACATAAGTGAAGCAAGCCTGTAAATATTCTGGCTTGTTTTGTCACTAAAATCATACATGAAATGAAACATTGTAATAGTTTGGAGAAGGCTCTGAAGGCAATTCTAGGCAAGGTACTCTCAAAATATGAGAGAGCAGCAGCATTGAAAGAAACTTCTGGTCTCCTAAGGTTGATGTATGAGGAAAATTCCAACTATGCTTGGATTGTTAGAGTGCTTACCAAGTTGTATTTTGTTATCATGGAAACTTAAACCTATAAAAATTAGCAACAGCATGGGTCTTTATGAAGTTGAGAAGAATTTTAAACATTAACTACTTTGGAATGCCAAATTAGTGTAAGAAAAACTTTGTGTATTATTTCAAATTACATAAAGAGAAATTAATTATGGTTTTGCTTTTATTTCAATTCCAACAATGTGAATGAGACCTTTTTAGCTCTATATTCAGACTTTTTTTTTTTTTTACAGTAATGAGATATTCTCTTTAATTAGATAAGTATAATAATACAGATTCAGTTTCCTGATCTACAAGTTGTAGGTGGGGGTAACAGTGTTTAAGAAGGAAAGTTATAATAATGACAACTTTAATTTTGACCCTCCTCCGTCTCCCTGTTGGCAGGTCAGAGTATATCATGAGCCTTTCCTTACAAAGCTTTCCTTCCCAAGATGGCAATGAAATCAGGGTTGGCTTATGGGGTTCGAAGAGGGACCTATAATTTCATATTTTTATTGCTAGCTATAAAAGATGTTTTGAGTTGCACAAAGATTTTAGATTTTTTAAATTTGGTTATTTTGTAGCCTTGCCTTATTCTCTCTGAGAACAGTGGCAGACTAGTTTCCACTTACAGTTCATAAATAGATACTGTTTGTGGCCATGACATTTATTTGATTACCATGGGTTCCAAAGAGTTAGCATTTCATATAAAGTAATTTTTTAAAATTGTTGCCAATCTTAAAGACCTTTGTGGGGTCCTGCTTCTCCTTTCTGCTGCTGTGCATTAGCTGTTTAGGAATCTTTGGAAATGAAGTTTTAGTAATGTCAGTTAGTGACAGTAGTAAACGTTGCTGTTTGTACTGCTGCAAATAAAATGCCTTACATAATACAAGAGTTTATATTCTAGTAAAAGTTAAAAGCATGCTCCAGTTACAGAGATGATTAGGAGTGGACACTTAAGCGATTTAGTTTTCTCCATGAGAAACAAACATAGTATGCCCGTCTTTACTGATTCCACTCCCAACCTGTACCCCACACCTTGGTCTTAGTAAAGTATATCTGAACAACCAAGGAGAGACAAAACTAAGCTAGCTGAAACCAAATTCTAACTTAGTTTTATCATGATTTTTTTTTTTTTTTTTTTTTTTTTGAGGTACGCAGGCCTCTCACTGTTGTGGCCTCTCCCATCGCGGAGCACGGGCTCCGGATGCGCAGGCTCAGCAGCCATGGCTCACGGGCCCAGCCGCTCCACGGCATGTGGGATCTTCCCGGGCCGGGGCACGAACCCGCATCCCCTGCATCGGCAGGCAGACTCTCAACCACTGCGCCACCAGGGAAGCCCCATCATGATTTTTTTTAATGAGATCTGTCAGAATACTTTATAGTGCGCAAATGTTGGATATTAGGTTTATTTTCCTGTCATTTTCATATTATGCCTGTAGTTGATTTGAGGGCTAAGTTGCTGTGTAAGAGTCTGTTATTCCATAAAATGGAAGAAAACTAAGATGAAAGTGGGCATTAAGACCTATTTTTATTTGATTAATGTATATAGTCTTTCTACATTCAGTTTGCAGAAAAGTTTCAGGAATTTAAAGAAGCTGCTCGACTAGCCAAGGAGAAATCACAAGAAAAGATGGAACTTACCAGTACACCTTCACAGGTGGGTATCTAATTTCTATTCTTACTTATAAGCCTTGTTCATTTTAGATGGTATCCTTTATGCCAGAGATAAATTTAGGAAAATAATGGCAAAATTAAGGTGATTGGATTCCAAAGTAGACATAGAAATGCACCCTTCAGTTAATCCATACTAGTGGAGAAAGGGTTTTTTTCCTATATACCAATGTGTACAAGAATCTCAGGGGGAAAAAAATCTGTTTAGTAATTAAAACTCAGTTTTTTAATGTGCATACAACTTAAAAACAATTGTATATAAAAAACATAGATTGCCCTATTGTTTGTATTCTGTGTTCTGTGATGGTCAATCGGGTGCAGCCCCGCAAGAGAAGACATAGGAGAGGCTGGGAAAACAGAAGTTTATTGTCCTCACAGGTCCTAGAAACAGGAGGCACGACACACCTCTGGGGGGGGCACCAGGGATGCCTCAGGGTGGTCAGAGGGCAGAAAGCAAGAGTACAGGGGAACACCAAGGCTAGAGCCTGTATTGGGGTTTCTGTTGGGAATGGCAGGGCAGGGTGAACAGTTTAGGACTGGCTAGCCTGAATGATTTCAGTGGGCCGTAAACTATAGAGAGTTAGTTCCTAGTTGCCTAGTATCGAGCTCCTTGGATGATTAAGGCAGAGGAATATTGTCTCCTGGGATGGAGGGGCCAGATAGAGGAGGTATGGCCTGGTGTGGTTAATTTGCATATCAAAGCCATGCTCCCACCTTAGCCCCCTGCTATCTCTAAGAATTGGCTAGCCAGAAAGGTTTTTTAAGATGTCAAAACACCACAATATACAGAAAATAAAAATATATAAACAATATAGTTTGTTCTACCTGATTTTAAGGTGTGTTTAAATCTGACAGTTGGGACATTTTACATCTCAGCACTGAGACCCAAAGGTTGTAGTTTTTAAAAAAGTATCCCTTTTTGAGATTGGGATTGATACCATGTATAAAACATATAACTAATGAGAACCTACTGTATAGCACAGGAAACTCAATGCTCCTTGGTGACCTAAATGAGAAGGAAATCCAAAAAAAAGGGGTATATGTATATGTATAGCTGATTCACTTTGCTGTACAGTAGAAACTAACACAATATTGTAAAGCAACTATACTCCAATAAAAAATAAAGAAAAAGAAAAGAAAAAGCATCCCTTTTTCCTTTAACAAAATGAGTTAATACCTATTACTTGTCCATTGTAATCTTTCTTCAGTTGGAAATTAATTACATCTCTAAATAAAATTCATTAAATAGTTACATTTGAGTACTTTCACAAAGGTTTTAATGTAATAATATCACTCATAGAAAGCCAATAATTTTCAGCTTTGTAATAATAGACTTTTCTAAAGTTAATCTTTATTTCAATTGTCATCTTAAGAGTAAGGTTCAGCTTTGTGCTGGGTTCTTCTCTAGAGTAATTGTTTGTTTTTGAAGTGTACTTAGGAGATTTTATAAAAGGAAGGATTGGGTATTACAAATGTTTCTGTGGAATATGTCAGTAGTAGCTGATTTACATAAAAGTTTCTTAAGTGAGTAAATAGTAATTGCCTTGGAATTTTGTGACTAGCCAAATGATTGGAACATTTTAGAAAATATTTTGCTCTTCACCTTCCTCCCCACCCCTGGCACCCAACTCTGTTTGGTAAACCCTACTGGTATAAATAGTTTTGAGTGTTTTCAGAGGAAAGAAGAGTTCTGTTGAGTATGCTTAAAGTTCATATTTCCTCATAGACTAAAGTTGTACTCTGGATTGAAGCCAAAGCTCCATGATACCTCTTCTGTACTTGCAGTGACCTGGAATAACAAGAATGATCATTTTGAAACTTCCCTCGAATCTGTCTCCCTAAGTGCTGTGATAATGTAGCGATGCTTTTAAGCATAAAAGCCTATTTAAAATTTAGTACCGGTACACGTTGGGAGCTCCAGTTCCTCAGGTGAATGATTCCAGTGTCACAGGAGGATGCTATAACACATTCAATAAGAGAATACTGAAAAAACTCCAGTAAAATTGTAATGGTTTACACTTTGCCCTTGTACTTAGTTCCTGCTTCTCTAATCATAACTTGTGTTTGTTTAATTGGTCATAAAGTGTTACAAGTTGCTGCTAAGATACCTGCTTCTCTTTGGTGGAAGGAATGTCTTTAAGCCTTTCATCAAAGGAATATATCAAAGATGTTTGTATTTGGAAAGTGCTGTGAAATATAAAGAATAAAGATAAATGTTAAAGACATTAAAGATAATGTCTTAAGTTCATTAGTATTTGAGAGCCAAAATATACTGACCTTAATTTATCTTTTTAAAATATTTGAAGTCTGATTGTTAATTTACAGAGCCAGAGAAATAGGGGGAAAATGGTATTTTCATTTCTCTTTCCTCTCCTTTCTTTTTTTTTTTTATGACAGTCCCTCACAGAGGTCATTACTATTTCTGTTTTGAGTCGAATTGTATGACCTTTGGCCACTCTGATTCTATTCAGCTAGAAAGCACAGCTTGATTCTCACTGGTTTAACCCAATCTACTAAATTAACACTCTGCCTGAAGACTAGAATGTTACTCAGGAATTCAGCAAAGTGGGTAGAGAGATTAAATGGGATAATTGAGTTGGGATTAAATGGGATTAAATGGGAACACTGAGTTGGTCATAGCTTTCACTTTTATTTGAGGTGGTATAGCAGACCAGTTAGGTGTATGTATTTTCAAGTCAAACAAACTTAGACATAAATTCTTTTTCTGCCTCTATGTGATCTTGGAAAAATTGCTTAACCCAAGTCTGTTTATACATCTGCAACATGAGTATTACATTACTTACCTTACAGGATTGTTGGGTGGAATAAGTATGATAATGGCAATGTCATGTTTACACTGTCATACAATAATGGCAATAATGTACACTCTAGAGCTTGGCTTTGATCTGGGCTCTAACCCTTTTTAGTTTTCTGAACTTAGGCATGTTAGTATTTTCTTTAGTCCATAAAATGGGAATAAGGATATTTCCTTACAAAGTTATTGTGAGAATTAAATAAGGATTACAAAGTGCTTAGCATATAGTAAAGGCTTAATAAATGTTAACAGCTGAGTTTCCAATGTGGCTGTAATGGTGAAGATGATGATGTAAAGCCTTGACATAGTTATTTAGAAAAATACAGATGCCTTAATTGAATAAGGCCTATATCAGAAGCCCCTGGAAGACATGTTAAAACACAAATTGCTGAGTCCCAACCTTAGCATTTCTGATTTAGAAGGGCTGAGGTGGGACCTGAGAATTTGCATTTCTAACAGGTTTCCAAGAGATGCTGATGGCTGTTGATCTGGGGAATCAGACTTTGAGAAACAGTGCTGTAGACAAACCATTCCATCTCCCTAAAGGCTTGTGATGAAAGGAGTCTGGCATTTAGAACAAAGTTGGCCAATTCCCTCTTAGACTCTTGAGCTAAGGTTGTATACTTGATATAAATATGTGGTCTTATCAGATAATCTTCATGTTGTCTTCATCAAGGTAACATCTCTAGGAATGCTTTGAATCACATATTAGTTGTCAGTTTCTTTCGCATCTCTCTTTAAATAACAGACATTAATTTAGAACTTTTCCTCTTTTGGAGATCTTATGTTCTCATGTTTCCATGGGAATATTTTAAATAGTCAGTTTGGTATAAAATCAAGAGAGATGATTGACTTTAAACTTGAAATTTCTTACATAGTTCACAGTTTTAAAAATACTGTATTTCAGTTAACTTGTTAGGCACTTTCCTCAGAATATGCATTGAAGAAAAAGGGGCTATATGATCATTTAATCCACATTTTTCTTCATTGGAGTTTAGAAAAAAAATAATTTTTAGCTTCAGTTGACTAAGACTTTTAAATTGAGTAAAATCTATTTACTCCATCACTTGTTTGTAGCCAAAGAAAATTCATGGGCTTTTTTTTTCCATTTAAGATATCAGGTTGTATAGCATTAAATATATTGTAGCTACCTTGATTTATATTTAGTATGTCTAAACCTCTTCCTCAAGATTTTTTAGAATACACTTTATAGAAAAAATGGATTATATGTGTGTGTGAGTGTGTGTATTCAGAGAAAAGTAAAGTTTATTTAGCTTTGTTATAAATACCATAATTTTTAAAATGTTCATTTTAACGATAAATTATATTTACCCAATGGCACTGGTTTATTGTAAGTGATTATTAGGCTCTCTGTGACTAGCTGTTTGATCCTATGAAAGTCAGTTGATCTCTTTGGCCATGGTTCTTGAATCTGTAAGGTCAGAGGTTTGAACTATATCATTTCTAAGGACATTTCAAGTGCAGTAAATCTCGAATGTTTTAGATTTTCCTGCTATAAATGGATTTTTTGAAAAGTGGTCTGCAGTAGCCAACTGTTACTATCGTAAACTATATTATTTATATATCTAGCCCACAAATATACCATTAGAATTAGTGAATGCCTATACATTAATATGATGCCTTCTTAGTATCATATGACAAGTGTGGTTTTACTGAACCAAATACCACGAGAACAAGTTTTACAACTTCAGGAAAGGTTCACTAGAGTTCTCTGGATATTTTTTTTGCTCTCCAAAGTAAGGGCAGTGGAGATATGTGTCTTTAATCCTGTTACTTGTCCCAATGGAGTATTTATCTGTTTCTCTATTGGGTTTACCTACTAGTTATTGGCAGTGAAAATGGAGAGGGAGGGAATAGACGTAATGGTGGACTTGACTGAACTTGGAGGAAATGTAAGAATTGAGGAAATAGTGAAGGCAAGGGAGAATGGTAAAGCAAGATATTAAGTTAGATGTTTCTGAAACTTCTATTCTTGGTTTGTAGCATGAACTTCAAAGGAGGATATCTACTTCAGAGAATGAATTTCAATCCTATTGGACATACAGGTGAATAGTGTGTAGTTAGAAATTTGGAATTGGAACTAAGTCTCAAGAATCATCAACAAATGAGTAATAGTTAAAGCTGTAGGTGAGAATGATATCATCCAGAAAAAAATAGGATGGAAAGACAGGAGAGACAAGGGTCAAAAATTGTCACTTAAAGATTGTCACTTAAAGGGACTTCCCTGGTGGCACAGTGGTTAAGAATCCGCTTGCCAATGCAGGGGACACGGGTTCAAGCCCTGGTCCGGGAGGATTCCACATGCCGCGGAGCAACTAAGCCCGTGCGCCACAACTACTGAGCCTGCGCTCGAGAGCCCGCGAGCCCCAACTACTGAAGCCCATGCACCTAGAGCCTGTGCTCCGCAACAAGAGAAGCCACTTCAGTGAGAAGCCTGTGCACCACAATGAAGAATAGCACCTGCTCCCAGCAACTAGAGAAAGCCCACGTGCACCCCCCCAACAAAGACCGAACACAGCCAAAAATAAAAATAAATTAATTAATTAAAAAAAAAAAGATGGTTACTTAAGGAATTTGAGGGAGATATAGGGAAAAACACAGAAGTAGGAAATGAACCAGCAGAGAATGTTAGCACAGAAGTCAAGAGAAGAGCATTTTAAGTTGGAGACAGTGACTTGGCAGTGCAGGGAGCAGAGTTCCACTAGGTTGAGACTTTAAGAGGACTTTCAACCTAACAAAGTGGAGTCCACTTGTAAATACAGGGACTGTTGGGAAGGAAGGGCAATGTGAAGCACTTTCTAGAATGAAAGGAGATAGTTAGTGACTTTAGGTTAATCTTGAGGCCAAAATGCTTAGTAAATAAGGTAACAAATATTTGGTTCTCTTGTATGAGGAGAAAAGGGGTTAGCGTGATAATCTCAGGAGGATATGGAGCTAAGAATTTTTTTTCTGGAATGTATGTGTGGGGGTGACTGGAATGTGTTCTTAAATGGAAGGAAGGAGTTAGAGAAGGAAAAAGAGACGAGAAGGAAGGGATCATTGATGGAGCATTGTGCAGAAGAGGGTAATGTGAGAGGGAAGGGTGGAAACAAATTAGCTACTTTATCTGAGATAGGAGGGAAGGATAAAAACAGATTTAGATGCAGATAGGTGTGAGATCGAGGAAGTCTATGCCAATTTATTTCCATTTTTTCTGTGAAGGAAGAGTTAGATCATTCTCTGAGAGGAAGGACAACCAAACAAGAGAAAGCTTGAACAGAGGTTTGAGACTGCTGTTAGGTAAAGAAAAAGAAGAGTCAAGTGGGAATAAGTAAAATTAAAGAATACTCGTCACTTCAAGAGCATAATTGAAGTCAGAGCTTAAAATTATTTTCATGACACTAACCAGCATATTTAACGTATTTTCTCCCATAGCATTTGGTAGCTTGGGCACATGAGAATAGGGAATGATGATATGAATTAGAAATTGGCAAGATGGGTGTTGTGGAAGGTAAGGAAGCCCAGAAGTTGGGATGATGCTACTGAGAATATAATTGAGGTGATTGACTTTCTGTTGCAGGCTGGGTATGGAGAGAAATAAAGCCAGGTTGAGCCTGACAACTAGCATAATAGCAGAGGGCCAAGAGGATGTAAGTCTTGATGAGGCTGAAGAGCAGGTGGATAGGGAGTGGGACAGGTTGGGAGGATAGGAGGTTGTACAGCATAAGCCCTCTTATCTGTTGGAATCAAAGCCAGTAGTTGATGAGTTAATCTAAAAAGTCAGTTGAGAGGCCCGTGCACCGCGATGAAGAGTGGCCCCTGCTTGCCACAACTAGAGAAAGCCCTTGCACAGAAACACAGCAAAAAAATTAAAACAAAAAGATCTTTAAAAAAAAAAAAAAGTAGTTAATGTAAAGACTTCTTTTAAAAAAAGATTCTTTTACATTTATAAATTAAAATTCAATAATATTATGTTTCATTTGTTCACTAGTATTTTGATTTAAAGCTGAAGGCTTTTCTTTGATTGTTAATCTTTATTACATAAATCATACCAGTAATTGATCGTCTGCAATTTCCTGAGTTTTTTTCTTTAAGTAGAGCTAACCCTTGACACCCCATCCTCCTTCTATGGCACATACACCTGAGAGTAGGCTGGTGACACCACCCTGAAGGCCTGGCCTGGAGTGAGGGCCAACCTGATTTCTTTTCCATGTGATTCAAGATATTTCTGGAGCTTTTTGCTTTTTGCAGGAGGACTTTCTTGCCACTTCATAAATGAGTAGAGAGAATTCTTAAGCACTTTCTGAATCTTACATCATTGTTCAGGTTCCTTTTTTATAGTGTGGTCACCTGTGTTAGTTTTGGCTTCCTTGATACTCTCTCATATTTTAATATGCAATCTTTTTTTCAATTTGTTATTTTTCTTTTTCAGATTATTTGTTTTGGTGTGGGGTGTGAGGGAGATTTCCCAGAAACAGTGAGATGTGAGTTTTATTTTCTCAAAATAAGGATGGAGAGGTGATAGAAGTTGATTAAATCTCAGTTTTTATTTATATTTTACACTTTTAATTTTTTCATCAACTGTGATCAAAGAATATATTATTTGATAATTTTTTCCTTAAACATTTACCATAGAAGTGGCTAGCCATATTAGTTTAGGAATCTCTTTCTAAAGAGGAATTATCCTACTTTCTCAAAAGTTTGTAGTCTAACAGATATATCTCCATGCTTTTTATTTTAATGTTTGATTTAAAGATATAAAATGCAGGTTTTATGAAAGTTAGGGTCTTTAAGGAATAACTAAAGTGGAATGTTTAGGAAATTACACAAAATTTTAACTAAAAAACAACTAGATGTTTGGAATATGTTAAATAAAACTAGTTTCACAGTGCTATTTTTAGCATATGTAAAATTTCTAGAAGTTTTCACACAACACTTTTGGCTACCTGTGCGGCTACCTAGTTGGAATAGTTAGAAGGCAAAGGAGTTTCATTTCCCTTATGTACTGTTGGAACTATTTCTTGTTCTCTTGAGCAAATGTTAATTTTTTTTAAACATCCTTAAAAATGAAATATGCTTTGGGCTTTTGTTTTCATTTTAGGTATAGTGTCTAGGGTAATTTCAATATGCCTTTTGTTAAATATAGCTAATAATCGAGCTTTCAGAAGAAAAGCTTGCTCTGTTGAGATGCTGGAATTGTTGCAACCTCTATCCCTTTCTTCCTTCTCTCCTTCTTAGCTTGTCTCTAAGAAGAGTCTACTTCAGTATCATCAACAGTTATAGCCTCCCCAACACCCATGCCTCATAATCTTTCTTATTTCACCCCAGAAGGTAATAAGAACCAGAAATCACACTACTCCTCCTCTGACTCTTTCTTTTAATCCTAATCTACTTTTGGCCCTCACACTCTTATCAACCAAATCTAACAAATCCTTAGCTGCTAATACTGGTTATGCCCTTTCAGGTTAACAAGGTAATTTTTTCTGTTATCATTTCCACTGAATTAGATCTTGGCCAACTTACTGTTTAGTTGATTGGACAGTCAACCTTGATTATTTTAGTTTGGCCTTTCTTGGAGAAAAATTTTCCCAATTTATTGAAACCAAATATGAATACCTCATGGTCTCTTACTGGCTGCTTAAACTTTTTCAGGCTAATTGACATGGTCCATAATTGATCTAGAGATAGTCATTTTGGATACTGTTCCCTCAGTAGGATTTGACTTTGTTGTGAAACAAAATTTCATGTTTTCACAGTATACTACAAACTATTCATACACTGACTATCAGTTAATAGAAACAGTAGATTCAGAGGAAAGATTTTTTTTTTTTTTTTTTTTTTTGCGATACGTGGGCCTCTCACTGTTGTGGCCTCTCCCGTTGCGGAGCACAGGCTCCGGACGCGCAGGCTCAGCGGCCATGGCTCACGGGCCCAGACGCTCCGCGGCATGTGGGATCTTCCCGGACCGGGTCACGAACCCGTGTCCCCTGCATCAGCAGGCGGACTCAACCACTGCGCCACCAGGGAAGCCCCAGAGGAAAGATTTTAAAAGAATGAAATTAAAGGTCAAACTAGAGATTCCATTAATAATTGAAAAATAGTTAAGTGAGGATGTGGAATCAAGAAACTAGTCTTTTGATCTTTGATAGCTTGTATAATTTATAGCACTATGGTACTATTAGTTAAAATATTTAAATGTAAAATAAAACACATACAGCAATATAAAACCAGAAGCCCCAAAAAAGGAAGTTGGTCTCACCACATTAATATCAGTATTTTCCATATTTCTTTCTAGTGCTTCTTCACATGCAATAATTTTTATGTAAAGTATATAAATTATCATAGTCTAGATATCTCCTTATATTCTCTTTTTTCTAGTTATAAGCATTTTCCTATATTACACATATTCTTATTTTTATTTGAGAGGAAATCTTATATTCTTTCAAGTTGACAAATTATGACTGTCCCCAACTACTCCCCTATTGGACACTGATGTTTTATTGTGAGGTTTTATTGGTCAGAGATTGCAAGGGGTCTGTCAAGCTGCGCTTTAACAGTCTGGTGCTAGGACCACCCCTGGTTACCAGGGTTATCAAATAACCCCTCATTCTGACTTCTAATATCAAATTTAGATAATCTGATGATGGCAGTCATAAGAGTAGGTGTCAGGGTGACCTTTGTTTTAAATCCCATCCATTTTCCAGTGGGATAAACTAAATTTACCTTGATAGAAATAAGACAGGAAATATTGCAAAGAGAAATAATTTCATTATGAGTAGCAGGCAAGAAAAGCTGAAATACATTATATATAATGTGCTATAGAAATATTTCCAGTTACTTTTCTAAATGTCTCTTGGAATTGAAAGCTATGGCAGATCAAAAAAATTGACTTGTTGAAGATTTCGTCCCCTTTCTCTTCCTACCCTCCCAAATAAAAAATAAAATCTTCTTGCATTTTTGTCCCATCTTCTATTTCTTCTTAAGTAATTAGTTGAATATCTTATTTTAACCAATTAATTGCTTATATAACCTAAAAGTTTTTCAGTTCTTTCAAACTACATTTCTAAATTGTGTTATGTTTACATTTTTAAATTGTATTGTTTCAGTTAGTTTTCTTGTGCGTTGCTTTGCTTTAAAATTTTTTCTCCTTCAAATTTCATTTTTACGTCTTTGACTCCAATTTCAATAACTATATTTCATAAGTAAGCATACATCAGAGTCAGCTTTAACTTTTAGATGATCTTGTGTATTTTAACAAAAGTGTAACACTTTTTTATCCCCACTCCCTTTTTCTTTTTTTTTTTTAAAGGAATCAGCAGGAGGGGATCTTCAGTCTCCTTTAACACCAGAAAGTATCAATGGGACAGATGATGAAAGAACACCTGATGTGACCCAGAACTCAGAGCCAAGGCCTGAACCGACTCAGAATGCATTGCCATTTTCACATAGGTACAGATTCAATTCAACCATCATGATTAAGTAAAATGTGTAGAAACTTACTTGGTTTCAGATAAATCTTGCAAAGTTACAACCCTGAGTGAAAATTCCAGGTCAGACTTTTTTTTTTTAACTGTTAACCTCAGAAAAGTTTTAATAATTTATAGTTGCCTAGATGGACTGGAGTGGACATTTCCATTACCTTTGTAGAAAAAGGGCTACTGAGCTAATTATAGTACAAATTGTTTTTCAGTGAAACAACATATTATTGCAAATCTCTTTTACTTATTTCTTAACCCAGCTCCTAAAAAGCCCTCTTTGTTAACCTGGTTTCCATTTTCATGTATGTTCTTGAAGGTTATAAAAATTTTTTTTAAAAAATAGGTTTCCTATTCTGAAATTAAGCTTTGCCAGTCTTAGAGGTGATCTCACTGTATTATTTCAAAGAAGAAGACAAGTTATTGGTGTAACTTCCAGCATGGACCTGTTAATGTTAATGTCAGGTTCATTTTTGCACACCAACTAACAGGAGATAAATCTTCACATGCTTCTGAATTTTAAAGAATTTGATACTTTAAAAAGATGCGCTTTATCCTAAATATGTTCAAAACCAATTACATTAATTATTGGCCATATTGTGGTATTTTTAGGATGTAAGGAGGTCTGTGAAACTGTAAATGTAAACAAATACCTCTCAGTCATTGTCTTAAAGTTAATTTTTATCCTTCTTTGGAAACTTTTGACCTAGATAATTTTAATTAAAATTCAGAAAAAAGTTTTCCTTTGTTGTGCATCTCTTTGGACCAGTTCAAAAAGATCAAATTCTTTAGCATATTCAGAAGAATTGTGAAGTGAGATATTCCAAACTCTCTTTTTCATGAGAATTTTAATTTTGATTTTATTGGTTGAATATTAGGGGCATAGGACTAAACTTATTAGAGACTAACATTGAGGGACCTCATAGTCAGGCTGAGGAAGAAGAAGGAATTTGTTAAAGAGTTTTTTAGGAATGAATGGGGAAAAACTCTTTGACTATGAGGCTATTCTAATATGTTCCTAAAAATGGTAATAATTTTGCATAAAAGAGTTAGGCATATTTTAGAATTTTCATAGAGGTAATGCTTTAACTATTGCAGTATAAGTGTATTCTCTTTTCTATAGCTAAAAAATGACTGAACACATGAACATTTTTGGTTCTTCCAATCTGAAGACTATATGTTTATATTGATTTGTGAACCATACTGGTTTTTAAAATACACAATTACCACTAAAGAGCAATGTGATTCATATGCAGTTTTAAAAATATTTGTGTTGAGGGAAGCAAAAATTTCTTTCCTATTATATTTAACACGTCCAATTAATAAATAGATGTAACTACACTGAACATAATTATAAACTTGATTTCTTTGGCTAACACTTAAACAAGACATGCATTGGATACTGTAGCATTATGAACTAAGAACTTTTGTATTTATCACTTGTAAAAGCTATTTCTAGTTTACTTTATGTACCTAAAATTTTCTGAGTGTTTATTATTTTGCAAATCCTTAGTGTTTGGAGTTATTAACTGTGATTGGTCATCTATTGATTTTCTCTGTTTTGCGGAGTCAAATAGGAGTTTACTTTCTTTGATGTGAAGGTACAGCTTCTTTGACTACTGGAATATATAGATTAGCCAGGGAGATATTTGAGTTCTGAAAGTGAAATTTAACAGGTCAATTTAAGCTTTTAATTATGTTAAAGGCATTATATAATCTTACGGTTTTCTTATTATTTAAAAAACACTTCAGCATAGGATTTTAGAAGACTTATTCTCTGAACTTGTTTTTACATCAATCAGTATCAATGAATATTCTCCTTGTTACTTGATTAAAATTAAGATTTCTACCTGAGATAGAAAATTGAGTATTTTACAGCTAATGTTAGAACCTCAAAATAACAGAGGGCACCTCAAGAGATGGTGTAATCTAGGATTTTTCAAACTGCAGTGGTTTGAAATCAACTTAGGTTATTGATGGCATTCTGAAAAAATGAAATATAAAATGAAATAAGTAACACCAGGATAAAACCCACATTAAGAGATGAAATTGTGTTTCAGTAACATACATATTTAAGTGTGGGCTGGATTATAGGGTAAAACGTCAGAGTTTGAAAGCATGGGCCTTTGACACATCCCAGAAGCTAGGTGATTTGTCCTAGGTCATACAGTTCATTAGTAACAGCTTTAGAACTACAGCTCAGCTCTTTTGACCCTACTATGTACTGCCAGTTAGTTAATAGTGCATTTTAGTCTAATCCCCAAAACAAGCACATTGTTGTGTCAGGAAGTTAATAACTGTTTCTATTTTGGGAGAACTATGTAGAAATAAGATCAGTGCTTCATTAATGAGAGACACAAAGAATATTAAAATAATTTCTATTCAAATCTGAAACTCACAAATGTTTAAACTTGATACACTATCCTTTTTTCCCATGGCAGAGAACATTTAAAATCTATGTTTTTAAGTCTTACTTATACTATTTATTTTTGTCTTTCTTCCTTAGTACTTATTTCAACAGAAAAGAATGAATAGGAAAAAAGATACTTTGCCAACATTCCTCTGTTCTGGTTGATACCATTTTATTGCTGAATTAGGAGCAAAATCACTAGAATATCTGTGTTTTTTGTTTTTTCTTTTAAAGATGGAAGGATATAGGGAACAATGATCTAGTCAGTCAAGTTGATTGAGTTGATTGTAGTAATAGCTACTTAGCAAGCCAGCTTGTGCTCTTCTTAAAATTTAAATTTTATACCTAAATCTTATTAATTCATTAATTAACATAACAAAAGGAAACCCTGATTTTCATTTGGTCCTGAAAATTTAGTAATGTGTTTATAGTTTATTTTCTGTAAACTTTATTTATTTTTTAAAAAGTATTACTTAACTTTAAAGAGAAAAGCAAGATTTGTTTGTTAGTCTTTAAACTAACACAAATTTTCAAGTATATTTGAAAGAGATAACACTATAGTGAACTCCCATGAACACGTCTCCCAGCTTCAACATTTAGGAAAAAATGGCCAGGCTTGTTTCTTTTCTAATCCTACCCCCTCTTCCACTTTTGTATTATTTTTAGAGCAAATTCCAGACATATAATTTCATCCACAAATACTTTTTTAAAATTACTTTTGAACTTTTAAAAAACTTATTTACTAAGCTAGTACAGCTTTTTATATTCCATCTAACTCACTGGCATTATAGAGTTACCTTTATTTACTCTTTTCTTTGTTTTTTTAAAAATTACACTGCTGAACTAAATTTTAAAATGTATGGACTGCTCAATGCTTAAGTCAAGTGCTTAAGGACACTGTGTTGTGTCCTTGTTATAAACTATGCAAAAACATTCTCATTGAATAAGTTTAGATAAATTAACACTTTTTTAGTATATTTATTTAAATGCTTTTAAAAGTCTAGAGATGTGTAAAATAGGAAGATTATGAGGATGAAAATGTTTACTAATTTCTTTGGGGAAATGGTAATAAATTTTATCTAAATTGCTATTTTTTCTTAAAAAATATTTTTTTAACCTAAATGATAATATCCTTTTGGGACTGAACAGGTGTACACTCTGACCTACTGAAGTGTTCAGGGCATCCTTTGAGACTGTAGTCTTAGATTAGCTATATGGTTGACCCTTGAACAACACAGGTTTGAACTGCGAGGGTCCACTCATGAGTGGATTTCTTTCGATAGTAAATATTACGGTATTACAGAATCCGCAGTTGGTTGAATCTGTGGATGTGGAACCACGGATGCAGAGGACTACCTGTAAAGTTATGCATGTCTTTTTGTCTGCACGGAGGGTTGGCACCCCTAACTCCCTGCATTGTTCAAGGGTCATCTGTATACTAAATAAAATAACTACTATATGCTTGATAGTATTTATATATATATGGAGGAAAGTTTTGTACTCTGATTCCAGGAGGGATTTGCTTCATAGCATCAGCTGTCTGGAATTTACTTGTTATTTCTTAATGAATTCTAGGATTTTTAAAAAAGATTTAAAACTATCTAAAATTCTCTTGGAAATAGTTAATTTTATAGTTTCCCAGCGCTGTTAGAATGTAATACTGAAATATAATACTGAAAACTGAAACTTTTTATTTTGTTCATTGTGAATATATGCTCCTCAGATATATAGTGATATATTGATAAATAACTGCTGTTATCCTATTTTTGAGAGTTGAAAGCAGATATGTGTATACAGCAGTAGTTCGTGAAGCTGTTTTTGTACTGATAAATTTTCAAAAGTTTGATTATCTTAATGGAAAATAGGCTGTTTTGAGCACTAATTATATTTAAATTCTTCTAATGTTTAGATAATGTATTCTCATGGTGCTGCTAGAATTTATGCATTTTGGGGGTTCTGCATGTATCTTCTATTCTGTTAAAGAGATTTTTTTTTTCTGCCACTTTGTGTGTTTCCAACAGATATTCATTAAAGGATATGTGTAGAATCATCACTCCTTACTAGGTTGATTTTGCTTTAAAGCAGTATAACTACAATTTTACCATAATCTGGGTGGGTTTATTCCATTTGTATTTAATAGATTAATTTCTTCATTTATTATCAGAGCTTCCAAAAGCTACTACTTTAAAACTGTGACTAGGGATTTTTGTAATCTCAAAAACTAAATTTCATTGGAAAATATACACACCATTTTAGTTATATGTTAAAAAAACAAGCAGTGTTTTATCTTGAATCAAATATATTTTGTACGTGCTTTGAAGATGATACAAACAGGAAAAAACTGAATGACTATTAAGAGCTCTGGGGTACTATATTCTCCACAGCTGTGCCATTTGTCTCTCTTTTTTATGGATAGTAAGCAAAACTTCTAAGATTATAGTTATGAAGTAAAATAGAAATAATTTCTGTGGATAACTCTTGTTTGAATAAAACTGTATAAAGCTGGGGGTTGATTTCACAATAAGTGCCTTATCATTGATAAAATTGCAGATGAAAAATTTAACTTGTAGGATTCCTCTTATTATTAATTACAATTGACTTGAATATTGTTATTCCTCTACCATTGAACCTCAAAATTAGCATTAGTTTTAAAAAATTAATTTGAAGGCCAAGACAATTTGTGAGAGATCGCAACTAAACAATTTGGAGATGTCAGAATTTCCTGTACCATAATTGTGAACAGATAGCATTTTGTAAGAGGTGCTGTGGTAATTTGGCAGTATATATAGGTCTGCATTTTCTGGGAACTAAGAAGCAATTCATGTATTTTTGAATAAGGCACAGGAAAAAATACAGTTTAGTGACCAAGACTGTTTATTAGGCTTTTAGGTATGTATACTTAAATTTCCTATCTTAAGTTTTTAAGAACTAATTTTTATTCTATTTTAATGTCTTCTAAAAGATTTTGAAGAAAATATAAAAATTTGCTAATGCATTTTGTTGGAAATTATCACTTAATATGGATTGTTTGCAAGAAGAAAAATACTATTCGTATGAGATAAGGACATTACTAACCCACCTTCAATAGGGATCGGTCCCTTGCCCTTCTTCTTCTCTGCCTTACCATTGTAATTAATGGGAAGAATTTTCACCAGTCCATCCCTAGTGATTGTTAGTTTCTATTTTCAGGATGATTGGCTTGAAGTTAGAGGTGTGATCATTCACAGTGGAACAGATTGATCTTAGGTTAATTATGACCTTTTTCCCATGGAGGGCTTCTAAAAATTCTTTTTTCCTTCCATTTCTGTTCTTAGAAGACCATAGTGGGGCTTCCATTGGAAGGGAGGTGTGTGATAACAGTTCTGCTCTAGGACTTAGGGAAAAATACTCTTCCTTTGGATTTGGCTTTCTATCTTTCCTCTTACTAGAATAGTAAGGGACAAGATGAAATAGTGAATGTAGGCAGAGGCCAAGCAAGTCACATAAATGTGTGAAGTTTGTGATGTGTATGACGGTATGGAATTGTGAGGTCTGTGGTAAGGTGGAATGTACATGGTTCATCTGGAGATACTAAAGTTTTTAAAAAATAAGCCCAAACAGAGAGATGAGGATTAGATGACCCATCTGGTTTCTAGCTTAGACTTTCAAAAGAAATCTTTGTGATTTACATATGGTTTAGCCCAAGGTAAGGATTTTAAGCAAATTCTCAGCTAGTAATATCCGTTGGCATGATACCTTATTAAATTCTTGGTGGTGGTATTTGGGAGGATATGATTTGCAAATTTGGAATCCTGGATATTTGCTCTTTGTTGACATATTACTCTGATAGGTGTTATTACTACTCTCAAACACAAAAATCTGACCATGTCACTTTTCTCCTTAAAATATTTCAGTGGCATGATGTATGTAGACTAATCCATGATCATCAGATGAGACTTCCCCAGACTCATCACTTTGTGATTCTGTAGTAGTTACTTGCATTTGCTTGTAACTACTTACAACCAAGCAACCATGCTATTGCTCATCTGCAAGTCTTTGCTCCCTCGTTTTTGCAACGTTCTCCCTTCTCTTTAGAGTCGCTGCATACACACACACACACACACCATACTTCTTGCACCCCACCTCTGCCTCTAACTTGATCACCAACTGGTGAACCCTGGTATATCCTCATAAGGTCCAGCATCATCTCCTCCAGTAAGCTCTCTTTCATGTCCTCAGACTGAATTATGTCTCCTCTATTAAATCCCTTTTGCCTCTAAACCAACATATACAGGTTAACATTAGCTTTTCAGTGTCTCCTGGAACAAGGGTTGTGCTTTATTCATTTGTATCACCGGTGCTTAGTACAGTAGACATTCATTAAACATACGAAGGAAACAATTTCCCTCACAGAAATTGAGTATATACTCTGAATGCCCTTGGTACGGTGCTTCAGTCAGCTAAAGTTGCACCTACGGTTTCATAAGACCTTGAAGGTAAAATGTAAAACTAGTTATATTCTTTGAAAAGCAGTCACTCTTGTCAAACTTAAGACTTGAGTTTAACTGACTTAGTCTAATTTTCTTCAAAATTTCGTAGTTTGTGTAAAGAAATGTTAAAGATAGTGTTATAAATAATAACAGTGTTATTAAGTACCTAATAATGTGAAAGATACTAAAATGTGCATTTTCAATGTAATGGAATCATTTTTCACCCCTTTCTTGAGAATAATTTTTATTTCAGAAGCAGTGCAGAGTAATTCAATGATGTAGTTTCTGTGAAATTAGGCAGTATTTATATTCTGTGTTTTTAAAACCAGTTAGAAGCAAACTGTGTTTTTAAAAATATCATCTCTTATAAAGTTCAGCACAAGTACTTACTATCTGACTCAAAGAAGTGAATTTAGGGACTACAGATTTTTTGAAATTGAGAATTGTACTATGTACATTTGGCAAAAGTAAAGATGGAGACCAACTCTTGCTTTGTGGGATAACACATTTCACAAGGAAATAAGCTGACAAGTAATTCAGTGAAACGTATTGAAAGTAGTCCTGTTCCAGGGACTGTCTTCCTCGTAGAGTATGTAAAATGTGAATACAACTAAACCATTGAAATACGTGTAAATTTTACTTTTATTTGTTTATCAGTTTGCCATTTTCCTTTAACAGTTTAGATTAGCCGTATATTCATTGTAGACAAAATAGTTAATCTTTTTGACGCTGGCCTAAATTGAAGTCTAATTGTTGATATTAGAACTTTGGATATAGAAGGAACCTCCACTATTAATAGTCCAGCTACTTCATTTTACAGAAATGGAAGCAAGTCCAGGGAAGAGGTATTCAGCATCACCATTTGCTGATGGCTAGATAAGACCAGAAAGGACTCCAGAGTCAGTGGTCATTAGGGTCCATCCTGGTTGTGGCAGCTCTCCTTCTACTAAACTCTAAGAGGGTTTGTTTTCTGTATGACCTTTCCGATACTCGACGTCTCAGTTTTCATTGTTGAACGCATACTTAACACCATTTGCCAAATTCCCCTGCTAGAGTCTTAGCTTTCGGCTAAGCCTTGTTGAGTTGTATTGGTACAATATTAGAATTATATTGGTACCAGTATTTCTTGGTAGCCCATATTGTTTCTAGTCATTTAGGCATGTAAGAGATAAGGAATAAATGTGTTGCATAAAAAAATGTGTATGCTCTTACTGTTACTGAGATGACAGAAAGGGGTAAATAAATTGGTGCAACTTGATCATTAGCATCAAAAATATACCATATACTAGGCAGGACTAAAAAAGATACTGATATAAAGAATAGTTTACCTTTTTAATTCTAACGGGGTCTACTTAGCTATTAATATTCCCATTAATATTGTTAATAACAGTTTTATTGAGATACGATTCACATACTAGACAGTTCACCTGTTTAAAGTGTATAATTTAGTGATATTTTGTACAACCAAAATTGTACAAGAGTTTCTGCAACCATCACCACAGTCAATTTTAGAACACTTTCATTACCTCCCCCCAAAGCCTGTACCAGTTAGCAGTCACTTCCCTATTTCCCTTCACACACTTCCTGCCTCCCCCAGTCCTAGGCAACCACTTATCTACTTTCTGTCTCTGCAGATTTGTCTGTTTTGGATGTTGTGTATAAATGGAATCACATAATATGTGGTCTTTTACGACTAGTTTCTTTTACTTAAGATGTGTTTTCAAGTTTTATCTATGTTGTAGAATGTGTCAATACTTCATTTCCTTTTATTGCTGAATAATATTCTATTAACCCACTCATCAGTTGATAAACATTTGGATTGTTTCCACTTTCTGGAAGTTCCACTATTGTTATGAATAATGCTGTTGTGAGCATTTGTATACGAGTTTTTGTGTGGACATACGTTTTCAGTTCTCCACGTATATACCTAGTAGTGGAACTGCTAGGTCATATGGTAATTCTATGGTTAACCTTTGGGAGGAACTGCCAGACTGTTTTGCAAAGCAGCTGCACCATTTAAAATTCCCACCAGTGGTATATAAGTGTTCCAGTTTCTCCACATCATCATCAACACGTTATTATCTCTTTTTTATTATAGCCATCTTCATAGGTGTGATGTGGTATCTCATTGTGGTTTTGATTTGTATTTCCTTGATGGCTAATGTTGAACATCTTTTCATTTAGTTATTGTCCACTTGCATATCTTCTTTAGAGAAGTGGCTACTTAGATCCTTTGCCCATTTTTAATTGGGTTGTTTGTCTCTTTGTTGTTGAGTTGTAATTACTTATATATTCTAGATGTTAACTCCTTATCGGATAAATGATTTGCAGATATTTTCTCCAATTCTGTGGGTTGTCTTTTTCACTTTCTTGATGGTGTTCTTTGCAACACAAAAGCTGTTAATTTTAATTAAGTCCCATTTATCTTTTTTTTTTCTTTTGTTGCCTTTGCTTTTGTTGTCATATCTAAGAAACCATTGCCTAATCCATGGGCACAAAGATTTACACCTGTTTTCCTTGAGAATTCTGTGATTTTAGCTCTTATGTTTAGATCTGGCCAATTTTGAGTATTTTTATATATGATGTAGGATAGAGACCCAACTTTATTCTTTTGCATGTGGATATCCAGTTATCCCAGCATCATTTGTTGAAAAAACTGTTCTTTTCCCATTGAGTTCTCTTGGCATCCTTGTCAAAAATCAGTTGACCATAAATGTTTATACCTGAACTCTCAGTTCTATCCTCATGCCATTCTTCATTATTGTAGCTTTGTATTAAGTTTTGAAATTGGGGATGTGAGTTCTCCAATTTTATCCTTCCTTTTTTAAGATTTAAGATTATTCTGACAGTCCTGAGTCCCTAGGATTTCCATGTGATTTTTGGATCAGCTTGTGAATTTCTGTAAAGAAATCAGTTGGGATTCTGATAGGAACTCCATTGAATCTATAGAAAAATTTGGATGGCCATCTTAATAATGTTAAGTCTGTCAATTCATGAACATGTGATGTTTTCCCACTTAGCTCTTCAATTCTTTCAACGGTGTTTAGTTTTCAGAGTATAAGTTTTGCATTTCTTTTGTTAAATTTATTCCTAAGCATTCTTTTTGATGCTGTTATTAGTGGAATTGTTTCTTAATCTTATTTTCTAATTGTCATGATGTATCTAGAAATACAGTTGATTTTGTAGAGTGATATTGTGGCCTATAAACTTGTAAAACTCATTAGTCTTAATAGTTTTTTCGTAGCTTCCTTAAGATTTTCTATATACAAAATTATGTCATCTGCAAATAGAGATAATTTTACTTCTTCCTTTCCATTCTTGATGTCTTTTATTTCATTTTCTTGACTAATTGCCCTGTCTAAAACCTTCAGTACAATGCTGAATAGAAGTGACAAGAGTGGACATCTCCTCCTTGTTCCGGATCTTAGGGGGAAAGCTTTCAGTCTTTCATCGTTAGGTTTGCTATTAGTTGTGGCTTTTCGTAGATGCTCCTTATGATGTTGAGGAAGTTCCCATATATTCCTAGCTTTTTAGTGTTTTTTCCATTAATATTTATTCTGATTGGTTAACGATTACCTCCCCTCAATTGGTAGCTTTAGGAAACTATGCTTTGACAAATGTGACCATATGCTTTTGTTGGAATTGTAAGAACATATGGAATTGTTCTTAAAAGGTAATTTTTTTAATTAATTTTTTTATTGGAGTATAGTTGATTTACAATGTTGTGTTAGTTTCTGCTGTACAGCAAAGTGAGTCAGTTATACATATACATATATCCAATCTTTTTTTAGATTCCATTCCCATATAGGTCATTACAGAGTAATGAATAGAGTTCCCTGTGCTATACAGTAGGTTCTTATTAGTTATCTATTTTATATACAGTAGTGTGTACATGTCCATCCCAATCTCCCAATTTATCCCTCCCCCGCTTCCCCCCTTGGCAACCATAAGTTTGTTTTCTACATCTGTGACTCAGTTTCTGTTTTGTAAATAGGTTCATTTGTACCATTTTTGATAGTTTAAAGGAAAAAAAAGAACTCGATTTGAGGGGAAGAATTTTCCTTATAAAACTGTCATTAATTTTTAAAAGCTTATCACTAGGCTTCAGTTTTCCTATCTAAAAATATGAAACCTTCCAGTTTTCTAGCTTTTTATCTCCAGAATATGTGAAGCAGCTTTTATAGACAGTGGGAATGGTGGTATATTTACTTCTTATCTGATTTTGTAAGTGATATAGTTGACTTTTTTCTTCATATTTTTTAATTAAGAGAAAACAACTGATTAAAATGCCCTTTTTTTTAAGAAGAGAAAGAATGTAAATAGTCTTTTTTAAATGATACTGGATAAATCATGGCATTATTTCAATGAATATAAAACATGTCCTTATTAAATATGAATAGAAATACACATATTAAGTTATTCATTGCAAATAACTCTGATTTCTAGTGTAAATATTACTCTTGAAAAGACTAATCCTGCATTTTTTCCTTATTGCATTATAGAAATGTTAGCTGATGATTATTTTAAATGATCAGTTACGTGATCAGTACTTGTTTTACGCCAATAGTGTTCTACCTAGTTTACCATGAAGGAGTTGTGTTTCTGGATGCATATAGTCTAAAAGAGTTTTCAGCATAGTTGTACATTAACCTTTAAGCAACATAAGCATGTTATAATCATGCCGCAGGACATTTTAAAGCCTGCCTTTGCATACAAAGTAGAAAATTAAGTCACTAGGTAAATTTAGTCAGATTTTTTTAGTGTCATTTACCAGGGGAACCAAAGTTTTTTTTTATTAATTTAAAAATCTTAACAATAAAATTTCTCCATGATACTTAATATGAAACCTTGGACACAGTTATATAGAGAGATTTCCTTCATAGCTGCTTTGGCGTCTATAACATGAGGTTTATGGAAAAGCATGTTAGCAAAAGTGACTTTAGAAAGTATATATGATCCTTTGGGTTAATAATTTTTTGTAATTGGATCATTTCAGGGTATGCTTTACTCACAAGCTAACTTATTATTAGAGACGACCTGAAGCCTCTCTGGCTCTATGAAATAATAGATTTTTTTTTCTCTAGAGATATAGAGAATGAATATTAGTAATTTGTTAAATTACAGGAAGAAACACATCATTGGGTATTATCTGAGTGCACAAACACTGCTATTGTATAGTAGCCATACCTTTTCAACTTCTTTTAAAAGGTGTAGCTAAGCCATTCTGTCATTATTGCATATTGTCAGAAAGTCTTAGTTTCCATAGCAAAGGAGATGTACTTTATCTTACAGGTCGCACAATCCATGGGACCTACTAGGTGTCAAGCCCTTAACTAGTACTAGACATATATTACATTTTGGTTTTTTGGAGAGAAATAGGTATCTTGGGCAGAAACAATAAAGAAGAAAAATCATATACCTAAATGAACTCATTTCCCTTTCCCCCGCTTCCCACTTTAAGAAAAATTTCTGTTTGAACATTTTTTATTTTTATGGAAAAGCTGGACCCCTTACTTCCTTACATCCTTATACCTGCTGGATAGGGTACTTTTACTTTTTTTGGAAGTCAGAAAAGATCAGTCCTCCAATTTGGATTTTTTTCCTACTGCGGAAACAACCAGTTTTCCTTGGTAGATGACTTCTGTGACCACCTCTAGTTTTGGAACGTAGTGGAGTCACCATTTCCATGGAAGAAGAGGATCTGCAGTTTATCTTAATTGAAAAGATGCAAATAGACCCTGAGTGAGAGAGAGTAACTGACATGGAAGAAACATGACACTTTAAAAAGACCCAGTCTTCACAGATTTAACTTTGAAGAGCCAAAAGAATTAGTACCTATAAGGAAGATACTGAAATGTATCAGTTCCTCACTATGCCTAGATAGCATTTAAAATATCTCTGAGTAGCAGAAAAAAAAATGACTTGGCATGGCATCTTGTGTTTCATTCCTTTGGCAAAATGTTATTATACTTGCTCCACTTAATTTTCGGAAGTCTTAAAAGCCCTTGATGGAGAAAATTTTCTGTTTCTTAAAAATCAAAATAGCTATTATTCCTGATAAAGATAGTGAAAAAGATAAGCAACCTAATTTTCCTGGACTTCAAAGTAGAAGTGGTTCATAGATGCTGTTTCTATTAAGACTTTAATGTAGTTATTTTCCTACATGTAATCTGATACTTATTTCTTGGTCCATTTCTTTTGTTGTCATACGACAACACTTAACTCCCCACCTCACAGGGATGTTGTGAGGCAAGTTT
The DNA here is from genome assembly GCF_005190385.1 of Monodon monoceros. Taxonomy (NCBI): domain Eukaryota; kingdom Metazoa; phylum Chordata; class Mammalia; order Artiodactyla; family Monodontidae; genus Monodon; species Monodon monoceros. The sequence goes on along the minus strand of NW_021703768.1, from coordinate 63,235,539 downwards.
TAAATGTTTCTAAGAAAAGTGTAGAATTTATAACTCTTGACTGTCTCTTTGTTGGTAGTTTCTACAACCATAAGATTTTATTTTAAAATTTGCAAGTGCTTTCCTATAGTTATAAATGGATATTAGGTGTATTAACATGGAAGTAAGATAATGAAGTTGTATTTGATTTATCACTAAGGATCCTTGTAAATAATTTAACTGAATGAAATGTTGCATTGATTTCTTTTTTCAACGAAGAGCTTTTATACAATTATAATTAAAGAAAAGCTAAAGTAAAAGTGTCTGTTTTCCCCTTTTATTTAGTTGAGATTTAATTACTCATATGTCTTAGAGAGATGAAAGGTAACCCAATTCATCAATTTCTAATGAATAGAAAATGAAAAATACAATGAAATAGATAAAATTTAAGGGAACAAGTTATAGAGAGGTGCCCAGAATTTGGGTTTTGAGTAAAACTCTGTGTTATTAATTAGATAGAGGTGAAATTTTAGTAACATTTTCATTAAAAATAGGGTTAATATAGGAATAGAGATTTGATAAGCACTTGCTTCACATCACAGCAAAAAGGGTTATAAAGGAAATTTGCCTTATTAAATAAAGGGAAAATGTTTAAATATTAGCTAAAATTCATGCCTAGAGAAAAATTATTAGCCTGCAGAATTTGATTTCATTTATACAATTTCATTTTCATAACATATTTTAGAAAGTAATTGTATAACATATTCTCTTCCACATAAATCAACCAGCCCGATTTTGCAAATCAAACTTAGATATAGTGTGTGAATTATCAGATAATGACTCCCAGAGTGAGGTTTTTAAATTGCTATCAAATGTCTGCTTTCTGCTGCTTTGTTTTCACTGTGTATAGTATCAAAAGACAAATCAATTCAAAGTGAATCTTTGGAGTCAGCCTTATAATCTGGCATTTGTAAACAAATAATTTAGAAAATATTTTCTAAATTACCATATTATTTAAATGTGTGTTTTATAACTTATTCTGTATGCTTTAAAAATGGGAATGGACATAGTCCTGGGTTAAGTGTGTTAGTATCAAGAAAGCATTTGAAACCAGAATACCATAGTTTTTGAATGCCTCACTTTAAAAAAATTTAACGGCTTTAGATGAACTTTGTATGCTTCATTTTACCAGAGATCCTACTGCTCCCTACTGTCACATATACCACAAAATTCACTCACTCATGTTGTTTAAATTATTAGTTTCTTTAACTTGTATAGGGAGGTGACTGTTGAGGGGCCTTTCTTGGCTAACTTGGTTTATCCCTCTTTTCAACATTTTATAATTTGCCCTCATTTAAGCGTTTTATGCATATGTTCATATCAACTACCGATATGAATCATATACATTGGTTCATAGTGTTTTCCTCTTTATCCAGTTTAATGCTGATATGTTTGAATACTGCAGGGAGAATAATGTCTTAGAAATTCTAACCTCATAATAATGAGAAAAACACTGTGTAAACAGCTAGTTTGAGGATAATTATGAAATTATTTGTAAATTTTATGTGTAAGCATTAATAAAAATAAACTCCTTTAAGAATAATTCTGAACCTGGTTTCTCTTGCCCATACTGATTTTTTTTAACATCAAAAACACTGAGAAGTTATCTTTTGATTAAAAAAAGTAGACAGTGCTTTCTTTTCCCCTCAAATATGATAGCATCTAATATAGTATGTGTGTTCTAACCAGTCTATATCATAGAAAGCAAATATTAAAGTTGGTGAACATGTGCTTCAGAAATAATGAAGAAATATAACCACATTAGTCATTACTTTAACAGTATTCTTTTTCTGATGTTTAAAACTTAGAAGGGCTATCTTGTATCAGTGTCCATTTTATTATGGGAACAGTTTATAAAATACATCCTGAGCCTGACATAATTCTAGAGGGAATAATTTCCTGGGAGGAAATGTGAATAATATAATGGTTTTGTGATTACTTTGTTGGTCTCTAAAAATAAAACATGTTCTTACCATCATATACCTCTCAAAAATAAAAAGGTGAACTTGGGTTCTTCTGGCTATGCCACCAGTGGTATTCTTTCAGGCAAATTACTTAATCATTCTGAGCTGGTTTCCTCATCTATTAAGTAAAAGCGGAGGGATGGGGGTGAGTAATGATTTATAAGGTCCTGTCTCTTGATTATCTTGAAGTGATCCTGCCTTTAATCCAGGAAATAAGATATCCTCTTGCAGTGTTCTGTTGCTGGGCATGAGATTTAGTACTGAGTTTATAATCATTAAGAACTTTGATATGTTACTGTGCTACATAAAAAATTATACTACATAAGTCAAATTAGCCATCTCTGTCTTTAAATAGAACATTAGGAAAAAGAAGTGTCTTATGCTTTTGCATTACGTGCACACATAATTAAAATTATTTAAATTCATTCCAGATGACACTGTGGATTCAAAATGTGTGATCCATCAGTTATTACTTTTCAATGATAATAATTTTCATTTAAAATTAGAGTGCTAGCACAGGAGATAGCATAGTATTGTAATGTCCTGGATTGGATTATTATAATGGGATGAATTTCTGAACTATAATACTACCTAATAACTAGACTTATAGATTGAAACCCATAATGACAAGTAAATCTTCTATACTTGGGAATGGATTTTAGCAGTATCAAATCATAAACAGCAAACTGAAAGAAACTTGCTTTATGTAGTGGCTCACTTTGAAACATGGTATTAACCAATGGAAAATGGTGAGGTCGGATATGCTGTCCTTTGAGAAAGAAAGATGTAAAAATTTAATAAGTAATATATTGCTACAGCTGGAAATAATAGTGTAGGCATTTAACACTTCAAATAGTGTTGTTTGATGTCTCATCTGTGAATCATACCTCACAGTTTAATACAACTTCTAAACTAATTTGTAGAAAGCATTATGCCCAAAAAGGCGAGGGGAGAATAGTCCTTGCTTTTAATTCACTGAAGTTCAGTGATACCAATTGAGGGAAAAATCATCTTTGTGTTTCTTCTTCCTTTATTTTCTTCCTTAAGAGATCATCTTGTGTTTGTTTGGCTTTTTTAAAATTTTATTAGAGTATAGTCAATTTACAATGTTGTGTTAGTTTCTGCTGTACAGCAAAGTGAATCAGTTATAAATATACATATATCCAGCCTCTTTTAGATTCTTTTCCCATATAGGTCATTACAGAGTATTGAGAAGAGTTCCCTTGTGCTATACAATAGGTTATTATTACTTATCCATTTTCACCTTATAATACTTTATTTCAGTTCAGAACTCTGAATGCTAGGCTATGTGCACTATCCTTAGTGCTTCTAAAGATTAGGTGGTATGGTGTGTATGGAAGTCTGTTTATTAAAGGGCCTTAGATGAGTATATACATATACTTTTTACTTTTTTTATAGTTTTATCTCTACTCATTTTATTTTATAATTGTCTCATGAGAAGAAGAACAGATACAATTTCTTCATTTTCCAGGAAAAAAAAAATCTGAGGTGTAAGGAGGTTAGGGAATTTTTCTAAAATCTATAGATTTCAGAATTAGAATTTGACTCTAACCCTCTACTTCTCTGCCCCAGTCTTTTTCCAGTTTATCCTGAATAAATTTTAAGCCCACGTGGAGACCAAAGTTGAAAAAGATGATAATTAACAAAATTCATTTGTTGTTTGGCACAATAGTTTTTAAATATGTGGTTGAAATTCACCAGTAAGTGGTAGGTTTGTAGGCATTTAATTCATTTGAGAATGTATTATATATTTTGGTTAAGTCAGCATGGTCATATTGATTTTAGAGTTATTTACATTGACAAATATTTTAATAGTTTATCGTGTGTGCTTGTATATGTTGTATAGTCATAGTATTCTTGATTATATAGCTGCAAGCAAAGGAAAATCATTAGGGAATCTTAGATTTAGGTAATTTATATTAGTGTCATAGTAAACTTACACATTATACACTTTCTTTGCTCTTTAGTCTATTGATCTAGTAATATAGTTAAGAATACAATCTGGGTGTTTACTAAGTAGCTGGCTAATGGTTTTAATACTGCTTAGAGCTCACCTTTATGTTTCTAAAACCATCATGGCATGAACAAACATTTGGAACACTTGTCCTAAGAGTTCTCAGATTTGCATGTAAGGATATGGCAACTTAATAGCATCTAGAGAGGGTCTCATAGCAAACATCATTTCTTAGGAGCAGCAAGTTGAAACTTGCAAATAGCTTCAGAGGTATTCTACAAAATATGGTCATAGGCCCTGAATAGTTCAAAATTAGATTCTAAATTTTATTTGAGGGTAAAGAGGTTAAAAGTAGCTCTACTATAAACCAGTGATTCTAAAGATGTGTCCAGAGGTGAGGAGCACCTGGAAAGCACAATTATCTTTGTGAAGTGTTTTTATATGTGTGTATATATATATATATATATATATATATATATATATATATATACATATATAATCACATGGATTAGAAATCATTTAGCTAACCCATTATATATGTAAAAATTACCATGAGCCACATGCAAAAGCGTGGTCAAAATAAACATGACCAGCTGTTTCTGGAAGTTATCCATGTATAGGTCCTTTTTAATACTCATTCGTTCAAAATCATTTATTGAGCATGTCTGTGTGCCAGGACAAAGGGACTAAGATTGCCCTCAAGGAGCTTTGTGAGGCAGTGGAACATATATTTGGTGGTGGTGATGATGATGCAGAGGTAGTGATTCATGGAGTGCTCTGCAAGCCCCAAAGAGCCCCAGCTGTCTTCATAGCTACTTCAACACTCTCTGATCTCATGCTTCCCTTTATACTCTTTTTGACATATTTGAGTGCCAGGTACTGTGAATACATCAGTGCACAAGGCAAACATCTCTGTTCTCATGGTGTTTAAACTTAAGTAGGGGGTGCAAGAAAAAGAAATAAATGACTGTATAATTACTGTTATGAAAAGTATCATGTAAGAGGAGATTAAAGGGAGAGGGAGAGGGCAGGTAGTAGTCTGTCTAGATCAGAAGAGGAGGCCTCCTTGAGGGGTCACTTATCAGACATCTTCCAGAGAATAGAAACCACCTAGAAGACTGGGGGAGGAGCAATCCAGGCAGAGGGAGGGGTGCCTGCCTTTGCCTTGAAGCCCTTGGGTGTTTAGTGCCCTTATCTGAGGTCTTGGTAGTGACAAAGGAAGGAATCTGTAGAGAAAAACTGGGATGGGAAAAAAAAGAGGGTTTTTTCACTCTGCAGCTCTGAGAGCAAGGAAATACGAAAAGATAAAGGTGTTTCTACTCCACGAGCTTGTAAACCATTTGAGAACAATAGCCATGATTATTTATCCTTAAATTCACATTGTCTGGTAGAATGCTTGACACATAGTAGGTGTGCAAAAAACATTTGTTGACTCAAGTGACTGATTAATTGTTCCTTACGTATTAGGATTTTTTTTCCTACAATTAGGGTAGAAATTCCTTTGAGGACGAGAAAAATATATACATCTATTTAGTGATAAGTGATATCAGTAAATGGAATCTAAAATAGACTTGTCTTCTTTCTTGAATTTCTCTGTTCAGTTTTACAAAAATGCATCTGAAAGAGTATTTATACTCTCAAAAGATTAACATTTTTAAGTTGCTTATGAAGTTAGCTGCCACAAGTCGTGTCATTTTAATATAATTCTTGAAAAACTCAGCATGGAAGCTAGCTTTCCAGATCTATATTTGCATAGACTTTCTCCTAAGTATTTTTTTCCAGCTTGAGATATAATTGCTGTATTGTATAAGTTTAAGGTGTACAATGTGTGTCGATTTGGTGCATTTATATATTGCAGATGATTGTGTTAGCTAACACCTGTGTCAGGTTACATAATTACCATTTCTTTTTTTTGTGGTGAGAACATTTAAGATCTACTCTTAGCAACTTTCAAGTATATAATACAGTATTATTAACTGTAATCACTTTGCTGTACATTAGATCCCCAGAACTTATGCGTCTACTACCTGGAAGTTTGCACTCTTTTGACCAACATCTCGATTCCTTTTCCCCAACCCCATCCCCTGGTAACTGCCATTGTGGTCTCTGTTTCTTGCGTTTGGCTTTTTTAGATTCCACGTATAAGTGATAGAGTATAGCAGGGGTCCCCAACCCCCGGACCTTGGACCACTACTGGTCTTCCGCCTCTTAGGAGCCGGGCGGCACAGCAGGAGGTGCGCGGTGGGCGGGTGAGCGAGCAAAGCTTCATCTGCTGCTCCCAGTCGCTCCCCATCGCTTGCGTTTCCGCCTGAACCACCACCGCCCCCCACCCACCTTCCGTGGAAAAATTGTCTTCCACGAAACTGGTCCCTGGTGCCAAAAAGGTTGGGGACTGCTGTCATATAGTATTTGCCTTTCTCTGTTTGACTTATTTCACTTAGCATGAACGCCCTTAAGGCCCATCCAATGTTGTTGCAACTGGCAGGATGTACTTCTTTCTGGTGGCTGAATAATGTTTCATTGTGTGTATACCACATCTTTATTCCTCTATTGATGAACACTTAGGTTGTTTCCATATTTTGGCTATTGTGAATAATGCTTCAGTGACCCTGGGCTCATAAGCCTTTAACTTGTTTTTTATAAATCAGTAACAATCATAGAGCTAACTTAACTAATTGAAAGGCAAAAAAAAAAAAATCAGTCATTACAAGCTCATTAAATATTTACATAAGGACTTCACTAATATGGGCAAACTAATATATATGATAGAAGCTCCTCTAAAGCTTGGGATATATAGTTATTTGGAGTTATTTTCCAAAGGCTGTTAATAAACCAAGTAAACCTCAAAGCATATTTTAGTGCTAAGAGCCTAGATTTAGTAGACTCTGTGCTCATTTGTAGAAAACAGCATAGCAAAAAGTAATAGAAGGCCCTTAAAGTAATTATGCAGATATTCACATTTATATGTTTTATAAAATTATTTACTTTTACATGTAAATGTAAATAAAACAAGTCATCCATCTCTATAATATAAAGTCTTTTGATTTTGAGTTATTTAGTGATATGGATGTCTATTGTTTTCATATCCTCAAAAAGAAGTATAGAGATCCTGCTTTATTAGTCAATCCATACTTGTAACCATTCTCCATTTCAAAATACATTTTGCAAATTTTGCTATGATGTCGAAGACCTTTGGAGCAATAACTTAAATCTGTTTAATCCAAACTTAATCTGTTTAAATTAGTATAATCTGATAATTATTTTTATTAATCCACATTCTAAGCTAGTTGAAAAGTAGTCACCTGCATGGCATTCTCAACACCCTTACATATGATTGCATGTAGCCTATTGTGATAAATAATAGAGCAGAGGAGCACATGTGAAAAAATGCTTTATGGTTTAGTTGGAAAAACCTTAAGGCAGGAGTCTTAATTCAAGTTTTAGCTCTGTTGCTGCTATATAGAAGGCAGAAAGCCCCCATCCATTACAGCATTTGGATTCAGTAGTTGAGTTAGTTAATTCAGTTGCTTAAGCATGGTGTAAATGAAGCCCACATCACTGATCTTGACATCATATGTGATAGCTTCACACAAACAAAAACTCTTTCCAAGTCACAGATTACAGAAGAGGTGTTAGAGCAAAAGGGAAACTTAAATTTGTGGGATGGTTATGTTCAAATCTGTCACTGTTACTAGAAAAACAACACAAAGCAGTACCCTGCTGACAGTGATTTCAGTTGTATCATCTTTCTATTGCTAAAGTGGTGACTCTTGCAGAACTAATCTGCAGTTGGAGTACAGCCAGTCTTCATCAACTTGGCCAATAAAGTTGGTTCTTGGAGTTACTTTGGCTTCCATCCAGGCTGAGCAGGCAGGCTTTAGAGGGAAAACCAAAAAAGCCTGTCTTGTTAATAGCCAATCAATCAGTAGTAGACTAAGTTATTATTAATTCTGAGGTATATTCACCTATCATCTCCCCCTTTTTAAAGTTCGTTTGCATAATACTTCTGGTCAGGGCCTTTACCTTTGCATATTATTTACATAGCTCACATATACATTAAATAAAAGAAGTTAGTAATGATGATCTGCCTCAACTAAAAAACAATAATAGTTGCAAGTAAAATTTTGTTCATTCTACAACTCAGACTTTTAAGTAATTTGAAGTTATGTCTTTTGACTCTGGCCTTACCTTTAAAAACAAATTTAAACTGAAATGCAAAAGTTCTCTGATTCTGAGTGTTAAGTAATGGTCAATTAAATTATTTATTACAATTGGTTTCTAAAAAAATGAAAAGTTTTCATGACAAGAAATTGGAAAACAGATTTTACTGTAAAATTATCCATATATTTCTACTCAATTTTAGCTCTTGCAAAATCTCTGCTAATAGCATCTTTTCCATTCTGCTAGTACTGAGCGAGATTTCTATTTTATTTATCTTGTTTTTCCCCAACAATACTAAATATTGTGCTGAACAATTTTTAGCATGGATTTTCTTTAAGTGACCTACTTTGCAAGGAAACAGAGACATCTTAGCCTCTAAAACTCAATCAAATTATGGATAGATAAAAATATTCATTTCTGTCTTGAATAAAGTATGATGATTATAATGTTATTACCCTGTAAATAAAAGAACAGCCTCAATATTAATTGATCTCACTCTTTGTAAAAGATAGATGTATATTCATAAAAGATAAGAGGAACGTAATTCTTAGTATTTAAGGTTGTTTCCCTGAAGACATCTCCCCAATAGGATAATCTAACATCGTTCTCTGAATAAGTTTCCAAAGAAAGTTTTTAGTCACTGACCAGTTTTTATAAGAGGGAAATCAACACAATTATTGACTTGCCTAAAGGCAGTAGATGCACAATTCACAGTATGACCTTGAGTAAATTCTTTTCTTTTCTCATTTATGAACTAGCAGTAGGCCCACTAAATAGCTTTTCCTCCCTTCCCTTACATCCAGCATCCAACCCTCTCAAATTCACTGATGGTAGGGGAAGTATGATTTACATTAAAATATTTTAAACACCTCTAAAGTAGTTTGAGCCTTTCACAAATAAATATCTTTGAGCAAGAAGTTGGTATCCATGCCTACTTTACTTTAAAGAGAATAGGTTGCTTTACGTTTTCAAAGGGAATCTCTTTAAAGGTTTTTGAGGTCAAAGAGGTAGGGAGTTGCAGGGAGAGTAAAAAGGGAAAATGAAATTGGGACCTCTCTGGTCCCTTCACCTTGTATCTCCATTCCTTGACCACAGGTACTTTAAGGCACATGGCAGAGACCACAGACATGACTGTGCCAGGCAGGCCGTGTGCAGATGTTAGCAGATACTATATAGTATGAAGCCATCTCCAGTGAAAGCTACTCTAGCACATAGATATGCTTCCATTACTGCTAGGAGCACAGTTATGGGTGGTAGGGGATTTCTAAGGGCCTCTTTTTAGTGGGTTTATGGGTCCCTCCATTTTAGTGAATAAAAACAGGCCTAGGGCTAGACTTTTTGTGTCCTCTAAAGTCAAATGGGAAACTCTGCATTAAAGTGCATTATGTTTTTATGAGGTAAGCATAGCATAGTTCAAATTCAGATTTCACCTTCTCTTCTCACCCCTCACAATCAGAAAGCAACCTTACCACTTCATGAGAATCATGTTTGTTAACTTATTTTCTCACTCCTTCATTAGCTTGATAAGTCTATTCTGAGGTCTACACCAAAGGTTTAAACTTATAAATAATACATCTGTTTTACCTAAGGGTGACAGCAGAAATCATGGAGTGCACACCTGGTGTGGTTTCACTTGAATTATATCTGCTTAAGTTATTTACATCACTAATCAAAAATATCTCCCTTAAAATATTTAATGTAATCTCTTTAGCTTTATAGCTCACTGAAGATTCTTTCAGGATTCTTTATTGCCTGTACGTGTACAAAAGGCACTAACATATGATGGTTAGGTGCTTTCTTCAAGGGTACTTTTATTTGGGCTGTTTATTCCTCAAAATTAATGAGGAGAGTTAGTATTAACCCTCATTTTACAGATGAGGAAGCTGAGACCCCGTGAGGTTAGATAACATCCCTGAAGTCCTATAAGTAGCAAATGGCCAGAGCCATGATTTGAACCATATCAACAACAGAGTCCTGAGCCTGTGCCTTTTTTAAATTGAGATACAATTGACATATAACATTGTATTAGTTTTCAGTGTATCTGAGCCTATACTTTTAATCACTGTTTCACAGTTGGTTCTTGCTTAATGTGTACTTTTAACAGAATTCTTCACAACTTAGAAATTTCTATTTATAGACTGATACAGACATGCGTTATACATTTGGAAGTAATTTGCTTCAGATTAATTTCATAACTTCCTCAGAAAAGTCAGTGGTATTTCAGTTTCTTTACCAGAACTAAGGAAAATTCTGTAGTTTATCTGATTCCAGATGCCTTTGATAAGACACACTATTATTTATATACTACCAAGAAAAAACATTGTCAATTAAACTGACTATAACAGCTCTTTCAGGTATATTTAAACATAGATATTAATATATCTATGTAACTCTTTTGTACATACGTAATATATGTAAAATAAATGGTTTAAGATGTTCCTATAATTTCATCATATGCAGAGTCCAACTCTTCAACTCACTTTCTGATTCTATAACTTAAGTCCAGTTTTTTGTTTGTTTGTTTGTTTTTTGCGGTACGCGGGCCTCTCACTGTTGTGGCCTCTCCCGTTGCGGAGCGCAGGCTCAGCGGCCATGGCCCACGGGCCCAGCCGCTCCGCGGCATGTGGGAACTTCCCAGACCGGGGCACGAACCCATGTCCCCTGCATCGGCAGGCGGATTCTCAACCACTGCGCCACCAGGGAAGCCCTATATCCAGTTTTTCAACCCAGTATCATCTTTTGGGGCTGTCAATAACATTAGTGATACAGTGTTTCTTTAAAAACTACTTTACTCTTGTCTCTGAGATTTTCTTCCAAACCACTGTTTATTAAAAGCTTTAATACTTAAATTCCATTTCACTTCTAAAAACTGTGTTTCCCAATTATAACCATGTGATTTCCAGTTCATGACAGGGCTGTCTTTAAAACTTTATTGGCAAACGTATCTTCATCTGTTTACCATTAGCGATCACTTTCTATATTGTATGTTAATCCAGACACACCAGGCTCTGTGCAAAGATAATGGATTGTGAGGCAGGGAAGGAATCTGAGCTGGAAAGTAAAATTTGGGACATTATCAAGGCAAACATTGAAAGCAATGGTCAGAGGAGGCAGCTTTTAGAAGCAGGTGCCAACAGGAGGGTAAGGAACAGAGCAAAGGGAACATCTGATAAGAAGGCCCCGAGGATAAGCATAAAGATAAGAAAGGAAGTTGCCAAAATTCCAGTCAGCTTTGAGAGGCACCTTGTTAAGGATTTAGGCAAATTGGGGCTTTCAGCCATATCTAGTAGAAAAATTCTTAGTATACTAGGTTCTTTAAATACCGTTTATACACAATGCAAAATTACTGTTTTCATTTAAGAGGTATTTATTTGCTCTAAAAGAATAGCTTACATTGTATTAAGAAAAACAAATTTCGATCCAAACTGTTGAAGAAGGCCTTAGTTTCTCAGTGGCACTAGCTTGGGGCCAGTAGGTGGGCATGAGAGCACCTAGCCCAGAAGTGGCACACAAACAGGTTGAACACCATGGTGGCTGCAACTGCATCCACAGGTGTGGAGAGGGAGTGAGGAGAGAAACCAACAGGCAGGTCCTGAGACAAGGCAGTATTGTGGGGTGCTCACATCAGCCCTCTTACTTTCATAGTTAGGGAGTGACCTCACTACCAAGATTAATGTCAAGTAGTAAGCCTATTGCAACCTAATCTTAAATCCTCTTTTAAAAGCTTATCTGGATATTTTTCACAGTTCTACATAATTAACATGCTTATTAGGAAATATATATCAATACAAGGGGCTACCATTCCAGAGACTCTGATGGTGGATCCTGGGTCCTGGAGGCATGGGAGAGAGGCATATTTCTTCAATGCTACAACTGACCATTCACATAGAGGATTCACTCCACAGGTTAAATAAGTGCATTGTTTGTGCATAAGATTCTTATTTTGTTAGACAGTCTATTTGTTAGATAGTACTTTTGAAGTACTTTTTCTTCTAGATTTTATGTAACTAATTTAATGAAGTTTACTACTTTCTTGCAGAACTCTGACATTAGATGAAGGAAAACAGTAAAATTCCAGTTTAAGGAACCTTTCAAATGATGTTTTTGGAGTGTTTTGAACTCCTTCATCTGACTTCTAGATCTCAAGCCAACAGGAAATCAGCTGGTCCTTTTTGAAGGGAAACTCTACCAAACAGTCACAAGAATAAAGAATTATTTTGCCCTTTATTCCAGCATTCAGACATGAGATCATAGTTGTATTTCAGTATATCTTCTGACTCACCAGTGTCTCCAGCTAAGCAATTTCTTTGCAAACAGTTAATGTGAAACTATCAAAACTGTACCTGTAAAAAAGGACCAAGTTAGTAGCCAGAGAACCCCAATGTTTTTTAAAAAAAACAAGTGTTCTGAAATGTAAAATGCTAACTTAAAATGTTGGTATCAGAATTAATCCCAAGGTATTTATTACCGCTAAAAATCAGGAACGTGATACCTTAGAGTTGTAGACTAAAGCAAGGAACATTGTTTTTGCAAACTTGCGAAAGTGTGCCAAGTATTTAACATTATATGTAAGGGCTGAACACGTCTGAGATAGCTCACATGTGGAACTTCCTTCAGGGCACTCTAGAATTCATTATAAACCGAAACTGTGGAAGGTATTCTAATATACTGGATGGTGAAAGGAATATATAAAGAAGCTGTAGAGAGAAAACAGGGCAGATTGACCAAAATTAAAAACATTTTATTTCCTAAGTTGTGCTGTAGAAAGACAGATTATTAGAGGAGCAGCTCATTAAGTACAGGTAGCAAGAATGTTCTGAAAGATTCAGATTTACCAACAAAGATCAAATTTTGGTTGATATGGCAAAATAGCCTTAACAACACATTTATTTACATTGGAACCAAGTATAAAAAAATGCAGAAACAAAAACTTAGCATTGAACTGCTCTGCTGTAGTATTCATTTCGTCACTGTTAAGTCTCAAATTGTTATGGTTTACTGTACTCTTGTGCAATATGCGAAAAAGCATTTGATATGACAGTGTTTTCAACATTTGTTTTTTAGTGCAATCAGCAGTACTTTGGGCTCTGCAGAGGAAATAAGAAAAAGGTTAATGGGAATCCATTGATCAGCTCATCTGTGGCCAGACATCACTACTTAATACATTAGAGGTTCAAAACATGTTCAGGGGTATGAAGTAAACAAGCTATAGTATATCAAAACTTTGTTCATCTTTTTCTTTCCTGTTCCAGAGGCATTGTTTTAATTTTTTCCTGCCCAAATCAATTTTAATTATACCTTGTCTATGTCCCATTCCTTTCCTTTGTGTATATCTCTGCCTCTCTAATCCTATTTCTCCTATCTACTTCTTATCACCATCTCCAGTTGCCCTCATCTCCTTCCTTTTAATTTTCAACTCTCATTTATTATGTGTCACAGCTGTTCTGTTTCCTGCCCACCCAGTCTCTTCCTATGCCAACAAATACATGAGTGGAGCAGCTTAGAGACCATTCTACCCGTTTTAAGAAGACCTGACTTTCCAGAGCTCCTATTATTTGGAATCCTACAAGTCATAGAAAGAGTATCTAGGAGTGCATCGATAGACTTTTTTTTCTTTTAGTTGTGTGATATTTTTATTTGAAGCATAATTTATGTATAGTAAAATTCACCTTTTCTACTGTACAGTTTTATGAGGTTTGACAAATTTGTACAGTTGTGTACACATCAACACAATCAAGGTAAAGAAGGGTTCAATCGCCCCCCAAAATTCTCTCCTCTTTTGTAGTCAGCCTCTCCCCATTACCCCCAGCTCCTAGCAACCAGTGATCTGTTTTCTGTCACTATAGTTTTGCCTTTTCCCTAATGTCATATAAATGGAATCATACATTAAAGAAAGAATGGAATCATACAGTATGTAGCCCTTTTTTTCCTTTTTAAAAAAACTGGGGTAAAATATATATAACATAAAATTTATCATCTTAACCATTTTTAAGTGTACAGTTCAATATTGTTAAGTATATTCACGTTGTTGTGGAACCAATCTATAGAACTCTTTCATCTTGCAAAACTGACACATTATATACCCTTTAAACAGAAATTCTCCATTCTTCTCTTCCCCCTAGCACCTGGAAACTACCCTGCTACTTTTTGTCTCTACGAATCTGACTACTCTAGCTAACTTACATAGGAGGAATCATATGGTGTTTGTCTTTTTGTGACTAATTTATTTCACTTAGCATAATGTCCTCTGGGTTTCTCCATGTCGTAGTATGTATAAGAATTTCCTTCCTTTTTTTTTTTTTTTTTAAATGTTTGTTTGTTTGTTTGATTTGGCTATGTTGGGTCTTCATTGCTGTGCGCAGGCTTTCTCTAGTTGCGGCGAGCGAGAGCTACTCTTCATTGCAGTGTGCGGGCTTCTCATTGCAGTGGCTTCTCTTGTTGCAAAGTGCGGGCTCTAGGCACATGGGCTTCAGTAGTTGCAGCACGCAGGCTAAGTAGCTGTGGTGCCCGGGCTTAGTTGCTCTGCGACATGTGGGATCTTCCTGGACCAGGGCTCGAACCCATGTCCCCTGCATTGGCAGGTGGATTCTTTTTTTTTTTTTTTTAGCGGTACACGGGCCTCTCACTGTTGTGGCCTCTCCCGTTGCAGAGCACAGGCTCCGCGGTCATGGCTCACGGGCCCAGGCGCTCCGCGGCATGTGGGATCTTCCCGGACCGGGGCACGAACCTGTGTCCCCTGCATCGGCAGGCGGACTCTCAACCACTGCGCCACCAGGGAAGCCCCCTGGCAGGCGGATTCTTAACCACTGTGCCCCCAGGGAAGTCCCAGTTTCCTTCCATTTTAAGGCTCAGTAATACTCCACTGTATGTATGATGTATTTACCACATTTTATTTATCCATGCATCAGTGGATTCTTGGGTTGCTTCTACCTTTTAACTATCTTGAATGATACTGCTATGAACATTGTTATGCAAATATATTTTAGATATTTACCAAGAAGTGGAATTACTGGATCATATGGTTGTTCTATTCTCAATTTTTTGAGGGACTGCTATACCGTTTTCCACATTAGCTGCCCCATTCCCACCAACAGTACACAATGGTTCCAATTTCTTCATGTTCTCACCAACACTTGTTATTTTCTGTTTTTTTGACAGTAGCCATCCAAATGGGTGTAAGGTAGTATTTCATTTTGAATTTGATTTGCATTTCCCTAATGATTAGCAATGTTGAGCATCTTTTCAAGTGCTTACTGGCCATTTGTGTATCTTCTTTGGAGAAATATTTATTCTAGTCCTTTGCCCATGTTTTGATCAGGCTGCTTGGTTTTTTTTTTTTTTGCGGTACGCAGGCCTCTCACTGTTGTGGCCTCTCCCGTTGCGGAGCACAGGCTCCAGACGCACAGGCCCAGTGGCCATGGCTCACGGGCCCAGCCGCTCCACAGCGTGTGGGATCTTCCCAGACCGGGGCACGAACCCGTGTCCCCTGCATCGGCAGGCGGACTCTCAACCACTGCGCCACCAGGGAAGCCCAGGCTGCTTGTTTTTTGTTGTTGTTGAGTTGTAGGAATTCTTCATATATTCTGGATATATGATTTGCAAATATCTTTTCCAATTTGTGGGTTGCCTTTTAACTCTCTTGATTGTATCCTTTGATGCACAGAAGTTTTAAATTTTGCCATACTCCAGCTGTATCTATTTTTTTCTTTTATTACCTGTGCTTTCTGTGATATATCCAAGAAATCATCATAAGTCCAATGTCATGGAGCTTTTCACATATGTTTTCTTCTTAAGGGTTTTACAGTTTTTGCTCTTATGCTTGATCCATTTTTTTTTTTTTTTTTTTTTTTTTTTTTTTTTTGTGGTACGCGGGCCTCTCACTGTTGTGGCCTTTCCCGTTGCGGCGCACAGGCTCCGGACGCGCAGGCTCAGCGGCCATGGCTCACGGGCCCAGCCGCTCCGCGGCATGTGGGATCTTCCCGGACCGGGGCACGAACCCGTGTCCCCTGCATCGGCAGGCGGACTCTCAACCACTGCGCCACCAGGGAAGCCCTGCTTGATCCATTTTTAGTTAATTTTTGCATATGGTGTGAGACACAGAACTAAGTTCATTCTTTTGCATGTGGATATCCAGTTTTCCCAGCACCATTTGTTGAAAAAAACTGTCATTTCCTCATTGAATGGCCATGGCAACCATGTATGTGAAAATCATTTGACCACATATGTGAGGGTTTATTTCTGGACTCTCTCTTCCTTTGGTCTATATGTCTGCCTTTATGCCAATACCACATTATTTTGATTACCGTAGCTTTATAATACATTTGAAATCAGGAAATGTGAGACCTCTAACTTTGTTCTTCTTTTTCAAGATTGTTTTATCTGTTCAGAGTTTCTTGAGGTGCCATATGAATTTTAGGATGGATTTTTCTGTTTCTCCAAAAAGCACTGTTGGGATTTTGATAGGGATTACATTGAATTTGTAGATCACTTTGGGTTGTATTGACATCTTCACAATATTAAATCTTCCAGTCCATCTACATGGTATGTCTTTCTGTTTGTGTCTTCTTTAATTTCATTCAGCAACATTTTACAGTTTTCATTGTACAAGTCTTTCACCTTCTTGGTTAAGTTTATTCCTAAGTAGTTTATTCTATTTAATACTATTGTGAACAGAATTGTTTTCTTAATTTCCTTTGCAGATTGTTCAGTGTATATAGAATCACAGCTAGTTTTTGTGTGCTGATTTTTGTATCCTGCAACTTTGCTGAATTCATTTGTTAGTTCTAACAGCTTTTTTGTGGAATCTTTAGGGTTATCCACATATAAGATCATGTCATCTGCAACAGAGATAATTTCACTTCTTCCTTTCCAATTTAAATGCCTTTTATTTATTTTTCTTGCCTAATTCCTCTGGCTGGGACTTCCTGTATCATATTGAATTTAAAATGATGAAATAGTCATCCTTCTCTTGTTTCTGGTCTTAAAGGAAAAGGCTTCAGTCTTTCACCTTTGAATCTGATATTAGCTATGTGCTTTTCTTACATGGCCTTTATTATGTTAGGTAGTTTCTTTCTATTCCTAGTTTATTGAGTGTTTTGAAAAATCACAAAAGGATGTTGAAATTTGTCAAGTGCCTTTTTTACATCAATTGAGATGATCACATGGTTTTTTTCCCCTTCATTCTGTTAATGTGGTATGCTATATTGATTTTTGCTTTGTTGATCCACTCTTGCATTCCAGAATCTCTTTTCATTTTTAAATAGTGTCTTTCAAAGAGAATGCTTCAATTTTTATAAAATCCCTTTTCTCAGTTTTTTAAAATGGATCATCCTTTTGGTGTTGTATCTAAGAAACCTTTGCCTAACTGAGGGAGACAAACATTTTTTCCTATGGTTTCTTCTAGAAGTTTATAGTTTTATATTTTGAGTTAATTTTTTTATTGAATATGAGATATGAGTCAAGATTCTTTGTTTTTCCTTTTGTATGTGGTTATCCAGTTGTTTCAGCACCATTTGTTTAAAAGACTATTTTTTCTCCTTTGGATTGTCTTAGACCCTTTATAACTATCTTCATTTTAATCATTTTCAGATATTTTCCTGTCTTTCCTGTCTCCCTTGGAGATCCAGGTTTTGCTCTTGTATCATAGTCTTTCACCTGAAGAACTTTCTTTAATATTTCTTATAGTGTATGTCTGCTGTTAAAGAATTCTCTCATCTATTGTTTGTCTGAAAAACTCTTTATTTCACTTTCATTTAGAGAGGTATTTTTGTTGCGTGTAGAATTGTGAGCTGAGAATTGTTTTCTTTCATGACTGTCACTCCATTGTCTTTTGAATTACTTAGTTTGTGATCAGAAACCTACTGTAATTGTTACTTTTGTTCCTCTATATGTAATATGTTTTTGAGTTTTTTGGATCTGAGGTTTAATGTCTTTTATTATTTTTTGAAAATTCTTAGCCAGATTCTCTTCAAAATATTTCTTCTGCCTTTTTTTCTCTTCTCCTTTTGGGATTCCAGCTACACATTCGTTGAACAGTTTGATATTGCCCCACATCTTGAATACCTTGTTTCTTTTTTTTCATTCTTTTTTCTATTTGTGTTTCAGTTTGGCTAATTTCTATTTGGTTTCAAGTTCACTGACTTTTATGCAGCCATGTCATGTTTACTGATGAGCCTGTCAGAAGAATTGTTCATCTCTATTATCATGTTCTTTACCTCTAGCATTTCCATTTGACTCTTATAGTTTCCATCTCTGTTGAAATTCAACATTTGATGATACAGGGTGTCCTCCTTTTCCATTAAAACCTTTAGCATAGCTATTTTACATTCCTTGTTTGATAAATACTACTTTGTGGTCATCTATGGGTGTGACTCTGTTGACTGCTTTGTCTCTTGGCAGTAGGTTTTTTCCCTTGCTTTTTGGTATGTCTTATAATTTTTTATTGAATGCCAAAAGTAAGGCATTCAATAAAGATAAATAGTATTTACTCCTGGAGATGGGCCTGACTCTTCTGCTAGGTTGTTAGTGTGAAGGTTAAGCTGGTTTATTCAGGGGTTGACCTGGATTTGGAATTTGTTGTTGCTGTGGTTACCATGAGTACATCACAGGCTTTAAACATGTCTAGCATTACCATGTGCTTAGAGTTGGGTTTGGGTTGCTGGAAGGTTTTCTTACTGTTTCTGCTCCACCCTCAGCTTTTGGTCTTTTCTATGTACCTTTGCCTCAGAGGGGGTCTGTCTCTTGACCTCCCCCCAGTAGAAGGCTGCTATCAGCTTGGTGGTAGGGGATAGGGTAGGTTTCTCTATTGTCCTTGTCCAGCCTCAATCTTGGGCAGGCCCTGTGTCCTGGGGTATCAGGGTGGGGTTCTCTCAGTGATCCTGTACCCCTCCAAGTAGCAGACAAATTCAACCTTGTAAATCTAACAGTCTTATGCAGGAGTTTCCTGCCCCATCCCCCAAGGTTGGAGACCTCTAATGGTCTAGGACGTCTAGTAGTCTAGGACTGTTTTTTGTTCTTTTCACAGGGTTATAGAGTTTTATTCCCTACTTTTCCCTTGGCCATCACGGGTCTTCATCTGTGTCTGGGAGGGTTGGGGTAACAAGATTTTCTCCCCTTCTCCCAGTGATTTGAGGCTTTGTTTCCAAAGAGGAAAAGAATCCTGACCATGCTTTGTGGCTTTTCCACAGTAGTGGCCTCTTCCCTCACCCAAGGATCCCTGGAACTTCTGTCACTGTGGCGTTTGGGGCCCAGCACAGTGGTATGTGAATGCATTCTGGTTCACTGACATGGAAGCTCTCCAAACCTCATCCTTTTGGGTTTTTATGGAGCCTCCATTATGTAGACATAATTGATTAACTCATTGGCCATTAGTCATTGATTCAGTCTGCAGCCCCTCTTCCCTCCCTGGAAATCAGGGATTGGGACTGAAAGTTCCAACTCTGTTCTCATGGTTGGTTTCCTTGGCAGCCAGTCCCGCCATCTTTAGGGGTTTCCCAAAGTCACCTCATTAACATAAACTTACTTGTGGCTGAACAGGGCTTATTATGAATAACAAGACACATTTCACCTTTATGGTTCTGGATCAGTTTCAGGAACTAAGGACAAAAGACCAAATATTATAAAAAAGATGCTCCCATTGCTCTATTGCTTAGGAAAGTCTAAGGGTTTGGGGAACTATTGAACTAGGAACCATGGACAAAGACCAAAATGTATGTTTATTATAAATCGCAATATTACAGATATGTAGTGGGGTTTTTTTAAGTTATATGTAGTATTAGTTTGCTAGGGCTGCCCTAACATATACCACAGTCTGGGTGGCTTAAACAATAGACTTTTATTTTCTGTAGGCTGGAAGTCTGAAGATCAAGGTGTTGACAGGATTGTTTCTCCTGAGACCTCTCCTTGGCTTGCAGATGCTTTCTTCCAGTGTCTTCACATGACCTTCCTCAGTGCATGTCTGTGTTCTAATTCATCTTCTTATAAGGACACCAGTCATATTGGATCAGGGATCACCCTAATTACCCCATTTAACTTAATTACCTCTTTTAAGACCCTGTCTTCAAATATACTCATATCTTGAGGTACTGGGGGTTAGTATTTTAACACATTCATTCGTGAGCAGACACAATTCAGCCCATAATGCAAAGAATTGGGAAAAAAAACGGAAATGTAGAGATCATCTAGGACAGTACTGTCCAGTAGAACTTTCTGTGATGATGAAAAGTTCTGTATCTTTGCTGTCCAGTATGGTAGCCACTAGTCATGTGTGGCTGTTGAGCATATGAAATGTGCCCAAAGGGACTGAGAAGCTGAATTTTTTACTTTAATTCTGAGCAATTTAAATGTAAATGGTCACATGCAGCTAGCGGCTAATATTTGGACAATACACAAATAATGACTGAAATAATTGTGATGTAGGCTGAGTTCTCAAATTCTTAATGGACTTTGCTACATACAGATTGTAAGATAAAACCTAGAGAAATAAAAAATAAAGCACTCTCGTTTTTGTTCTTTTTCCTTTTATAAAGATGGTAATCTTACTTTATAATTGTGAAATTTTCAACAAATGTGTTTTAGAAATATTCAAAATCATTTTTTCTGCTCTTTAATTTTTTTTTTTTTTTTTTTTTTGCGGTACGCGGGCCTCTCACTGCCATGGCCTCTCCCGTCGCGGAGCACAGGCTCCGGACGCGCAGGCTCAGCGGCCATGGCTCACAGGCCCAGCCGCTCCGCGGCATGTGGGATCCTCCCGGACCGGGGTACGAACCCGCGTCCCCTGCATCGGCAGGCGGACTCTCAACCACTGCGCCACCAGGGAAGCCCTGCTCTTTAATTTTTAAGAGGTTTGATATTTGCATGTATCAAGTGTTTAAATTAGTTCAGTAAGATTTTTGTTGTCAGATTGTAGAGTCCATTTAAATAAAACTAACATCTGTAGCAGAAAAATTGGTAGATGGTTTAAAAATCTATAATTCAGTTAGGGCAGGTGAATCGGTGCATGGTTTACTCAGAAAATCTGAACCTGGAAAATCATTCCACAAAAGAAGAAATGGAAAGAGCTTTCTTTTTAAGGATAGAAATGGATTGTTAAATTAATAGCTTAACTGATTGTTTGATTTTGTCCTTTCATGGTGGTTGATGAAGTTTTTTCTGTAAACTTTAGAAAATTTTTTAACTTTTCATTTAAAACTGATTTTAGACTTACAGAAAAATTGCAAAAACTGTACAGGGAATCCTCATATACCCTCATCCAGCTTGTCTTCATGTTAACATCTTACATAACCATAATATAATTATCAAAATCAGGAAATTAACATTGATATAATGCTACTAACTAAACTACAGATCTCAGTTTTCACCAGTGTCCCTTTTCTGTTGTAGGATCCCATCCAGGATCCCACATTGCATTTCATTATTTCTTCTTAGTCTCCTCCAATCTGTTTCTCAAACTTACCTTTTTTTGACACTTTTGAATCATGCCAATCAGTTATTTTGTAGAATATATATGTTTTTACAAAATTGGAATGACGGCTATGCATTTTTGGGAAGAATGCCACAGAAATGATCTTGTTATGCTGATATGTCTTCTTCCTGGTGATGAGCTCTAGAAATCTTGATGATTGAAATGATACTTTCTTTTATACAATATATATTAAGATTACTATAAAATATCAATCCACCAAAGCATTTGCTCTGTGATGCAAATGACTTTTTAAAACCCAAAATGCTGATTAAAAAAGCTATTATCATCACTAGTTAATGGGATGAAGTTAGTAGAATTTCACTAATAGGAATAAACGGTTCAATAATGAGAAAGAGAAACCATCTTTTTCTTTCAAATGAGGTAATTCTTTCTTCATTGGAAAGTTAAGAAGGAATTATCAAGAGAGGGGTCTTCTCACCTAATGGAATAGTCTTTGTAATAGAAAATTATCTTGGTTGAGATACTTAACTCTGGGTAAGTTATCAAGTAGAACATTAAATGAGGAAAAAGGTGATTGCTTTAGTTTTGTTCTATAAGTGACACTGGAATTCTATCAGAAGTTAAGTGTTTAGAACCAGTTTCTAGGTCTAGCCTATCATATGACCTGAATTCAATTTATTACAGCAAATTTTGTATTTGGGGCATTTAAAAATTCTGAATAAGATGACGTAAATCAACAATTTCAAAAGAAATACTGTATTACATGTTCCAGACCTTATTAACATTGAAGCATCCTCATATGTTTTATATGAAGGAATGAAATTGTACTTCAGGCTTTGACGCTCTTAAAAAATAAAGTACGTTGTTAGGTTTTGTTTATAAATATTTTTCAAGATATAATGTTTATTCCTCAAAAGAGAATGGGTAGAATCTCTTCTGTAGATACTTGTATCTGTCATAAAGAAGGGAACTCTTCCATATTAAGCCTCCTACTTTGGTAGCTTTTATATTTCTTTACTTGGTAGGTTTTATTCACTAGGAACATTTCAGTGAAATATTTGTGTTTTTATTCTTTTGGGGTTGTTTTTGAAACATTCATGGATTATAAACCAAATAATAGAAGTGAGTACTGTTGTCTCTTCAATGTAACAATATTCAGCATAATGGGTAGAATTTTCTTTTATTTTAGTTCAGCAATCAGCAAACATTGGGAGGCTGAACTGGCTACCCTCAAAGGAAATAATGCCAAACTCACTGCAGCCCTGTTGGAGTCCACTGCCAATGTGAAACAATGGAAACAGCAACTTGCTGCATATCAAGAGGAAGCAGAACGTCTGCACAAACGGGTAAGTTCAGGGCTGCTATGGGTAAGGATTTATAGCTAGCAGATTTTCTTGATCAGAGGAAATTTACATGTAGATTCAGCACAGGAACATCTTATGGAGATTTTTGTTGGTTATCAAAACATATATATGGTTTGTATTATATGGTTATTGGTTAAGAAAAATATTTTCTGCAGTTTAATGGGAATGAAGAATATACAGCTTTTGGAGTCCAAACACCTGATTTCAAATTCCTGTTGTACCACTTATTAGCTGTCTGACCTTTGGTAAGTTGTTCCCCACTTTCTACTCAGTATTCTCATCTATAAAATAGGAATAATAACATAGACTCTGTAATTCCTGTGAAAATTGAGATACTGAATTGACATGTAATTCCAGAGTTAATGATAATGCTTTTATTATTTTATTTTATTGTTATTTCTTAAAGAAACAACAGTAAATTTGAAAAATACAGGTAGAAAATTCTTTATAAAAGTTGGTAACAATACAAATATGGGGCAGTAAAAGAAAAATCAGACATCGCAATACCATTAATATCAGAAGACTAAACAATTAATAAAGAATTATCTTATTCAAAGCATATGCATTCACCCAGTAGGAAGCAGATGCCACTAGTTTCTGTTTTTCAAACAGCTGCCAAAGAAGTGAACCCCATAGACAAGAGGAAATGGACTTAGAGCACAGTTTGAGGAGTGTACTTAGCGGAACAGGATGACCGGGGAAGTAAGGTAGAAGTTGAGTAGAGACTGGAGGGAGAGTAAGAACCCTGAGTAAACACCGTTCTATCCTAAGTATAAAAGTCAACTCATGAGGGGGAAAGAGGGAAGTTGTTATTTAATGAATATAGTGTTTCCATTTTGCAAGATGAAAAGCTCTGGAGATCTGTTTCACAACAATGTGAATATACTTAACGCTACTGAACTGTACATTTAAAAATGGTTAAGATGATAAACTTTTACTGTGTTTTTTATTGTTTTTTACCACAATAAAAAAAATTAACTTAGGACAACTGATTCATAATCCAAAAAAACATTCATTGAGGAGCTATCCTTTTTACGTATTCCCTGCCCTTGAGGAATTTTTGCTTTAAGTAGTCAATTGAATTTTAAAGAAACAAAGTATTTTTATTTACTCACATAATTATAATTTCCAGTGCTCTTCTTTCCTTCCTGTAGGTCTGAATTTCCATCAGGTACCATTTCCCTTCAGCCTGAGTAACCTCCTTTAGCATTTTTTATATATATTTATAAATATATATACATATATATTTTATCTTTACTACAGGTTGTGTTTTCCTGTTTCTTCATGTCTAGTCATTTTTGGTTGTATATTGGAAATGGTAAATGAGATGATGTTATAGAGCCCATAGATTCTGTTATCTTTCTCTGAATATTCAGTGTTGAATTTTGTTTCAGCGAGCAGCTAAATGACTTGTATAGTCATCCCTTGGTATCTGAGGGGGATTGGTTCTAGGACCCCCCCCCACCAACCACCTCCTGGATACCAATATCCACGAGTGCTCAAGTCCCTTATATAAAATGGCATAGTACATTCGTCCCTTTGTATCCACAGGTTTCACATCCACCGTGGGTATGGAGGGCTGACTGTACTTTGAAGTTTGGGAGGTATAGACTTATGCTTTACTAGTTGGTTTATTTCCGTTTTGTTCTTAATTCTAGGGTGAATCCTTGAGTCCTGGAAAATCTTTATTTCTAAGGCATAACCCTTCTGGGGTTTCAGTGGGAAACTTAAGGTGCTTGCTAAGACCTAATTTGGTGGGACTCTAACCTCAAAGTGTCTTCTCTGTGGTGAGCACTACCACGGCTTAGCTCTTTCAGCCTTCTAGCTTCTCTCCCATACCGCTGAACTCCTTGGATTCCTACTTTTACATGTTCAGTTCAGAAGTCAGCCAAAGATTTAAGGGGTGTCTGTATGCTTTTTAGAGGTCATTTTTTCATACAGTTCCCTGAATTTCTAGTTGCTTAACCTGTTCTGAGGCATCCCCAACTCCGCAGACTCCTTGAGAAAATAAGATCTCAGGCTTTTGCTTGAGTTCTAGTCAAGCAACTCAGCCAGACTGCACAGTGCCTTCAGGCAAAAAGATGTGTAAATGTGTATCTCACCCAGTATGATGCTTTCTTTCAGTCTTTTGCCCAATTTGGTCATTCACCAGGGCCTTCTAACAGTTGATGTTTACATTTTGCCCATGATTTGCAATTGTTATCTGAGGGAAAGGTAATCCAGTAAAAGCTACTCCATTATTATCAAAACTAGAACTCCTCGTGAGGAATATACTACCTAATTGAGCAAAGAAAACTAATGTATATTAAACAATAGGGAAATAATTCCCAAGATTTTTGAACAGATGTTCAGTGTTGTGGACCAGAGGTCAGGAGAGCCTTGAGCACTTGAGTAGATAGGAATGGCTTTCTAGAGAAGTGCATTCTGAGCTGAGAGTTGAGGGTTTGGTTAGTTTTGAATGGTTTTCAAAGGTAAGAGAAGACATTCTAGTTAAGTCAACAAGATGGATATGAGCATGGTTTGTTCTTAGGACAGGGAGATTTGCCTGCTTTTAGCTGAAAGTGCATAACTAGGTGTCTTGGGCAATGAGATGTTTAAGTAGTTTGTGGCTAGCTTATGGAGGACCTGAGAGTTTAGATTTGATGCTGTGAAAAAGATGAGCCATTGAAAGGCTTTTAATGGGACAGTCACACAATGAAAGATGGATATTAGCAGTTTGCAGACGAGATAAAAATAGACAAAGGATATAATTAGGTCCACTGGCAAGTCATTGTTTTTGTCTACACCTGGATGATAAGGATCTGCACAAGGCTATTAGAGCATGAATAGAAAGCAAGAAAGTGATATGAGAGGTAGAGTGACAGAATATGGAGGTTAATTCAATACTTGGAAAATGTGAGGGAGAGAGATTTGCTGTTTCCTTAGTAGTCTACAATTTATTATATTCTAGTCAATCAAAATGAATGAGATCCTGACATGTGTAGAGAGCTTTGATAAGGTGTGTGTGTGTTTATGTTGACTTCTGTCTATTTTGACTGTTTTTGGATGGTATAACTTTTAGGGATAATGCCGTTCTCTGTTCTCTCAAAAAATAGCAAGTGCACATTAGAAATTATGTTGCTCTCTGGACCCTCAGTAAATTTGTATTGAGTAGAGAACTGTTCTCTTTTGCTCTAAGAACAAATTGATGTGAAGATATTCTAGTATCAAATGATTTAAGTTGTATTTTAAGCATATCTTTTCTTCCAGATTCCTTTACATTTTAGAAATGTCTGAAAAATTTTTCACTTCTGCAAGGCCAGTTTTCAGAACCCATATTTAATTTGAAGGCTACAGATGGAGGGCAGATGGCTGATTTTGAATTTGTTTTCAGAAGAAATTTTTAAAGAAGACTTTCGTTACAGGGGTTCTCTACTGTCATTAATCACTTAATTTAAGTTTTCCTAACCTTTTCATGACCAAGTCTAATTATTTCCTTTGTTCTTTATCCTTAGTCCTAAATTGATTTTATTTTTAAATTTTATTTATTTATTTTTGGCTGCGTTGGTTCTTCGTTGCTGCGTGCAGGCTTCCTCTAGTTGCAGCAAGTGGGGGCTACTCTTCGTTGTGGTGCGCGGGCCTCTCATCGTGGTGGCTTCTCTTGTTGCGGAGCATGGGCTCTAGGCGCACGGGCTTCAGTAGTTTCAGCACACAGGCTCAGTAGTTGGGGCTCTCGGGCTCTAGAGTGCAGGCTCAGTAGTTGTGGCACAGGGGTTAGTTGCTCCGTGGTATGTGGGATCTTCCCGGACCAGAGGTGAAACCTGTGTCCCCTGCATTGACAGGCGGATTCTTAACCACTGTGCCACCAGGGAAGTCCCCTAAATTGATATTTTTAACAAATCAATTCTATTCATCCTACCCTGTCAATATTTCTCAAAATTAATTTTGATATATTGATTCAAAATTCATTAGTCACCTATCAGGGACTTATATGTCTTCAGCAAGAAATCCTTTGAAATTGTCGTGTAATTTAATCTGTGTTCTCATTTAATTTTAGGTTACTGAGCTTGAATGTGTTAGTAGTCAAGCAAATGCGGTGCATACCCATAAGACAGAATTAAATCAGACAATACAAGAATTGGAAGAGACGCTGAAAGTGAAGGAAGAGGTATTTGCTACTTCTCACTTGTCTGTAATCTCACTAAAATATGTGTACAAACATTACAGTCTATGTCAGATTTAAAGGTACTTTATGCAGTAAGGTCAGGTTGTGGGGTGTTTTTAGGATGAAATTTTTCTTGAGTGATATTAAGCTTGTTCATATTTTTCCCATCCCTGTGTCTGTTATGAACTACAGTGAGGCAGTCAGACTGAGATACTGCCTCTTGACTTCTGTAATGAGAGTTGCATTCATACAATCAACAGAAAACCATTAGAAGTTAAATGAATTTTACAAGCTGTTCCTTTGTCTAGTTTCCAGTCAAAAGATTTAATATCCCAGGAAAGAATTATATCCACAAAGCTTGAAGCAACCTTAAAATGTTCAGACTGCTGTTTCTAAGCAGTGCTGTACCAAAGCAACCAAGCTGATTTGTTGCTTAAGATTATGCTGTACTAGACAACATACCCATAAAGATGAATTTACCCCTTGAAACCAGTATAAAGGAATGTTTTTTAAGTCATCTTTTTTCTAAGGACTGGGACAATAATTTCAGGGAAAAATAAGGCCTTCTCTCTCCTTGATATAGTTAAAATATTGTTAAAGACATTGCTCTACTTTTTCTAGGAAATAGAAAGATTAAAACAAGAAATTGATAATGCCAGAGAACTACAAGAACAGAGGGACTCTTTGACTCAGAAACTACAGGTGAGCTATAATAAAATTTTTTATTCATTTCTGCATAAGTGAGAGTCATCAATCATTCTTTCACTTAGTAATGACTTATTTTCTGCAACTCCGTTTTATAGGTTATTGGTCACTTTTCTTTTCCAGGACTTCTGATTCATGCCTGATCATTGATTTTTCAAAAATTACTTGATAACTTCATCTACATAGCTTATCATCATAGATGGTCATTTTATAAATTGTCGTTATTAAATTATTTTAGAAATGTCTACTTTTTAACATAAAAAGTACTCTGAACTTAAAGAAAATTTCTCAAATGGATAATATTCAGTTTTGGAATTCTCATTTTTTTTTCACTCTGAACTAATGTATGAATTACAGCAGTAGTGGTGCCCTAATGGAAATCAAGGTAGTGTTCTTTTTCTTTCCTTGCCCTAACTAATTTTACTCACTTTTCTCTGCATAAATATTATGCTTCCTGACTCTAATTCACATATGCATATCCTTTTCAGTGGTAATCAGCCTTGGTTGGGGAAGATTTCTCAAAATTACAACCCAAATCTCCTGCTGCCAGCTCAGGCACTTTTCTTATACCCCATGACCTCAAGAAGGGTCAGGACCACTTCAGGGTTTGGAGTAGTTATAAATGTGTGTATGAAGTGATGAATTTGGGACAAAGGGTGATAAGTGGGACCTGGAAGCCTAGGATTGGAAAGAGTACCTAGATTATTATAAGAATGACCAACATTTATTGAGTGCTTATTATGTACCAGATACTGTGCTTTACTTATATTATGCATTTAATCCATAGAACAGTCATATGAGGAAACTAAGGCTTGGATAAGTTAACTTGTCCAACCTACATTTAAATGAGCGCAAATTCTGTAACAGAGACCCTTCATAAAACAAACAGTTTCTTTATATGAAATGAGATATTTCCTTCTTTCTCTCCCATCACTGACTTTCAGCAGTCTGGGAAAAATGAAGTTGCTTGTTTTGGTCTGCCCTATTAAACAGTGTTCCTGTATTTAACCATTTGTGTAGATTAGTGGTTCTCAGCTAGGGGTAGTTTTGTGCCCCAGGGGACGTTCAGCAATGTATGGAGATATTTTTGATTTTCGCAGCTAGGGTAGTGGAATTGATATTTAGTAAATTGAAGCCAAGGTTGCTACTGAACATTGAATTATCCAGCCCAAAATTTCAAGAGTGCCAAAGTTGAGAAAATCTTGGTGTAGAATTAAAATATGAAGCATGTAATCAGGGCTGGAAGAAATGGGGGAAATGCAGGCTAGTTTTGTCTTTTGTTTTGGTTTGGCTCCCATTGTTTAATTACTTGCTTTGATACAGGCAGTTGCTAAGCGCTTACATATATTAGCTCTAACTCTCACAGTAACAGGTGTGGTATCCCCATTTTCAAAGAGAAGGCAGCAGTTTAGAGGTGTTAACAAGTTTAATTAAAGCACTTAGAAAGTAATGAAGCCTAGATTTGTCTTGATTCTAAAATCTCTGTTCTTTCTGCATTACCACACTGTTTCAGCAGCCAAGCATCCAAGCCATCCCTAACAATTCTTGGGAAATTTTTTTTCAGTTATGTATACATTTACATTGTCCCAGAGAAACCAAGAAGTGATTTATTCATATCAAACTTCTAAATGTATTTCATCATTGATTGAGCAGTAATTGAATCTTACAGCTGGCACCTAGAATTGTGACTGTCAATTCTTACCTGCTCTTTCACTGAATATCAAAAATACTTATCAAAACAGCCTACCTGGAATAGGACAGGGAAACTTTCAGAAAACCTAAGGGTGAATTCTAAAAGGCCAAGCCACAGAAATGACCTGTATTTTTTCCAACTTGAAGAAAGTTCCTCCTTTATAGCCTGGCCCCTCCTACCTAAAGATCTCTTGTCAAAAGTTCCAACACTCTTCAACCTCCATTCATAAATTCAGTCCAAAAAATTGGGATCATTAAATATTTGGAATGGTAGAGGAACTTTGAAATTGCAGTGCATGGATTTGGATTGTAGGTATGGATATGGACAAAAAATTTGTAGTTATGGGTAAATTAAAAATAGTATGATATGATTTTTCTAATTTGCAAGTGTTTTTTTCCTCAAATGTCAATGTAACATATGCTCATTGTAAAAAATTTAGAAAAATGTAATTTAGCAGGGAAAGAAACCCCATAATCCCATCATCCTAAGGCAAAGTGTTTAGAATTTTCTTCCCCCAATGTTTCTTTGGATAACTTTTTCTTCATGTGAGACATATAGATACCAATTTGTTGTCTTACTTTCCTAACAACATTATGTCATAAGCTGCATATGTTATATGGCTGTATAGTGTTCTATATAGATATACCATAATTTTCTTCCAACATTCTTACAGGGATGGTTATTTGTTTTCAATGTTAGCTATAGTAAATAATGTCATAATGAATCTTTTTACATAATCCTTTCTCATTATTTCTTTAAGATGAACTTTTTAAGAAGAATTACTAGTTGTAAATGTTTTTAAATTACTTATGCTGAGAAATTGATGTCAGGAACAGCAGAATACCCTCTGGATATTGGTCTCCTGCCATCTTTGCTGTCTGATAAGGAACAAAGGAGTAGTTTACTATTTTTTTAGTATTATCATTTTTTTGATTACGAATTTTCCATATGCTTATTGTCATCTTTCTGTATCTTGAAGGCACCAAGTACATTTTCACCTTAGAGTACCTGGCGTATCCTTGCCTGGAGGTCTGAGCCCCGAGATCTTCAAATGCGCTGGTTTCTAATGTAATTTACATCTTGGCTCACATGTTAATTTCTCTGATTTCCCAATTTAAGCACTACTTTGCAGGCCGCCACGCCTCCTCCCCCAGTACTCTTTATAATATTACCATGTCTTATTTTCCTTGTAGCAGTCATCACCATATGAAATGATCTTGGTTTTTTTTTATTTTTTAAATATTTATTTATTTATGGCTGCGTCGGGTCGTATTTTTGGCGTGCAGGATCTTTCATTGCAGCGTGTGGGCTTCTATGTAGTTGTGGTGTGTGGGCTCCAGAGTGCGCAAACTCAGTAGTTGCAGTGTATGGACTCCAGAGTGTGTGGGCTCTGTAGTTGTGGCACGTGGCTCTCTAGTTGTGGTGCACAGGCTCAGTAGTTGCAGCATGTGGGATCTTAGTTTCCTAACCAGGGATCGAACCTGCATCCCCTGCATTGGAAGGAGGATTCTCAACCACCAGGGAAGTCCCAATGATCTTGTTTTTTTAATTTATTTTTAAACTTTTTATTTTGAAGAAATTTCACACTTACAGAAAAGTTGCATGAATAAGACAAAGATTTTTCATGTACCTTTCACCCACATCCCCCAGATGTTTACATCTTTGCCATATTTGTTTCGTTTTATCATTATGGAACTCTCTCTGTATATATTCATATTTTTTTCTAAATGTTTGAGAATAAGTTCCAAATATGCCATCCCTTTGCCTCTAAACACTTTAATGTATATTTTCTTTTTTTTCATATTTAATTTTTAAATTAATTTTATTGGAGTATAGTTGATTTACAACGTTGTGTTAGTTTCTGCTGTACAGCAGAGTGAGTCAGTTATAATATACATATCCACTCTTTTTTAGATTATTTTCCCATATAGGTCATGACAGAGTACTGAGTAGAGTTCCATGTGTTATACAGTAGGCTCTTATTATCTATTTTATAGAGAGTAGTGTGTATATGTCAATCCCAGCCTCCCAATTTATTGCCCCCCTTTCCCCTTTGGTAACTATAAGTTTGTTTTCCACATCTGTGACTCTATTTCTGTTTTGTAAATAAGTTCATTTGTACCATTTTTTTAGATTCCACATATAAGCGATATCATATGATATTTGTCTTTCTCTGTCTGACTTCACTCAGTATGACAATCTCTTCAATGTTTTTTCTAAGAGTAGGACAGTCTCTTAGATTACCATCAAAATCAAGAAATTATCTAAAGACTTTATTCAAATTCCCATAATTGTCCTAATAATCCTCTTTATAACAAAATTTTAAAAATTGTTTTTCTGGTCCAGGATCACAAGTTGTATTTAGTTGTCATGTCTATTTATTTTGTTGTTTAAATTGTCCCAGATTTGGCAAGTGGGAACCTTTTTAATCCTGCTTCTGTGTCCTTTGGATGTGACCCTATCATTTAAAGAACTTCATGTTTTTGCTCAACTAGATATTCCTAGTTGTATTTATCAGCTTCAGCCTTGAAATTAGCTATTTCTTCAAAGAAAAATTTCTTTTAGCAAAGTTTGGCGTTTAGAAACCAAGTTCTGGACACAAGATATACCTTTTGCTATTGAGATGTCATTGTTTCTAGGCCCTATTAATGATCAGAGCTAGAAGTACACACATAGCACATTATGTCCATTACAATAGCTATATTGAAAAAAAACAAACCTGAAATCATACTCATACCTCCCACTGCAGTCCAGTAGTATGGAATTCATTTTAGCCTTCCCCATTTTCCTGTTAGTAACTCCTTTCCCCAATATTGTTATAAAGCAGAAACTAACACACCATTGTGAAGCAATTATACTCCAATAAAGATGTTAAATAAATAAAACACACAAAAAAGAAACCACAATATGTTTATTTGCTTGCTTAGTCCTTGAAAGCACAGAAAGTAGTTTCTAATTCATACCACTGCCAAAACAACAACAACAACAAAACCCTACTAACTAGAGATCAGTATTCTTTTTGTCCCTAACCTGTGTTCAGAAGTTAGGTTAGTTCTTCCACTCCCCCTTTTCAATTGGCTAGTTATTCATTTGAAACACATTTATGTTCATTTATATCTTATTATATTCCATTTTAGTTTTTTCTTCCCCATTCTTTATTTTGTATTTGTATGCATTTACAGAGCATATGAAACATTAACATGGTTCTAAAAGTCAGAACTATTCAGGAAGATATCTTCAGGGACACGTCATCCTGTCCAATCCAGTCTACCCCCATTCTTGCCCCCCATTCCCGGCTGCCCCCTGTGGTAACCAATCTCATTAGTTTCTGGTTTATCCTTTCTCTGTTTTTTTTTTACACAAATGAACAGATATGTCTCTTTCTTAATTTCCTCCCCTTTTTTTCCTATACAAATGGTAACATACTCTAGATTACTCTTCCGCACTTTGCTTTTTTTAAATCTAAGGTATGTCCTGGAAATCACTCTATGTCCTGTCAGTTCATAGAGAGAGACCTTGTTCATTCTTTTCTTTTTTAGCTGTATAGTACTTCATTTGCATGTGTGATAGTTTTTAAAACCACACTCCTTTATATGGGTATTTAGGTTGTTTCCAGTATTTTGCAGCAGTACTACAATGAGTAACCTTATGCATAGGTGTTTTATTATTGTTGGAGGTGTATCTACAGGGTGAACTCTTAGGAGTGAGATTTCTAAGTGAGAACATCATGTAGTCAAATTCCTCTCCATGATGGGTTGTGCCAGTTTTCCCTTGTATCATCAATGTGAGAGAATGCCTGTTTCTCCACAGCCTCACCAACAAAATGTGTTCTCGTACTTTTTAAACTTGTGGCAATGTATGATAGGTGGGAAATGATAGTTTTAATTTGTGTATCCCATATTATGAGTGAGATTAAACATCTTTCATAAGCTTAAAGGCCATTTCGGTATCATTTTGTACCTATATAGATTGTGTATTCTTGTCTTTGCCCTTTTTTGATCCTTCTTCCACAAAATTTGAAGAGTTCTTTATATATCTGCAATTATATGTTACAAGTATTTTCTCCCAGTTTGTCAAAGTTTTTGACTTTGCGTAAGATGGTGGTGTTGTTTTATGTAGTAGTCAAATACATCATTCTTTTCTTTCATTGCTCTAGCTGTCAATCATAGTTAGATAGCTCTTTTCCAAACTCAAATCATATGGGAATCCATCCATATTTCCCTTTAGTACTTCTGTGGTT
Source organism: Monodon monoceros (assembly GCF_005190385.1). Taxonomy (NCBI): domain Eukaryota; kingdom Metazoa; phylum Chordata; class Mammalia; order Artiodactyla; family Monodontidae; genus Monodon; species Monodon monoceros. The sequence goes on along the minus strand of NW_021703768.1, from coordinate 63,201,852 downwards.
TCATTTTTTACATTTAGATCTCTGAGTCATTTGGGGTTTGTCCTTCTGTGTGTGGTGTGAGATGTGGATCTAACTTTATCTTTTTCCAAATGTCTATCTACTTATCACTACCATTTATTTAAAACTTTGTCCTTTTTTTCCAGAGATTTTAGATATTCAATTTCCATGTGTGTTCTGGTGTATATCTGGACTTCCTATGCTATTCTACTAGTCACTCTTATGTATTCCTAGTACCACACTTCTTTAATTGTAGAGGCTTTACAGTATGTTTTAATATCTGATAAGGCCAGTCAGTCCTCATAGCCTTCCTTTTTCATTGTTTTTTAATATATTCTTACATGTTTATTTTTCCATGCAAATTTTAGTATTAACGTTAGTACCAATTTTAGTGTCAATGAAAACTTTAGCTCTATAAAAAATTTCATTGGGATTGCTTAAAATTTATAATGCTAGTTTAGCAGAAGTGTGGTTTCCATCCTATCCAAGAATAAGGGATATCTTCTTATTTGTCCACATCTACTTCTGTGTTTTTCAGGAGCATTTTAGGGTTTTCATGCTGTGAATTTGGCATGTTTCTTGTTTATTTGTAAATATTTAATCTTCTTTTCTTCTATTGACAATGGAGTTTTCTCTACCATCGTATCTTTTAATTGATTATTGTTTATATATTGGGTTGGCCAAAAAGTTCATTTGGGTCTTTCCGTAAGATGTTACGGAAAACCGGAATGAGCTTTTTGGCCATCCCAATATATGAAAGCTGTTGAATTCTGTTTGCTAATTTTATATCCCTCTACCTTACTAAATTATTTCATTGTTTGAACTAGTTTTGTCATTTATTCCATTTATTCTCTAAGATTTCCTAGGTATACTAACATATATTCTGCAAATAGAAATAATTTTACTTCTTTTCTTCCAGTTCTTATGCCTCTGTTGATTTTTCCTGTTGAATTACACCTGTTAAAAATACAGGTACAGAGGTGGAGTCAAGATGGCCTACTAGAAGGACGCGGAATTCACGTCTCCTCACAACTAGGTCACCTACCAGGCACCAGTGGGGGACCATAGACACCTAAGGGGACGGGAGGAACCCCCAGCGACCGGCTTGCAGGATCTTGGTTCCCAGGCCGTAGGTCGGGCCCAAGCTCCTGTGGTGGGAGCTCCAAGTCCAAACTGCTGGACTAACAGAGAACCTCAGACCCCAGGGAATATCAGTTGGAGTGAGGCCTCCCGGAGGTCTGCATCTCAGCACCAAGTTCCGGCTCTTTCCAACTGACTGCAAACTCCAATGCTGGACATCTCAGACCAAACAACCAGTAAGACAGGAATACAGCACCACCCATCAAACAAAAAAAAAATGAAACGCCAAAAAAAAAGTTACAGATGAAGGTGCAAGGTAAAAAGCTACAAGACCAAATAAATGAAGACAAAATAGGCAACCTCCCTGAAAAAGAATTCAGAATAATGATAGTAAAGATGATCCAAAATCTTGGAAACAGTATGGAAAAAATACAAGAAACATTTAACAAGGATCTAGAAGAACTAAAGAGCAAACAGACAGTGATGAACAACACAATACGGAAATTAAAAATACTCTGGAAGGAATCAATAACAGAATAGCTAGGCAGAAGAACGGATAAGTGAGCTAGAAGATAGAATGGTGGAAATAACTGCCAGGGAGCAGAATAAAGAAAAAAGAATGAAAAGAATTGAGGACAGTCTCAGAGACTTCTGGGACAACATTAAACACACCAACATTCGAATTATAGGGGTCCCAGAAGAAGAAGAGAAAAAGAAAGGGTCTGGGAAAATATTTGAAGAGATTATAGTAGAAAACTTTCCTAACATGGGAAAGGAAATAGTCAATCAAGTCGAGGAAACACAGAGAGTACCATGCAGGATAAACGCAAAGAGAAACACACCGAGACACATATTAATCAAACTATCAAAAATTAAATACAAAGAAAAAATATTAAAAGCAGCAAGGGAAAAACAACAAATAACATACAAGGGAATCCCCATAAGGTTAACAGCTGATCTTTCAGCAGAAACTCTGCAAGCCAGAAGGGAGTGGCAGGACATATTTAAAGTGATGAAGGGGAAAAACTTACAGCCAAGATTACTCTACCCAGCAAGGATCTCATTCAGATTCGATGGAGAAATTAAAACCTTTACAGACAAGCAAAAGCTAAGAGAATTCAGCACCACCAAACCAGCCTTACAACGAATGCTAAAGGAACTTCTCTAGGCAGGAAACACAAGAGAAGGAAAAGACCAACAATAACAAACCCCCAAAATTAAGAAAATGGTAATAGGAACATACATATTGATAACTGCGTTAAATGTAAAAGAATTAAATGCTCCAACCAAAAGACATAGACTGGCTGAATGGATACAAAAACAGGACCCATACTTATGCTGTCTACAAGAGACCCACTTCAGACCTAGGGACACATACAGACTGAAAGTGAGGGCATGGAAAAAGATATTCCATGCATATGGAAATCAGAAGAAAGCTGGAGTAGCAATTCTCATATCAGAGAAAATAGACTTTAAAATAAAGACTATTACAGGACACAAAGAAGGACACTACATAATGATCAAGGGATCAGTCCAAGAAGAAGATATAACAACTGTAAATATTTATGCACCCAATATAGGAGCACCTCAATACATAAGGCAAATGCTAACAGCTATAAAGGGGAAATCGACAGTAACACAATCATAGTAGGGGACTTTAACACCCCAGTTTCACCAATGGACAAATCATCCAAAATGAAAATAAATAAGGAAACACAAGCTTTGAATGACACATGAAACAAGGTAGGACATTCCATCCCAAAGCAACAGAATACACTTTCTTCTCAAGGGCTTATGGAACATTCTCCAGGATAGATCATATCTTGGGTCACAAATCAAGCCTTGGTAAATTTAAGAAAATTGAAATCGTGTCAAGTATCTTTTCTGACCAAAACACTATGAGACTAGATATCAATTACAGGAAAAAAATCTGTAAAAAATACAAACACATAGAGGCTAAACAATACACTGCTTAATAACCAAGAGATGACTGAGGAAATCAAAAAATTCCTAGAAAGAAATGACAATGAAAACAGGACGACCCAAAACCTATGGGATGCAGCAAAAGCAGTTCTAAGAGGAAAGTTTATAGCAATAAAATCCTACCTCAATAAACAAGAAATATCTCAAATAAACAACCTAAGCTTACACCTAAAGCAATTAGAGAAAAAACAAAAAAAACCCAAAGTTAGGAGAAGGAAAGAAATCATAAAGATGGATCAGAAATAAATGAAAAAGAAATGAAGGAAACGATAGCAAAGATCAATAAAACTAAAAGCTGGTTCTTTGAGAAGATAAACAAAATAGATAAACCATTAGCCAGACTCATCAAGAAAGAAAGGGATAAGACTCATCAATAGAATTAGAAATGAAAAAGGAGAAGTAACAACTGACACTGCAGAAATACAAAAGGTCATGAGAGATTACTACAAGCAACTCTATGCCAATAAAATGGACAACTTGGAAGAAATGGACAAATTCTTAGAAATGCACAACCTGCCAAGACTGAATCAGGAAGAAATAGAAAATATAAACAGACCAATCACAAGCACTGAAATTGAGACTGTGATTAAAAATCTTCCAACAAAAGCCCAGGACCAGATGGCTTCACAGGCGAATTCTATCAAACATTTAGAGAAGAGCTAACACTTATCCTTCTCAAACTCTTCCACAATATATCAGAGGAAGGAACACTCCCAAACTCATTCTCTACGAGGCCACTATCACCCTGATACCAAAACCAGACAAAGATGTCACAAAGAAAGAAAACTACAGGCCTATATTACTGACGAACATAGATGTAGAAATCCTCAACAAAATACTAGCAAACAGAATCCAACAGTACATTAAAAGGATCATACACTACGATCAAGTGGGGTTTATCCCAGGAACGCAAGGATCTTTCAATATACGCTAATCAATCAATGTGATACACCATATCAACAAATTGAAGGATAAAGACCATATGATCATCTCAATAGATGCAGAAAAAGCTTTTGACAAAATTCAACACCCATTTATGATAAAAACTCTCCAGAAAGTAGGCATAGAGGGAACCTACCTCAATATAATAAAGGCTATATATGACAAACCCATAGCCAGCATCGTTCTCAGTGGTGAAAAACTGAAACCATTTCCACTAAGTTCAGGAACAGGACAAGGTTGTCCACACTCACCACTATTATTCAACACAGTTTTGGAAGTTTTAGCCACAGCAATCAGCGAAGAAAAAGAAATAAAAGGAATCCAAATCAGAAAAGAAGAAGTAAAGCTGTCAGTGTTTGCAGATGACATGGTACTATACATAGAGAATCCTAAAGATGCTACCAGAAAACTACTAGAGCTAATCAATGAATTTGGTAAAGTAGCAGGATACAAAATTAATGCACAGAAATCTCTTGCATTCCTATACACTAATGATGAAAAACCTGAAAGAGAAATTAAGAAAACACTCCCATTTACCTTTGCAACAAAGAGAATAAAATACCTAGGAATAAAGCTACCTAAGGAGACAAAAGACCTGTATGCAGAAAACTTATTATAAGACACTGATGAAAGAAATTAAAGATGATACAAACAGGTGGAGAGATATAGTATGTTCTTGGATTGGAAGAATCAACATTGTGAAAATGACTATACTACCCAAAGCAATCTACAGATTCAATGCAATCCCTGTCAAGCTACCACTGGCACTTTTCCCAGAACTAGAACAAAAAATTTCACAATTTGTATGGAAACACAAAAAACCCCGAATAGCCAAAGCAATCTTGAGAACGAAAAATGGAGCTGGAGGAATCAGGCTCCCTGACTTCAGACTATACTACAAAGCTACAGTAACCAAGACAGTGTAGTACTGACACAGAAACAGAAATATAGATCAATGGAACAGGATAGAAAGCCCAGAGATAAACCCACACACATATGGTCACCTTATCTTTGATAAAGGAGGCAAGAATGTACAGTGGAGAAAAGGCAGCCTCTTCAATAAGTGGTGCTGGGAAAACTGGACAGCTACATGTAAAAGAATGAAATTAGAACACCCCCTAACACCATACACAAAAATAAATTCAAAATGGATTGAAGACCTAAATGTAAGGCCAGACAATATCAAACTCTTAGAGGAAAACATCGGCAGAGCATTCTATGACATAAATCACAGCAAGATCCTTTTTGACCCACCTCCTAGACAAATGGAAATAAAAGCAAAAATAAACAAATGGGACCTAATGAAACTTAGAAGCTTTTGCACAGCAAAGGAAACCATAAACTATAACCATAAACCACAAACCATAAAGGTGAAAAAACAACCCTCAGAATGGGAGAAAATATTTGCAAATGAAGCAACTGACAAAGGATTAATCTCCAAAATTTACATGCAGCTCAATATTAAAAAAACAAACAACCCAATCCAAAAATGGGCAGAATATCTAAATAGACATTTCTTCAAAAAAGATATACAGATTGCCAACAGACATGTGAAAGAATGCTCAACATCATTACTCATTAGAGAAATGCAAATCAAAACTACAATGAGATATCATCTCACACTGGTCAGAATGGCCATCATCAAAACATCTAGAAACAATAAATGCTGGTGAGGGTGTGGAGAAAAGGGAACCCTCTTGCACTGTTGGTGGGAATGTAAATTGATACAGCCACTATGGAGAACAGTATGGAGGTTCCTTAAAAAACTACAAATAGAACTACCATACAACCCAGCAGTCCCACTACTGGGCATATACCCTGAGAAAAGCATAATTCAGAAAGAGTCATGTACCAAAATGTTCATTGCAGCTCTATTTACAATAGCCAGGACATGGAAGCAACCAAAGTGTCCATCAACAGATGAATGGATAAAGAAGTTGTGGCACATATCTACAATGGAATATTACTCAGCCATAAAAAGGAACAAAACTGAGTTATTTGTAGTGAGGTGGATGGACCTAGAGCCTGTCATACAGAGTGAAGTAAGTCAGAGAAAAACAAATACCGTATGCTAACACATATATATGGAATCTAAAATTTAAAAAATGGTCATGAAGAACCTAGGGGCAAGATGGGAATAAAGATGCAGACCTGCTAGAGAATGGTCTTGAGGATATGGGGAGGGGGAAGGGTAAGCTGGGACAAAGTGAGAGAGTGGCATGGACATATATACACTACCAAATGTAAAATAGATAGCTAGTGGGAAGCAGCCGCATAGCACAGGGAGATCAGCTCTCTGCTTTGTGACCACCTAGAGGGGTGGGATAGGGAGGGTGGGAGGGAGGTAGATGCAAGAGGGAAGAGATATGGGGACATATGTATATGTATAACTGATTCACTTTGTTATAAAGCAGAAACTAACACAGCGTTGTAAAGCAATTATACTCCAATAAAGATGTTAAAAAAGGGGGCTTCCCTGGTGGCGCAGTGGTTGAGAATCCGCCTGCTGATGCAGGGGACACGGGTTCGTGCCCCGGTCTGGGAAGATCCCACGTGCCGCGGAGCGGCTGGGCCCGTGAGCCATGGCCGCTGAGCCTGCGCGTCCGGAGCCTGTGCTCCGCAACGGGAGAGGCCGCAACAGTGAGAGGTCCACGTACCACAAAAAAAAAAAAAAAAAAAAAAAGATGTTAAAAAAGGAAAAAAAAACTAAATGTAAGGCTAGACACTTTAAAACTATTAGAGGAAAACATAGACAGAACACTGTATGACATAAATTACATCAATATCCTTTTTGACCCACCTCCTAGACAAATAGAAATAAAAACAAAAATAAAAAATGGGACCTAAAGAAAGAAAAGCTTTTACACAGCAACAGAAACCGTAAACAAGAGAAAAAGACAACTCTCAGAATGGGAGAAAATATTTGCAAGCGAAGCAATGATAAAGGATTAATCTCCAAAATATATAAGCAGCTCATGACCTCAATATCAGAAAAACAAACAACCCAATCCAAAAATGGGCAGAAGACCTAAACAGACATTTCTCCAAAGAAGATACACAGATTGCCAACAAATGGGCAGAAGACCTAAACAGACATTTCTCCAAAGAAGATACACAGATTGCCAACAAACAGATGAAAAGATGCTCAACATCAGTAATCATTAGAGAAAATCAAAACTACAATGAGGTATCATCTCACACCAATTAGAACGGCCATCATCAAAAAATCTACAAACAATAAATGCTGAAGAGGGTGTGGAGAAAAGGGAACCCTCTTGCACTGTTGGTGGGAATGTAAATTGATACAGCCACTATGGAGAACAGTATAGAGGTTCCTTAAAAAACTAAAAATAGAACTACAGTACAATCCAGCAATCCTACTACTGGGCAGGTACCCTGAGGAAACCATAATTCAAAAAGAGTCATGTACCACAATGTTCAGTGTAGCACTATTTACAATAGCCAGTACATGGAAACAGCCTAAGTATCCACCGACAGATGAATGGATAAAGAAGATGTGGCACATATATACAATGGAATATTACTAAGCCATAAAAAGAAATCAAAATTGAGTTATTTGTAGTGAGGTGGATGGACCTAGAGTCTGTCATACAGAGTGAAGTACGTCAGAAAGAGAAAAACAAATACTGTATGCTAACATATATATATGGAATCTGAAAAGAAACGGCTCTGATGAACCTAGGGGCAGGACAGGAATAAAGACACAGACATAGAGAATGGACTTGACACCGGGAGGGGGAAGGGTAAGCTGGGACGAACTGAGAGAGTGACATGGACATATATACACTACCAAATATAAAATAGATAGCTAGTGGCAAGCAGCTGCATAGCACAGGGAAATCAGCTCTGTGCTTTGTGACCACCTAGAGGGGTGGGATAGGGAGGGTAGGAGGGAGGGAGACTCAAGTGGGAGGGGATATGGGGATATACGTATGCATATAGCTGATTCACTTTGTTTTACAGCAGAAACTAACACTACACTGTGAAGCAATTATACTCCAATAAAGATGTTAAAAAAAAAAATCTCATGCACTGAGGAGTAAACAAACAAACCAAAAATACAGGTACAGTGTTAAACAATAGTGGAGGTGACAGACTTCTCTTGTTCCTGATCTTTGTGGAAATGCCTCTAATATTTTTCAATTAATTGAAATGCTGGCTTTACCACTAAAATATAGGTATCTTACCATATTATGAGAGTGGCTAATTCCTATTTTCTTGAGTGTTTTTACCACGAATGAGTGAACTTTGTTAATAGCTTTTTTAGTATCTATCTAGATAATCATAGTTTTTATCCCCAGATCCATTAATATGGTTTATTAATGGATTTTCTAAAACTGAACCACATTTGCATTCCTAGAATAAATACCACTTAGTTGTGGTGTATCATTTTATTAATGTGGTACCAGATTTTTGTTCCCTATTATTGACAGTTTTTACATGATATTCATTTGTAATATTGGTCTGTAACTTTCTTCCATTTTCAGGTGGGGGCTGAATTTATAAGATTTAGGTATCAAGGCTATACTAGCTTCATAAGATAATTTGGACGATTTTGTTTATTTTCTATGCTCTGGAATAACTTATGTCATATTGGAACTGTCTGGTCTTTGAAAGTTTAATAGAACTTCCCCTTGAAACCATCTGGGCCTGGTGCTTTTTATGGAGTAATTTCATGATTACTCTCTATTTCTTCTGCAGATATTGGGCTGTTTAAGCTTTACATCTGGGTTTTCAAATATTCAGTGGGAACTCTTATAATTTCTTATTTTATATAGGTTTTTTTCTTTCTTAAGTAATGGTATGTCTATTTTGAGCTTTTTGCGAAAGGAGATTTTGACTTATTGATGAGTGTTACTCTTTTTCTGTCCTCTACCTCATGAATTTTTACTTTTATCTTTATTTCTGCCTTTTGTTTTGGTTTACTTTTTTATTGTTTTTTTGTTTTATTGTTTTATTGTTTATTGTTTTTTTGTTTTATTGTTTTATTGTTTATTGTTTATAGCATTTTGAGAAGGGAATTTAATTCCTTTATTTTCATTTATTTGTGTTTAAGGCTATAGAGTTTTCTCTGGTCATTGCTTTCATGTGTCCCATAGATTCTGACAGTGTTTCCATTATCATTATTTCTTGAAATTCTGTAATTTTGGTTTTATTTCCCTTTCACGCTAGAAGTGTTTAAAAGAACATGTTTTAATTTGCTTGTGGAAGGGCCTTTTAGTTTTATGATTTAGTTACTTATTTCTAGTTTTACTGCATTGTGATCACAAGGGTTTGTTTATGTAATGTCTGCTTTGCCTAATTTACCAATTTTTTGTGTAATCTAGCATATGATCAATTTTATGAATGCTCTTGATTGATTTTGTAGTTTAAGACTTCTATATCCTTACCTTTTTTGTTGTTGTTCCTCTTGATCTGTCCTATATTGAGAGTGGAATATTAAAAGCTCTTATCAGTGTACTTTTTTCTATGTCTCCTTAGACCTCCTGTAGTTTCTACTTTATAAAGGTGGCTACTGTGTTTCTTGGTACATAAACATAATTGTTATATCTTCATTGTGTGTTGTCACTTTTAGCATTAAAGGTGTCTTTCTTTGCCACTTTTTCTACCACTATTACAACCCCTGCCTGGTATACCTTTGCCCATATCATAATTTTTGGACTTTCTAAATGAATTTCCCAGTGGAAGGACCATTTATTTTATGACTAGCTATCCCCAAAGTCCCTTTCTCTTCTTTTTACTCTCAGAAGTATGCCTTTCCAAGGTTGCCTTCTCGAGTGTCCTGTATACTGTGAATTCGCTTCTTGTAGGCTGCTCTGGTCTACCAGGACTTTTTGTTTTCCACCAGTATTTTGGCACTTTCAGTGGTCTTTCTCTTTCTTTGGATTATTAGAGTTCAGTCTTAGGCCTTTCATTCTCCTCCTCCTTCTTCTGTGCATTTCCCCACAACCCTGCCTTGCCCTCTGCGAAGAGAATAAGAACTTGAGAAATATCTTTGCTAGAAACTGGTGCTTATATCTCCTAATTATAGGTAACTTGAAGTTTGTATTGTTCTCTTTCTTGTAGTTGAAGTTGTGGAATTCGTGTCATTTTATTTGTTCTTATTATTGGTTTACACAGTTTGGAAAGATGGTTGAAAGATTTCAGTGCACACAGTGATTTCCTCAGTTACACAGACGTCTGTTCTGTTGACTTCTTTGTTACCAGTATCTTCCTTCTAGAATGCATACTCCATCAAAACAGGGCCCGTCTTTATTTTCTACTTTATCTTCAGTGCTTAGTATGTAGAAGACACTCAGTAAATAATGGTTGAATAACTTCTTCTTTAACCCATTTTTCTGTTGAATTATTAGTACTTGTTTTGATGATTTATGTCATGTTATATATGAAGGTTAATAATCTAATAGAACAATAATTTATCTTTTAAGAGTTTAAGGTGTGAATCAGATATCAATAAAGACAATTTTTTGTAGCTTTTATTTAGATTAAATGATGCAAGATTTAAATTTATAACCTGACCTGGTCCCATTGATGGTGGTAATAATTGTCTACATTTTTTTAATCACTGTAGTGTTGTAGACTCCATATCTAACAAATACAGAGCATTTGTATTTATATACTTTCAGTTACTGCCTTTTAAAGCACTCAAAAGGGATTTAGCAAATTCTGGCCTTAGTGCTTTATCTTGGTGCCCCTGGCATATGCTCACATATGGGTAAAGGGGAAGGGGAAATAGTAGCACAAAAATGATAATAAGCAGAAGAATGAGTTGGGAGGGAGAATAAAAGTCAAGAAGAAGGGATGGAAAATATAGACAGAAGGTAGAAAACTGGGACATGCCACCAATCAGTTTGCTTCATACTGATCCTGGGTTGTCTGTTCTTCCTCTGGGATCTTATTCTCTGCCTCAGAATAGACCAGCACCAACAGCATTGTATTGGATCCCTTTTGTTACGGGCCTAGTGAAATTCCTCCATCAGAGAAATGGCTTAGAGCACAAGACTCCTGGAGAGAACAGCTCAATTTTAATAGCTGAGGGAATTTGGTGTTTTGCTTGCTTCCACTGAAAATGGTTGGATGTTTCATTGATTGGCAAGGAGAACAAGGAAGCCTTTCATTTTTAAGGACGGCTTTAGAGGGCAAACTGGGTGGTGCCTGGTGAAGTGGGTGTTTTCTAGTGAATGACATTTGGTCTATTTTTACAGTTGGAAACATTCTACAGTACTCTTAAGCTTATTGTTTAAGCAGGCAAGAGAGCATGCTGTGCAATCATGAGTGGAATTTTTACATTTGATCCCAGGGTCTGTTTTCTCCCCCATAGTTTAGAGCCTCCATGAACTTGGCTTCTGAATTTATAAATATTTTATTGGTTTCAGAATCTGCTCTCAGTTTACTTATCTTCACCTTGTAGATTATTCAAAGGAAAAAGATTAGAAACATACCTGCTTAACATCTAACAGTAAATACTTAAGATTAGATTGGAATTCCCTAAATTCTTTCTTTATAAGTCATTATAACTGCTTTCTTCCTTTTTCTGTATTTTCCCAGGCTCTTCCGACTCATCTGTGGTGTCTTTTTGCTTGAGCTTTGCTCTTAGTTAAACATGTGAATATTTCTTTGTGTTGAGAATGCTAAATCAATGGTTACTTTCTTATATGTATTCAAGTCAGTTTTCCAATTATTTTTCTCAAAAGTTTAATTTTGCTGGTATTATAGGACAAATACATTTTGGAAAGAAGTGCTCATAATCCCAACAACCAGAACTGTTTCCATTTTTCTGTGTGTACTTTAATTCCTATTGTTTGTCCTCATGCATACTAATTTTTGCCTTGTTGCAGTGTGCTGCTTCATGTTCTGTTATTTTCATTTAACGTTTACCAGATTGCCTTTCAATAATTTTTTAAAAACAATCTACTGTCCTTCAGATATATAGTAACTTCTAAATAATTTTTAAGTATGCCAGATTTTATTGTTTAAAAGGTTAAAAATTTTTTTGTTGTCATGAACTTTTACTTCCCTTTTGTCATTTTTTTCTTTCCTTAATCTGTAGTATATTGGAATTGTTAGTTGTATAATTCTCTTATATGTACAGTTATTATATATCTTCACTACAGTTTTTAGCAGGTGAGCTATATTCTCTACCGTATGCATTCATTTGACATTGAGGCGAAACAAAGAATAATTAGCATATTCAGAGGATCCTAAAACCTTATTTGAGTCATTTTTCTTCTCTACATCTTTCTCCAAAATTTCCAATAAGGAGAAAAAATTAATTTGTCTCTTTTTCTCTGCCTTCTTTCATCTGAGATTGCTAACAATTGTGCCAGAGGAAAAGAACATGGGCAGAAATAGAAAAGAGATGCAGATAATCCACAAAATGGGTCTTCATCCGATCTCAGTATTTGAAGTGCCTAGACTAGTGTTGCCTGGCACAAAGCAAGCAGTCAGGAAATTTGTGTTGGGGGGACAGATGTATTCATGAACAAGCCAATCAATAAAACCACATGTATTTCTCAGATGGCAAAATCTAAAAACCTCCTTAAATTGTATTGAGACTCAGAAGGTCATCCTAATTATCAAACTGCATTAACTACCACAATATTAGTCATAACAAAAGTTATATTGTTTAAGTCTTAAACTGACACACATATATATATCACACTTTTGTTTCTAAAGGAAGTAGAAATTCGGAACAAAGACCTGGAGGGACAACTGTCTGACTTGGAGCAACGTCTGGAGAAAAGTCAGAATGAACAAGAAGCTTTTCGCAATAACCTGAAGACACTGTTAGAAATTCTTGATGGAAAAATCTTTGAACTAACAGAATTACGAGATAACTTGGCCAAGCTACTAGAACGGAGCTAAGGAAAGTTAAATTTCAGTGCCAATTGATTAAAAAATATACTGTCTCTCTTCATAGGACTGTTTGGGCTCTGCATCAAGATTGCACAAAAAATTTGAATACCCCTTGTCCAAGAGGAGGATCTTTTGAAAATTGGAATTGTATATTTCAGTGTAAATTTTAGAGTTCAGCTTGTAGCTAGTTGGGGAAAAAGAGATGAAAAACTTGAACTACAGATTACCTCCATGTATATTATTGGCCATAGTTTAAACTAGAAAGTTATAAACAGACACTTAATGCAATCTTTTTTTCTGATATCAGCCAATGGGAGAATTAACAAATGTCTGGGTCACATCCCCTTTTTGTGTTCAACACAGTGAAGGTTATCTGCTTTTTAAATTAATTTATTTATGATATCTAAAGCTGTGTTTTGTGCAAAAACTTAGTGATGAAAGCCCTGTCTTTTGTTGTAATCTGAATAATTTCTCAGGATATTTTTGCACTGCTGGCAGCAGTGCCATTACCAATTAATTCTTGCCAGGAGTGAGAGTGAGCTGCATCTTTAATTGAAACATACTTACTATAACTGGGTGTATAGAGTTCTTCCCTTTTTTTATACTGGAAGATATTTCACTCTGGTGACCACTCTGGTACACTCTGGTGTTCTCTAATCTTGTCTGCTGTATAGTTTACTTTTCCATATTGATTCCATGTGTTTATGAGAAGATATTGTCTCCCATTTTATTACACATTTTAAAGCCAACTAATGAAGGCAGCTGAGTCCCTCCAAAATTTTTCTTTTTAAATTTCTAATAAATTTGACACACAGTACTGAAATACAGCAGCCCGTCACTGGCGGTCTGGTCTAGCAATGTTAAGTATATTTACAGAATATGCAGTTACATTTATTTATATATTTTGCAAGAAATCTTTTCTGAATGATTAATGCATTTCAATTTACAAATAATAATGGTTGTTGGGAAACTGTTTATTATAGATCATTTTAAGGTGTATAGCTATTTTAAAGGCGATCCATTTCCATCAAGCAGCCAATCAGAGGACTATTGGGATTGGAGCCGTGTACTCTGTCTGGGTCTTCACGTCAACCACGTCTCTAGTCAATCCTCACAAGGCAATAGTCTAAACTGTTAACTAGGCATTTCAAAACAGGAATTCAATTCAGCGGGCTCTTCTCAGTGAACACGATTTAATGTTGTTTTGAGGTAATTTTAAAGGACTTTCAGCAAACATGCATTTCTTTATATATTTCTTTTAAGAAACTGTTTTAAAAGTAAGTCAAGTGCTGTCTAGTCTGCTTATGGAGTAGGAACTGCATCAGAGTCCATATATTCTTGCTGTCCAATGCGTGTGACGTTGAGGAGGGTTCTTATTTAAAGTGTATGCTTGAGTATCTGACTCCATGGAGTTTACAAATGCACTGACTTTTTGTTTGTACCCCAAAACAGTTGAATTGTTAAGTACAGAATTAAGCTGGTTAATCAATTTGTAACCATTTTTTCACTCACAAACAGCTAATCAACACTAGACAATTTTGTTTTATATATATGTATGTGTATGTATGTAAATACATACATATTAATTTATATTAGAGTGAAAAATAAATGGTTTGTTTCTAAAGTTAGTTTCTAAAGTGAGTTTTCAGGTGTCTCTGAAAAGTTTATATCAGACACTTAATCATCTTGTATTATATGTGCTATGATATCATGTAAGTTACCTCCATCTATTTTAGGGTATTTGCCTCACCTGTTTATAATAGGGAGGATAATTTAGGTACACAAGCTCAGAGCTATTTCTCTGATAAATCAGGTAATAAAATTTATTTGATTGATGGAATTTTGAAGTAGATGTGATTTTATCCATCAGTTTCTGAGTAACAGAGCACCAGATTTTAATTAAAATAGGGGATTTAGCACTAGGAATCAGGAAATTTGGTTATGAAGAGTTAAAAATTCAAAAAAAAATAGGACAAGCTGTTGAAATGGTAAGTGAATTATTTTAATGATGTAATATTTTGAAATTTTGACATAGTTGTCATTTAATGGGAAAATAACTCACCAAAATGTCTCCACTTGAATTGTATTGATATATGAGACATCTGTAATTCGATATATACATATACTCATGTGTATATACAGAAAATTATTTTTAATATTTTCCTATGGACATGAAATCTAAAATTGGAAATTTTGTGAGTTTTTTCCTTTCCAATAGAGTCTAATTTTTTCTTTTTTTAGTGATTCAACAGTTTCTTGAGGGCTGCACCTTTAAATTCCCAGATTGTCATTAGACGTGTACAGTATATGGGATAAGGTGGACAGAAGTGCACATATAAATAAAATTTTCTTATTAAGACTTTTAAACATTCATTTACAGTAGGAGAGTATCTAGAAATCATCATCTACAAGTCATAATTAGGTTGTGTGCCTACTGTAGTTTTCTTCATTTCTGTATTATATAAATAAAAGTTTGCATATTAAAATTTGATTTTTCCCAGAGACAAGTATTATATAATGTATATTTAGATCAAACTGTGGTAATATATTTATCAGAAAATAATGTTGGGGACTATAGCCTGAACATGTGGACTTGAAGTGACACAGAAAAGGAGAGTAGAGATTGATCCCATTGTGTATAAGTTATTATAACTATGAATTCTTGTACAAAAAAACAATTGAAAAAAAGAAAAACAAAAATACAGTTTTTATTTTGAAATACACTTGTTGTTCTCTGGAGAATGTATCTTTTTTTCCTTCAGTCTTTTACAGATACTTTTTAAAAAGCATTTAAGTGATGGCAGCATTTACTTAAATCTTACAGGTGCTACTGGATTTTGCATTAGTGTGTTATGTTGTGAAATCCTAACTTTGACATAAAAGGTTTTATAAGTATTTCCCTGCCTGGAAAATTAGTTTTTGTTTCTCCTCTCTCTCTCTCTCTCTCTCTCTTTCTGTCTTTTTTTTCCTCCCCCTTTCTTTCTGCAGATTAAAAAAAGTTCATGAAGTTGCATCCCTCCTGTCCCTAATAGAAGAACTCCAGCACCACCATAGATTTAAAGTTTTGCTGTCATTGAACTGTTGGGAAGCAGTTAGAGGAAAAACTTACACCTTTTTTTCAAGTGGAACTAAAAGAGACACTCAGTTAAACCACCACCACCTTTTAAAGCTCATTTCTTTGCCTTGTTAAAATTAAATGTATTCTTTCACACGTGTGCTCCGGCCTCCCATGTTTTTACTTAACTCTGGAGTATGCAGCTCAGCTGCTGTCTCCTCGCAGACCTGATTTTCTGTCAGCTCTGGAATGCGAGGCAGGCCATTTGGGAAAATGTGTTTGGTGGCAGTGGTTTCTTGTTTTCTAAAGAAATCCTTTTGTTTATTTGATATCAAATGATTTTAACATCCTGATATTCAGTGCTTGAAGCCATGAAATAGTTAGTCTTCACTGAACTTTTTTCTTCTGGGTATTTAACATTGTTCCTTTATCATTCATGAAGTCAATTAATTTATATAAATCTTAAAGAGGAAAACTTTCAGGTAAGAAGTAGTTGAGAATGACACATTTTTAAAAAATTTCTCAAGTAGGATACTATGCTATAATAAGTATTTGTTGAGAAGATAATTTTCATGTGAGAAAATATTGTAAAAATCACTAGAAAAGGATCATTTTAGAATGGAAACAGATGTATCATTCACCTTACTCTAAATTGTGAAAGTGTATTTTTAACTAATATTCATGTTAAATTGGACCTTAATTTAAACAGTTTTTCTCTATGGGAAACCAATATATAGGTGTCACACAAATAAGCATAGTTATGAATTAAAAGAAATGAATGTTTTTCTCTTTTTGTTTATATATTGATATTACCTGGTAAAGTAGCTACAAGTTGCTAACAATTTTATCCAAGGAAAAACTCAGTCAGCACTACACTGCCAAGTGATTTCTGCTTAGTATATTAGATAAAAAAGAATTGAGTTATTTTTAGCAAAAACAGGTGACCCAGGGAGAGAAATTGCATCTAGAATAGGGGAAAGGCCATAAGCTCCCAACAGATTTCTAGTCAATTCGTTGATCTCTTTAAGTACCCTTTTTATCTTTTAGATTAAAGGACACATTCGAAAGGCTACCAGAAGTGTATGTGGGTAAGAAGAGGATATTTTTTTGTGAAAACAAAGCTAGCAAAAAGAGTAGGAGCGTGATGACTTCAGTTTTTATCTAAGACACATCAGGGTAGCCAGAGTCACATGAAGTTCTATTTCCTACCTTGCTGCTGCTTTTAACTAAACAAGTTGGGACTGCCCTAGTGAATTTCAAAGGCTTTCAGAAGATCCTGTCAGGATTTATATCCTAATATAAGACACCTAGCATTCAGACCTCACCATTCCATGGGATTCTGACCTACTTTTGTCAATTATTTTCACGTCAGATCTGCCCAGGGACAGAAATGTTGCTCTGTTTTCTCCTAATAAAACCAAATTAAGATGACAATGGATGCCCCCCAAAATTAAGCCCATTTCTGTAATATAGAAAAATTTCTTTTGTGGGTATCTTTTCTAACTACGTTCATGATTTTATCTTGTTATCTGTGTTTTATAACTATGTTACTATATATGCATATATATATATAGTAAGTCATATCTATATGACTTGTGTATATGACTTATTTGATTGTTATACCTTAAGTGGAATGACTGTTTCAGAAAACAGGGCTAGAAAGCAGATGTACTTGAAGTAAATGCTTTCTCAACAACTTCAGTATAAAATGGAATAGAAATGGGTGCTTGTTGAATATCTGCTATGTGACAGGCACTGCACTAACTGTTTGACATTTCATTTCTACATATAGGGTCCCTGCCAGGGGTTTTCCTTTGGAGGGGGGATGAGGGAAAAAGGCTCAAATGATTGCACCTGCTATGTTCCCACAGCAGTCAGTCTGGTCATCCAGTCCACTGTCAGAAGGTGGACATCTTACTCATTGTTGCTGGTACCATTTTTCCCTTGAGCTTGCCTGTCTAGAATATCTCTATTAGGACACTTCTTAACTATATATTTTATATTTGCTCTTCTTGAACTTCTTCCTTCAGGCTCCTTTGGTGTTTACAATGCTTGTCATCATTCAGTTGCAAGTCATACTTTGTTTGCAGGTGTTATGTTTATGCAATATGTTTTACTCCCCAGTTTTTTTAAACTTACAGGCTTCAGATAATCCAAGGAAAGTACATTTCATATGCAGAATTTCAGTCTATAAAATTTAAGTAGCAAACTGTTTATAAAGGCCTTGGGAAGACAATTTATCTCTTAAGTTCCCTAATGAAATAAGTTGTAAACCTGTAAAACTCATCCTCCAACACTAAATATAGTTCAGCAGGATGTGGGTTTTGCAGTCAGTACTAGGTAACTTTGTGGTCAGTTCTGTTTCCACAGAAGTTAAGGCCTCTGTGACTGATCAGGCCATTAGATCATTTACAGAAGTGACTCATGGCCCTAGGTTCTTTAGATGCGTGGTAGCCCTCAATTAAATGGAATCATATAATATTTGTCTTTTTGTATTTGGTGTATTTCACTTAGCATAATGTTTTCAAGGTTTATCCATGTTGTGGCTTATGTCAGAATTTCATTCCCTTTCGATGCTGAATATTCCATTGTATGGATATACCACATTTTGTTTATCCATTTATCTATTGATGGACATTT
This sequence comes from Monodon monoceros, assembly GCF_005190385.1. Taxonomy (NCBI): domain Eukaryota; kingdom Metazoa; phylum Chordata; class Mammalia; order Artiodactyla; family Monodontidae; genus Monodon; species Monodon monoceros. The sequence goes on along the minus strand of NW_021703768.1, from coordinate 63,183,278 downwards.
GGGTCATTTCCACCTTTCGGCTATTGTGAATAATTCTGCAGTGAACATTCATATACAAAGATTTGAGTCCTGCTTTCATTTCTTTGAATATATACCTAGGAGTGGAATTGCTGGATCATATGGTAATTCTATGTTTAACTTTTTAAGGAAGGGCTGGGTTTGAATTGAATTAACTTAAAAGACTCATAGAGCAAGGTACCTTCTCATTGGGAAATCACAGTTGTGGGGTTCGTACTTTGTTAATAGGTCTGTAAGTGATCCATTGGCCTCTTAAGTCATGCCTTCTATTCTCTTACCTAAAATATCTGTTGAGCACCTGGTATATCCCAAGAATAGAGACACAAGAGAGAAGCTCATACTTCAGTGCAGGACACAGACAGTTTACAGTGCATAAGTACTCTGATCAAGAGGACTAGCATGAGGGAGCCCAGAGGGAAGAAGAGTCAAGAAATATTTTCCAGAAGAGATGATACCTAGCTGAGTTTGGGTGGGGGAGTAAGAGCTAGCTAGTTGAAGGGGTGTAAGAGAATTGTAGAGAATGTGTCGTGTGCAAAGGCTTAGAGGGATGAAAGCATCGAGACATTTAGAAGGTTAGGATGGGTTAGTACACTGACACACAGGGTGTTAGGGAAAAGTATATGGCAAAAGATGGTGATGGAGGAGTAGGCGAAGGGTAGATCAGGAAAGACTTTGTAAGTCATATAAAATATTTGGGTTTTATTCTGAAGAAAATCTAGAGATATTGAAGGATTTTTTTTTTTTTGTAAAGAAGTGATATAGTGTTAAAATATATGGTTTAAAAGTCTAGTTAGTTCTGCAAATCATAGTAGTCCCTGTTGAGAGGCTGCTTTATGGTGGTTGTACTGGGATGGAAAAGGTGAAATGGATTCAGAGAGTATTCAGGAGGTAGAATGAGTAGGGCTTCTTGGTGGAATCAGTAGATGGCAAAGAAAAGAGAAGAATGTAGGATGATTCCTAGATCTCTTGAGTTGGACAGCCAGGTGTTAACCATCCCATTTACTCAGTGAATTCAACATGGGGAAAGGGTTAGTTTTGGTGGCGGCAAGACAAAGCAAGATGAATGATGGGTTAGATCTGTTTTGAGTTTAAGATGCCTATGGAATATCCAAGTAGAAATGTAGTTCTAGTTGGAGCTTAGGAGAAAAACATGAGCTGGAGATAGATATTTGGGAATTGTCAGCATATGTACTGATAATTGTAATTGAGAGCTTGAGAAATGGGGAGATTACAAGATGAAAATGTCACTTTGAGCCAGGTACAAGACAAGAGCTTGTGAAAGAGACAGAAGGAATGACCGAGAGCAGTGAGTAGACAGAGTGAGGGACTCGTGGAAGTGCAGAGTAGAGTAGCCAGATTTCACACGCAAATAAATAAATCAACAAATCAACTCATGTCTTGAGGCAATGATATTCCAGCCGTGTTCTGTTGAGACTCTTCATTAATATTTGATAAATATATTTGAACATAAAAAATTAAAAGCCAACAAACTCAGATATGCAGTTTATAACATTTTAAAATACTGAAATCCAGCAAACATCAGTACCAGGTTAACTCTTTTTGTGCAGATGCCAGAATAAAGCCATCTCTGATAAACTTCATGAAGAGCGCCTTGGTATTTCAAGGTGAGCTATTAAAGAACTGCTACCATTTCTTAATGTGAATCAGGACTTTCTCAATACTGTGCAACTGAAACAAAATACAGAAATAGGATCTACGTAAGATAATGTCTGTCTTCTGTAAACCCAGCCTCAAATGCTGTTTATGAAAATAACTTCACTTTTCTTATTGGCTTATTAAATTAAATGTTACATACCATTCTTTCTGTTAATATATTGGTTTTCCAGGTGGCTGTCATTTCTAAAAGGTTACAGGGGTGAGGGTCACTGTTTCCTAGTAGAACTTGGCTTATTATCTTTCTGTGGCTCAGCTGCCTCCCCTCAAAGTCAAGTTCTAGAGGCTTAAGTGTATTACATGTACCTTTTTGTGTTATTTTGATAATTCACCACTAGGACCAGATGACGTTTGTGTTTGCATTGCTATAGAAAGCTTTGAGAGTTACTATTTCTGTTATCTTAAATGATCCTTACTCTTTTTTTCATACTGATTCATAAACAGATAACTGTATACAAATTATCTCTGGTAGAAATTATCTCAAACAAGGACAACAACCACAAAATACTCTCTGTATTTGGTTTTAGAATGCTGTATGGTATATTTGATTTTTATTTCTAGTTTAAGTTAAAATTAGCTTGAATTCCTTGAGTAGACACGGCTTGCACTACTTGGGCAACAAATTAGAGCATGTTAGACATTCCAGGAAGAAAAGAGGAGCTACTGGTTTTCAAATTTGGCTCCAACTAATCCATAAAACTTGCAAATCACTTGTGAATTGTCAAATAAACTCTAACTTTTCAACCACCTTTGTTCATATTTTTCTTATGTAGTGATTAATCTTGGTCTCCTTTGGCAGAGCCTTTATTTTAGAATATATTCTGTGCATTAAAATCCCACGTTCTATATAATAGTATAAAACAGAATGTCACTGTCTATGGCACATGGCCATCTCACAACAGCTCACAACAAATTTTCACAGCAATGTCATGACCTAAGTGTTATTGTTATCCCCATTTTATAGATTTTATAGAGTCTGAGATTCAGCAAGATTAAGTGATGGGCCAAGTAAGAGGCAGAAGGAAGAGTAGAACACAGGTACTCTGCCCGCTAATCGTGTTCCCTTCCCACTCCATCGTGTCTGAACTATGAACGGCAGACCTTTTGTAAGAAGGCAGGTACAAAAATTTATCAACTCACGATATTTAACAATCTATCACTTAATGAGAAAAATCGTTCGTTTTCCATTTCACAAAGGTATTATGTCTTTGAATGCTTATCTCCCTGCTTCTCTCCTTTTTTAGAAAAAAAAAAACCCTTTATTTTCATTTTAATTATGCAAGTGGTTCATATATGCTTTCCTTTTTCAAATGTCTTTAAAAGTACAGATAAAGCAAATGTCACCCTTGATCTTTCAGTTCCAGCCCTAGAAATTACTAGTGTAATCTATTCCATGTATGTCCCTGCAGCATTTTTATATGCATTTATATACAACATATATGTGCTTATAGAAATAACTAGTTGTTTGGAGGGGAGGGAATACATAAATTTCATCAAATGGTATGTCTTGTTATAAATTTGCTGTTTTTTACCTAATCTCTTGGGAAGATCTGTGCAAGTTGGTACACATAGACCTACCTCATGCTTTTTAGCTTCTTCAGACTATTACATTTTGTGGATGGATGATAGTTTAGTTAAGCATTTCCATATTTTTTTCTTACTTTTTGTTCTATCCCCTTCTTTCTGACCTTGATGCTACTTTTTCAAGTATTAGGGATATTCAAGATTGATTAATACTCAGTTAATCAAGTCAAATGTTCCATAGTCCCTCTCGTGTCCCCGGGGAGTCAGAATGAACTCTGGATAAATAACTTTTCCTAAAAACTAAAACTCCAAAAAATTTTTAACTGGTCTTGATGAAAATCTTTCTAAATGACACTACACGCAGCAACCAGCAACATGCTTTGGATGCGGTCATCACTCAGTAAACGGGCTGCATGACTGAACACGCTTACTGTCTTAGAGAAGAGAAGATGCTCAGCGTAAATGTTTACCTTTGCCTAGTGACTTGGTCCACCAACCACTGTACAGGGACACCATCTGGGGATGCCTGGAGGACCCCCAAGGGTGTGTAGGACAGTTTAAAACCCAAAATGCTGTGCTTTATAGCCTTCGAAGTGGGGAAGAAGGACATAAGTTTAAAAAGGAAAGGAGATGCTTAAACTGTGGTGTATCCAGCTACTGTCTCCCTCTTACGCCAGGAGCCTTTTGTCACCTTAATGGTGGCTTTGCTTCTGGTCCATCCCCTGCCATATTTGGCTGTTCATTCAGTGAAAGATTTTTTGAGCACCTGCAATGTCACAAGGGACTGTGCTGGGCCCTGGGAATACAAAGATGATAAGACAGAGTCCCTACGCTCAAGAAGCTTATACTGTAGTGAAGGAAGAAGCATGTATGTTAGCCAATAAGTACCATAAGACATTAACCTTATCATGAAAGGAGTCATAGCTTCTGGGGAATATACAGAGAGGGGAGATAGTCAGTGTCATTGAGGAGGTGGCATTTGAATGTAAAAGATGAATAGCAGTCCACTTTGAAGATCAGGTGAATGGATGGAGAGCCGAGGAGAAAGGCTCATCACAAGAACAGAGGAGATGTGCTCAAATTCAGTTTAATGCCCAGTGGCTTAGCTTGGAGCATCAGAGCAGACAATGGTGGACAGATTCCAGATGGGACCTTGTCTTGTGTTCTCGGCAGTTCTGGCTCTTCCTAAAGGGAGTGGAAAGCCACTGAAACCTCAGGGCAGGGAAGTGGTGGGACTGGATTTACATTTTAGAAAAAGTAAGTCACTCTGGCCACAGTATCAAGAATGAATTCAAGACTATGTGAGGTGATGGAGGTGTTAACTGACCTATCCTGGTGATCATTTCACAACATATACATGTATCCAATCATCACGTTGTACACCTTAAACTCATGCAATGTTACATGTCAATTATATCTCAGCAAAGTTGGGGAAAAGAATGGGTTAAAGAAAGGTTCTGCAAGACCAGATTCAGGGTCAGGGTGGCTTTATGTTTGTTTGTTTCCAATTGTAGCAATCCAGGTAAGAGACAAAAAAAAAAAAAAAGGGAGTGATGCAAAAACAGCTGAACTAAATATGAGATGTTCAAGAGATATGTGTTGGGTGATATTTTGAAACTTCTAGTTTCTCTTTCTTTCCTGACATTTATCGTTCCTTTCCCTCCCCTGTACTCTCAGCAGTTCAGGCAACAGCAATGACGTCCTCTTCCCTGGCCCTCAGGATTGGGTTGTTACTGTAGTAATGAGAGAGGCAAGTCCCTACTTTTGAATTTCTCCCCTCAAATGAGGTTTTTTTTAGAAAGACCCTCCCTCCTCATGTCAAAGAAGAGGAATGGAAGGGAAACAAGACAATGAGAGGGCGGCAAGTATCACCAAGGAGCCCCGAGCACTGCCCCTCCTGCCAACACTGCCTGAGATGAGAGTTTGGGGGACAAATAAGTGAGTCCCCAGAGAGGATGGAGGATCAAAGTGCAGAAGACAGCTCTGCCTCAGTTTCCAAGTTTTGCCTGGAAGTTTCCTGGGGGTCCAGGGTGGCATAGGGAAGCAGCTGAGAAGTTCCCCTGCCTCACCCTGTCTAGCAGGCACAGAAGCCACTGGCAAAGGAGCCAGTGAATCGGGACAGAGGGTCACCTGCGTGGATCTGGCACCAATGACCAGATGGACATCTCAGTGGATGCTGGTACAGAAACATGCCAGTGACGAGGGCCAGAGGGAACCAGCCATGTAAGCAAATGCAGCATCAACAGAAGTGGATAAAGAGCAAGGACCCATACTCTCCAAGTCCCCCCAGGCGCTTGATACGAGGTGAAACTTAATTGTAACTGCAGGGAGGAGGTGGTAGAAGGGAAACTCTGATTGGCTGGGTTTATGTTGAATTGACAAAAACAATTTCTGCTGCTATGCAGAATGTATTTTAGAACAAAATTATATTCTTTGCACACTCTAGTTGTGGCCTGGGAAAATGTATCCACTAGCAGTAGACATTGCAGGACTTGGTAACTGTCGAGGACTTCTAGGTTTCCAGATTGGGTTTGAAGAAAGATAAATTCCGTTTGGATCTGGTGAGTTTGAGGTACTTCTCCAGAAGCCTCATGGATCTGAAGCTTGGAAGAGAAGTGTAGGCTGAAGAAATGAATTTGAAAGTTACCAGAAAACAGCCTATTGGTGAAGCCATGGGTAGATGAAATCAAACAGAGGGTGAGGATTACAGGACCGGAGCCCTGGAAAGCCCTGACATGTAAAAGGGTGTGCAGAGAAAATGGAATTAGAAAAGAGCCCATGAGGAAAGGTCCAAAGTAAACTAGAGAACAACTAGCAGGTGACACCAGATAATCCAATTGATAGCTCTCATTTAATTTTATACTAAATCAATAGGATCCACTCCAGGATAGTTCATGGATACAAACTAAAATTCTTTGTGACATCTCTTCTCCTTATTATCCAGGAAATGATCTTCCTCATGTCCAAACTCAAGGCCACATTCTGGTTGCCTGAGGATGCCGGGATTCCGACTACGAGGGCCTAATTTGTGTTAAAATGGTGAAGCCTTACTTATTTCCATAGTGTTCCTGCAAGGTAGATCGTAGTTCATGTACACGGAGAGCATTTTTGCATGTTATGCCAAGGAGCTGTCAGGACTTTTTTTTTCACTATCTTACCCAATTCCCCTTTTAAGAAAAGAGCTCTCACAAATTATTTTCAGAGATTAAGACTAAAAAAATTTGTTCTTTTGACCTGTGCTTCTTATTTCTAGGCATTGACAACTACATACATCCATTATTCCCTTATCACCCTGGCTGCTAGGAAGCTCAAGACCAGATTTTGGGCTTAATTGCTGTAGGGTTCCTCAGATAGGTGTTCTTAGAATTCTAGGTTTTTTTCTTCCTTTTGGCCCTTATTTATTTGTTCCTGTTCCTGTTTTTTTGCTCAGTAGTTTGATTTTGTTATACTGGCCTGATGGTACTCATATATATATGTATATATATATATTTTTTTTTTGGAGGGGGGAGGCTTTTTTTTGGAGGGGGGAGGTCTTCATTGCTGCACAGGCTTTTCTCTAGTTGTGGCGAACAGGGACCACTCTTCGTTGTGGTGCGCAGCCTTCTCATTGCGGTGGCTTCTCTTGTTGCAGAGCATGGACTCTAGGCATGCGGGCTTCAGTAGTTGCAGCGTGTGGGCTCAGTAGTTGTGGCTCGTGGGCTCTAGATCGCAGGCTCAGTAGTTGTGGTGCATGGGGTTAGTTGCTCCGCGGTATGTGGGGTCTTCCCGGACCAGGGGTGGAACCTGTGTCCCCTGCATTGGCAGGCTGATTCTTAACCACTGCACCACCAGGGAAGTCCCGGTAATATTTTTATAGTAAGCTACTTCAAATCTTTTTTTGAGTTTGGCAAGAATTAGAATAGCTACAAAAAAATAAAGGATATGTCATCATAATTTTGCAGGGTTTTTTTAACCTGTACGTCTAAGGCTAGCCATTGGTCTATGTTAGTAACTGTCTTCATTTATTAGTTGCAAAGTTCATTCTGTTGAATAATTCAGAGAATCTTTCTTTCTCTATAGTCAACCCATATATTAACGATAGCAAAACTTAAACATGTGATTGCTTGATGTTATAGAGCATTTAAGAAAACAAGGTAACCCCAGTGAAGTGATAAAATTAGCTTTCCTCTTTTGTCTGTTAGCTCTGCTTATCTGTCATGGCACATTGGTTAGAATAGTGGCCAGTAATCTTATGTCATTGACATAAATTTTTTTTCTCCATATCTCATGTCAGAGCTGATAACAAGCTTCTTACTCTGACTGTTGAACTATCATGAGGAAGAACTCAACAAAAATAAATAATAGCATATGTACTGTGCTAGGTTCATAACTGTGGGCATGCTTTCATTTGTCACATCTTTTGGACTATCACATCTGTTTTAGGTGTCAGGATCTACTTTTACCATCACCAGTGAGGAAGATACAAGGCTTTCCTCCAAGGTGAAGACTGAATGATTGAAAGAGACTTTGTCAAGACAAAATTTTTCCCCAAGAGTCCTGCCAAAGATTGGGCCCTGGGGAGGATGCACCATGTAATTCTCCTTTTCCTCCACTGGCTACTAAGTTAACCTTTAAGCCACATATGCCAGGTTAGAATGCAGTCACCAATCACCATTGCTTTAATTCTCCCAACTTAGATGGCGCTTAGCCACCTGAACTGAAAGTTGGATGAAACTCTCCTTTGAATAAGGCTCATCACAGGACTTAATGTAGCCTGCTTCCTCAGCCAGTGCCTGCTAAATACCAGCTTGGACCCCAACAAAGAGAAACAAGGTCCAAACTCTCCTTTTGGCTAATGATTTGATTGTCAAACCAAGATGTCTCAAACCTATAATTCTAGTTTTAATTGACTGCATTCTGTTTGAAAGAGCAATAGCTTCAGGGGAGGAGAGTAAGAACTTTTATTAACCACAGAGTGTGTATTGGGCCCTGGACATGTCAGGTCATTTGGTCCTTAAAACAGCCCTGGGAAGGGCAGTAGTGTCTCTGCTTCACAGAGTAGCACCCAGGGACCCCAGGAAACCAGTGGTCACCCAACGCCATATAACTAGCAAAGAGTGGAATCTAGTTTGAACTCAGATGGGCTTGACTCCTTTTTTTCTTTAAGAGGCATGTTTTTCTTTGCCAACCTCAACAACGAGAGAAAAAGAGGCAGAAAGATAATCTAAAAAATGGAGTGACTGCTCACTTAAGAGGCTGTAACAAGATTGGAGCTTGGTGGCTATTGCTAGAGTCTCCACGGCAGGGTCCTTAGGAAGATTCCTAAATTGCTGACCGTGACTCATTCAGTCCTTTCTGTTGCCTGATTTTACCATCTGATCACAAGACTGTGCTGTAACTTTGGAGTGAAAAAACAAAGCTAAGAATCCATACAGTATTCTCAACTCCCATCTAATGCTGTGATTCCTGAGATGCCTACTTTATACATAATGGGGGAAATGCATGCAAGGAAGTTACATGCAGTGACTGAACAACACTCCAAATACAGCTTCCCACTTGTGCCAGGATAGACTCATTCATGTGGACTTAGAGGAGCCTCAGGGACAGGTTTTTGGAAAATCAGGCCTTGGGGTTCTGGAAGCTTAGTACTCTTACTACAGAGCACTCCTGTTCCTGTCTCATCCCCCGGAAAGAGTCCTGGGGTTGGGGTTGCTGGAGTCGGGGTCAAATGAGGGGTCAGTAGTAACAAAGGTGATGACACCCCCTCATTCCTCCACCTAGAGAACCTTCTTAGCCTTTCCCTAGACATGTTCTCTAGTAAAGAACTCCTTCCACTTCAGCCTTGCTGGGATCCACAGATTTCAAAATGAAGATTTTTGTTCTGCCTTGTCTAAACACTGAGACAGTTTTTGTTGCAGACTGGGAGCTGGCAGCAGCTCTCCAGAGCCAGGATATGTAGAATTCCTTAAAAACATGCAGCATGGAGCAGCATGAAAACCTTAGAAATGCTTTTGAGAATCAACTTAATCTTCCAGCTCTGAAATCAGCTACATGATGATGGGGGCTTTTGTTTTCTTTGCAGAGCCTAGGCTCCCTTTGAGAAAACTGACAAATTTGTAAATGTGGTAAAGATAACACTTTTCAATAAGCTGTTATTTCTCCCTCTTTATTATTTGGGTCAAAGAATTTTTTGAATTTCATTCCAATTCTTTTCACTTTGTGTATCAAGAAAAACAGTCATAGCAAGAAAGACTTGACCAATATATTCTTTTCATATCACAAATTCTCTTCTCAAAGTTTTTTTCTGGGAGGAATGAAAGTAATTTTATTTGTTGTTGGGTTATGGTCAAGTACTTGCAAATGACATGTTTTTTTTCCATGAAATAGGCACTTTCTGATCTACCTGATTACAATACTTAAAACGTTATACATCCAGTGGCGTCTCATCTAAAATGATTTGTTGTTACTGCTAAAGATGATTTTACAAATACCCCTCCAAGTGACAACAGAAAGCAGACATGAACTGATTTTTTAAATTAGAATTTTGTTAGCCTTATGTTTTGGATTAAGAAAGAGATGTGGTCAGTTAATGGTTTTATTCCATTTTTATTGCAAACAAGAATGAAAAAGAGAAAAAATATTTTCACACTGGATTCCCCTTGAATGAATTCAAGCAAAGTTCATTACTAGTGGTTTTGCATCTGGCAAAGGTGTAAAATTGTGCCCATAGAGGTGTTGATTTGCTCCAATTCAGCAGGGCCCAGCCCTTTGGTGGGCAGTGCTGGCATGGGAGAAGTGGCCTTCTCTGCACATCTGTTAAGTCCCAGGGGCTTCTAGGGTTTGGTCAGAAGCTCATGCTAAAAACGATCTTTTTCCCCACCAGATTCTAGGTAGAAAAGGTATGTCATCCATTCATCTGTTGATGGACACTTAGGTTGCTTCCATCTCCTGGCTATTGTAAATAGAGCTGCAGTGAACATTTTGGTACATGACTCTTTTTGAATTATGGTTTTCTCAGGGTATATGCCCAGTAGTGGGATTGCTAGGTCGTATGGTAGTTCTATTTTTAGTTTTTTAAGGAACCTCGGGAATAAAGACGCAGACCTACTAGAGAATGGACTTGAGGATACGGGGAGGGGGAAGGGTAAGCTGGGACGAAGTGAGAGAGTGGCATGGACATATATACACTACCAAACGTAAAATAGATAGCTAGGGGAAGCAGCCACATAGCACAGGGAGATCAGCTCGGTGCTTTGTGACCACCTAGAGGGGTGGGTTAGGGAGGGTGGGAGGGAGACGCAAGAGGGAAGAGATATGGGAACATATGTATATGTATAACTGATTCACTTTGTTATACAGCAGAAACTAACACACCATTGTAAAGCAATTATACGCCAATAAAGATGTTAAAAAAAAAAAAGGTATGTCATCCACTATAAATGATGACTGGATCTTTTCAGACTCTGACAATATGAGCCACATCTTAGGACTATGCAGTTCTTCCTGACATTTCCTTCCATGAACAATTGCACACAATTCCACACACTTGTGTTTGCCATTCAGTGTTCTTCACACACATGGGACCTGCAACTCTGCTTTTGACAGGCTCCTCATCTCCCCAGGCCCCCGTTTCTTTCTCTGCAAATGAGGGAAATGGCCTATAACTCCTTCCAACCTCTTCTTCCATCTCTAGAATATTCAATACATTAAGAGGACAGGGTTAAGAATCATTGCTTCGAAAGAAACTCTAAGATTTCTATCATCTGAGGGCAAAGGTGGGCCTGCAAGTCATTTATTGTCTCAAAAAATTAAGACCTTTCTTTAAACATGGACCTACCATATGATCCAGCCATTCTACTCCTAGCTACTTACTCAAGAGAAATAAAAACATGTCTGCACAAAGACTTGTACGGGAAGCTTTATTCCCCCAAACCACAAACTGGAAACAACCCAAATGCCCATTAATAGATGAAAGAATAAACAAAATGTTGTACATCCATACAATGCATTACTATTGAGCAATCAAAAGGAACAAAATGATACATGCAATAACATAAATGAATCTTATTATGCTGAATGAAGGAAGCCAGACACAAGACGACATACTGTACATTCTGGTTATGTAAAATTCTGGACAATGCAAACTAATCTATTACAGTTACACAAGGCAGGTCAGTGCTTGCCTGTGGTTTGCAAAAGGTACAAGGGACCTTTTTGTGGAGGGAAATATTCTGTATTTTGATTGTGACGGTAGTTTCACAGGTGGATGCAACTGTCAAAGCTCATCAAAATGTGCACTTTAAATGAATACAACTTATGTAAATTGTTTCTCAAAGTTATCAGGGGAAATTTTTTTGTAAGCTCTTGACCAATCTGAGGCTTGAAGAAAATACATAATGGGCAGCGGATAAAGTTTTGAGGGCCCATGATATCAAAAAAGGATTGATAAACTCAAAATATTCTTAAACATTCTGGAAAGCCCTTTAGTTTCTGGGCAGCATGTATGAATTTGTAGGAAAGTAATTTATCTTCTGATTTCAGGTAAAGCCCAGAACAAAGAACTGCCTTGGAAGCTAAGCAAGGTATGTTGCTCCACAAACAAAGGCAGGTACATGGTGGTGGGCAGCTTCCTGTCTTTGCAGCAAGTCAGGCTCCTTTATACCGATTTCTTCCTTCACTCTGCCCGAGGTGGTATTTACAGGTCTACTCAGGGGTGGATTCCATTCTACTTTATGAATGTCTATTCAGAAAAACTAGAAAGCTGTAGGGCATATTCTTCCTTTATAGGCCACATGGGGCGACTGATTTTAGTTGGCACCACTTGTAGAATCACAGGATGTGAGATTTGGAAGGAGCCTCAGAGATTCTCCTGTCCAACTTCCCAAAGGAGGAAGCTGAGGCCCAGAGAGGGTAAGTGAGTGGCCTAAGAACACAAAGCACCAGCAGGACTAAAAATCACTGCTCTCCGGGAGTCTCTCCACTTTAATACACTGGCTCATCACTTATTGAAAAAGTACAACCCAAAATCTCTAGCCAGATCCTAAATCCAGGCTTAATTAGCCTGCTGCACCTTTATTTTTTAAAATTTTTAAAATGTTTTATTTTTTTTAATGAAAGCTGTAAAATGGTTGGATTCTAGCTGAGAGAAAAGCAGCAGATTCCCAGTTCCGGCCCTACTGCGAGGAAACGTAAGGATCAAACCTCAGCCCGGGCATGAATGTGAGGCATTTATGATTCTTGTAGAACTTGGCAGCAATTACAAAAGCCTGCTCCATGGTGGAAATGACCATGTTAAATTTCCATTCTTATTTGCATTTGCAAAAATAGAATAAAATTATTTCTTGGGTAGAAGCATCCTCTGTGACTGGGAAGTGCTTCTTGTTCGTTGCTGCCCCTTTTACTCTTCATATATTTCCCCTTGATGGCTGTTGATATAGCAGATATTTCATACAGAGAGAACATTCATCACAGCAGATTCTTGATTGAAGTTGAGTCAGATTCTGCCGTGAAGCAGCCACTGCCAGGGAGTAAATTAGGCCTCTCTGGAAGCTCCACCACCACCCAGTCTAATATGGCTTTAATTTCCAAACTACAGTTTGGCAGGGCCAGGTCTCAGCACTGTCCCCAACCTCCTCCTCTTGCATCTGACCCCTCGGCGCCTGGGTTTCACGGGGCTGAGACGTCCCCTTGGGGGTCGTGATATTGCTTCCCAGGGGTATCTGGATGGCACCTGCCAGCTGGTGCTGGTGCAGGGGAGATAAAGATGATAGCTGTGTAATTTAGCAGTGCCCTTGGCCCTTTGGTTGGCCGGTGTGCTGGTAACATGTTTTGCTCTTCCCGCAGACTCCCCAGAAGGTCTGTTGTAGAGTTTGGTAGAATGACTAGGATGGTAACTTCTGGAAGAAGACTTCAGATTTTTGGAATCACCCCAAGCGGAAGAAGCAATATCGGCGGCCCCTGCTTCTGTGAGGGGGCTCCTGGATCACCAAGCGACGGCACGTCCTGGAGGTGTCGGCAGTGCTGGGGCCCACCCTTCCCCGTGGTGGTGTTTTCTGGGTCACTCTGTCTTGTCCTGAGGGCCATGCTGTGCCGTGGCTGCGGGACACACCTTTCGTGTGTGGGCACCGTGGATGGGCGGGTCTAACCCTGTACCCAGTGCGTCCCTCCACTGAGCACCGTGAGGGACAGACTCCCTAACACTGCCGACACCTGTGCATCCACAAGGGCATTTGTCAGCGCTGAATTCCTTGTTGAGCAAGTGGATAATAAAGGTACTGACCTTAATGGTCTAATCAAACCAGTGTAGTAGTGACACAAGAAATCATTGAAAAACTGTGGGCGAGGAGCTGAAACTTTCTCTAGAAAGTTCATTAGTGACCAGAATAGATTACATAATCTACATACAATCATGGAGAATTGAGATGGGTACTTGAAAAAAAAAACCCAACAAAAAAACATTCTCCCCACCTCCTCTAATCCTTTGAATTTAAATCATTCCCATCATTGAGGTCAAAGGTGTTTGGGCCACCTGAAGTACAGAATTAATTTTCTTCTCCATTTTCTATTGATTTATTAATTATAAATGTAGTCTTTTGTTTACCTAAGAGACAGGAATACAATTGCTATTTCAAGTCACTTTTACTTTCTATTTACTATTTTTTTTTTATCAGCACACAAGCATGTTCTAGTGTCTCTTACCTTTAAAAAACTAATCCCCCCTTAGTCCTTAGAGCTATCAGTTGATTCCTCCCCTCTTCACTGAAAAACTTCTGAAAGAATTGTGGGCTCATGAATTATCTCCATTTCTTATCTTTCCATTTGTTCTTCAGACTTCTCCACTCTGGCTTCTGCCCATACTGCTCTGCCAAAAGTGCTCTCTCCAAGGTAACCAGTAACCTCTATGTTGTCCATTCCGGGGAGCATTTCTGAGTCCTCATCTTCCTGGAATGCTCCTTGGAGGACCATCTGAGAATCCTTCTACTGCACACGGAAGAAAAACCAACTCACATTGTGGCAAACAAAGCAGTGAGTTTATCGTATGGTTTCTTTAATAATTTTCTCCCCTCTACTTCTCCCTTCTTTCTGGCATTAATCAGATATTAGATTAGTTGAATTGATCCTCTATCTTTTCTATCTCCTTAGCTGTTTATTCAGCTCTAAGAGTTCCTTGCCTATCTTTTAAACCTTGTATTGCATGTGTAATGTCAGCTGTCAGTTTTTCTCAGTGTCCTCCCTTGTTCTCAGATGATTCCTTTTTATTGCAACACATTCTTGTTTCATGGATGTAGTATTTTGCCTTACTTTTCTGGCAAAATTAATTTTAATTTTTCCTACTACTTCCTGAATTGTCTGTTTTCTGAGTTACCTTGTTTGTTTTGGTCTCTATTGTGTGGGGACTTTCCGAAAATGTCTGTGACTCAAAGTAGTCTGTTCATATTCTACAGGGAGACCCTGGGAGCTCTAGGGGACCAAGAGGGTGGAGCTGGTGGACTGGTGGCTTTGGGGGTAGGTTGATTGGGTGGGAGGCCAGCTTTGTCATTTGGTAAATCTCCATCTCTCCTCACACCCAAATATTACCATGTGCTGGTCTTTTGTCTGGGGTGATTTAGTTTCTCCGGAAAGGGATCTTCCGGACTCCCGGGAGGGGGGGTGGGGACAGATGCCTCGCTGAGAGCCATGTCAGAACCAAGCAGGAGGAGGCCAGGGGCCTTGTGATTCTGAAGGTAGATTGTAACTCGATCCTACAGTGTTCAGCATTACCTCTGCCCTCCTCTTGGACTGCTATTTGAGTCTAGATCTTCTCTGGCTCACTTTTTCCAGGGAATGAACTTCTAGACTCTTGCTGTGGGAAAGGAGGGTCTGGAAGGTGGGGGAAGGGAAGGTCTCTTGCTCCTGTTTGAGACTCCCACCATTCTCCCTCTTTTCACCCGATACCTCTCCCCACCTTTCACAGAACACAGTGCCCCCCAGCGGTGCCAGACCCCTCAGGACTCGGCCGGCTCCTCAAGTGTCTCACTGCAAGCTCTCAGGTCAGCTCCCTCCACTCGCTTAAGCCGTTTACCTCCCATACATCTTTCAAAGGCTGCACATTTTTTGTCCATAATTTTCTCCTCTTTTGTTCTTTATTCCTTTACTGTCATGTTAGGGCTTTAGGAGGGAGTATCAATTAAGGCATGTTTCAAGCCACCATATTTAACTGGAAGTATGTTGGCATTCTTTATAACTTCGGATTATATTTTGATTCTTTAGGTCTGCCTTTCCACAGAAAGTCAGAAAATAGAAATTCTGACTTTTTCAGCTACACCCAGTTCTTTCTACAAAGAGTAAACATGAAGGTAAGGATTTTTGTTGTTAATTTAAAATGTTGCCTGTTACATAATATTCATTTTGTGTCATGTAAGTGAAATTATGTTCTATTGAAGAAAGAAATGTATATGGTTATTGCTGCTTTTTCAAATTATCCAGGAGCATCTATCCTACTCTCAGATGTCCTTGCTTCTAAGTTACTCAGATCTTTGCAGTTCTTTGTGAAGGATTTTGGTATCAGATCTTCCGAGTAATAATAGCTAACATTCATATATGTGCCAGGCACTCTTCTGTGCCCTCATCTAACCCGTACAACAACCATATGAAGTTGGTATCATTATTTGTCTCTCTCTTTGGAACACAAAACTGAAGCACAGAGAGTAATATGTCCAAATTCACATGGCTAGTGTCTCAAGAGTCCTTGCTCTTCACCACTATGCCATGCTCTGTTGCAAAATCTTTTTCTTCTATCTGATGAAACTTCTAAAGATTTTCCCACCTACTTCCCCAGAGGAAACTTACAATATGAAAACACCTAGAGAGAGAGTTTAAAACACACACACATGCACACACACAGCCAATTAAAAGAAGCTGTGTAGACCGGAAGTCTGAGATGAGCTGGTTTTTCCACTGGAGCACTAAATTTGGCTCTGATTTACTGTCAACTAATTTTAAAAAGTGAAATGTTAGATTATACGGTTCTCATTGTTTTGTAGAGCAAGCATGCACATTATTTTTCAGAGAAAAAAGTTTTTGGCAACTGAATTCTAGAAGCAATTTCTACAATGCTAATGAAAGAACTCTAGGGTTTTTAAAAAGCTTTTTATTGGAAATGTAATACATAATCAGAAAAATACAAAAACATAAACACACAGCTTAGTGAATTATTATAAAGCGAACCCCCATCTCACCACTACCCTGGTCAGGAAAGAAAAGCTTAGCCCCACAGAAGCCCTCTGTATGCTCCTTTCTGGTCATGAAGCTCTGGTCTCCCCAAACGTACCATTATCATGACTTTCGTGCCAATCATCTTTTTTTTTTCTTTCTGTTAGTTTTACCACCTAAATAATATCCTAAACACTATAGTTTAGTTTTGCGTATTTTTTAAAAACTTTGACTGGAATCATGTATATCTATTTTTGCTTTTTCTCGACTTTATGTCAGTGAAATTCATCCAGATTATTTTGTGTAGCTGTATTCATTTTTATTCTATAGTACTCCATTGTCTGAGTATACCACATTTTAGGGATATACCACAACTGTCCGTTCATCAGCTGATAGACCCTTGGGTTGTTTAGTTTTGGGCTATTAAGAAGAATGCTGCCTTAAGCATTCTTGCATATGTCTTCTGATTCAAGGATACACACATTTCAACTGGGTCATTGGGTGACCATATTTTCTTTATGTCTCTTCCCATCATGTTCCATCTATACATGTCTATATCCAAATTTCCCCACTTCATAAACATACCAGTCATAGTGGAATATGGCCCACCCTAATGACCTTATTTTAACTTGATTACCTCTGTAAAGACCCTATCTCCAAAAAAGGACACATACTGAGGGTCAGGACTTCAACATATGAACTTTTTGAGGGAAACAACCAAGTTGGTCATACTAAAACAAGGGACAATTCTAGAAAGAGGACAGTTTGTGCATAGGCCCTAAGGTAGGAGACAGATTATACACAATGCTAGAGCTCAGTAAGCCATGAGGCTGATAGGAAGGGCCAAATCACATTCAGCCTTATAGTCCGTAGGAAGGAGATTTGGGATTTTATTCTAAGTGCAATGGAAAGTAACCAGAGGGTCTTATGCAGTGGAGAGACATGATCTCACCACTTTTGAGTGGAGGATTAGCTGGAAGGAGACAAGAGTGGCAGTGAAAGATCAGTTAGGAGGCTACTGCAGTACCCTACTTGAGAGATGAATGTGGTCTGGACCAGTGTAGGGGTTAGGGACAGAGAAAGCAGTGGATGTATGCCAGATGTAAAATGGAGTTAGGGTTGATAGGACTCGTTGGATACGGAGGATGAGGGTGAGAAGGGCAGCAAGGATAACTTCCAGGTTCTGAATTCCAGAACTGGATTAAAAAAAAAAAAAAAAGAAGAAGGAAGAAAGAAAGAAAGAAAAGATAAAACTGAGAAGGATTGGATCCAGGTTTTAATAGAATAGGAGTCAAGGGAACCATTTTGGACATGTTATGCTTGAAATTGCAGGAAGCATCCTAATGAAGAGATCACAGGGCAGTTGCATACATACAGATCCAGTGTTCCGAGAAGAGGTACAGGCCAGATAAAATTGGGAATCGTTATGACACAAATGTCATTTAGAACCATGGGGAAAGGTAAGACTAAGAAGATTGAGAAAAGGGTTATGAAGAAAGTCTAGAAATATGGCTTACATGTAGTGCAGTGAAAGAACTGCTGGAGTCGGGGAGGTAACATTCTACGTGTTACCTTCCGATGATTCACCTTCATGCAATACCAAAGCTTAGATAACATCAGAGAAACTCGTAACTGAAATGTAAAAGCCTTTCAGCAAGTTCTGGGTCACAGGGAATTTATTGTTGCATCTTCTGATGGTTGTTGGAAGAGTTAACCTTCTGTTTCAAAAACTTGGCCCTGACCCACACACTTGCCGGGGTAGGCCATCCTATTTCTGACAAGAGGTGGGTCACAAAGTGGCCTGTAGATAAGACCAGAGAATTTTTAAATTGAGATTTGAGCCACTGGAACACTTGAACTTTTACTTAAAGAAGATTCCAGAGGTTTGGGTCTTTAAGCATGAAAAAGATCATTTTGGCCTAAAACATTTACAGGATGTTTTTGCCAACTGGACTACTTCCACCATAGAGCCATAGTGTGGCTTTTGCATAATGTAATTTTGAATAAGATTATATTGCAAAATGCCCACGTTGGCTACTTTCCCTCATCTCACTCCTCTCCCAAGTCAATAATGTGAATTTACTGTTCTAGCATAGATAGATATTTACACACTGTAGAATATCTGCAAAATAATTCAGAGTAGTGCTTCTTATTCTAAATCTTTCATTAAGCAGTTTTAGGAATAACTGTGATTGATTCCTGCAAGACTTCCTTTTCTTTCCATTGGAAAATGGTTACAAACAAGCTAAGGTTTCTTTGAAGTTTGCCAATCTATCATCTTCAATTACACAAAACATCTGTTGGTGGAGGAAGTTCAGTGCCCTTGAGGATGAGTAACTTTTTAATTGTTCTTGGTGGTAAACTATTCCAATAGAAACTGGCCAGTGGCTTTAGTTGCTTAAGGCTTTTCCTCAAAAACCATTATCATCATACTCATAGACCTGCTATAACTTGATAAAAGGACTTTTAAATATTTCAGTATAAAAGGCCGCCAGATAACCACAGAGATAGACTAAGACATTTATTCAGGGTTGAAACGATTCAAACTGGCTGCAGTCACCGGGAATTTTCTAGCTCTAGAAGCACATGAATACAGATAAGTTGCTGAGGCCAAGAGAACACCCCAGCATCTGCAACTCTCAGACGTCACTGGAAGTGAGACAAATAATGGTCTAGGAGTTTTTATGTGGGGATATAGATGTCCCTATGACTCTCCTTGCAGGAAATATGTTCTGGGGAACAAAGTTCTTAAAGCCACAGAGCATAATAGCACTATGTTACACCTAAAGCACTTCAAAGGAATCTGCTATATCACTCATTCATGTCTTAAAATAAGTTGCCTCTGAAGAGATTTGAACTTAATAGCTTTTTTTGGACTGACTTTATTTGAATATTATTTGAAGTCACATCTAGATGTCTTTGAAACTCTGTTTTTATTCTTCTTGAAAATGTTTAGTGATCAAGTGTTTCTCTAGCACATCTCAACACAGGAGACTCAGGCCTAGTTTTAGCCTAGAATGAAGTGCTCTTCTCCAGACCATCTGAAGTGAACGCTGAGCACCACTTGCATCTTAGAGGGTTAGGGTTAAGAGGAAGTTGAAGATGCTGTGGGAGACAATTGGGCAGGGCAGTGTTTAAAGCAAAGGCTGCCAAACCAGTAGTCACCCCAGACACGTTTAATATCTAACCCTTTTCTTGTGCCTCATATGAATTGTGAAGATTAAATCAGATTCTGTGATTCTTCCTTTCATGTCTTGTTTTCCTTTCAATGTTCTGATTAAGAATGTTGACACACAAGAAAGGCCAGACACCTACTGCCTATGTGCTTTCCAAATGAACATACCTGATGGAATTTAGATTATGATGAGATAAGAACAGCATTTTAGAAACATGTTCAGGTGGAAAGGCATGAGCTGAGCATGAAAATGTAGATACTAGAGGTAGACTTAGGAGACCACAGTTGGCCCACAGAAAGCCTTGTGGCATTGGTGCACGATTTCCTTAACCAGCAATGGAGCCAGGAAGCCCAGGACTCTACAGCAAGGCCTGGCCATTGGAATTGGTGACAGGGAAGAAAGATGCTTAACGGCCTGAGTATATGAAGTCCTCCACAGCAACAGGAAGAGCAGGTAGAAGAGGCAGGAATGAGGGGAAGTAGGAAGTGACTGTGGTTAGAGGATGGACCCGCTTGAACTCTGCAGAAGAATTAACGGGTCAGCAGTCTGTTAGAGGTTAAGCTGACAAATAATAGTTGAGTTTAGAGAATGGCGAGAGCACAAAACTGGTGAGCTCTTGTGAACAAGCAAGATTAGTAGTAGAGAGCTCTGGAGAAAATGTTAGCAGTGAGGAAGAACTAAGTCTCTGGTGAGCAACAAAGCTGTGGGTCACTGTGGGAAAGGTATCCACTTGGCACTGGGACAGAGCGCTTGGGAAATGTGCTTAAACTTCAGTAACTGTCAGAAATAGACGGTATGTTGGTGGGTTTGCACCAAAGAATTTTAAACCTCTTCCACACAGCTTCCTGTAGCAAAGAAATGAAGTTTCAACCAGTTTATAGAACTCAGCAAGGTCAGGACGAACGACGGAATCACAAAGGACTAAGGAATTCCACAGGGCCTAGATTTCCAGGGGAGGCTGTCGCCTGTCTTGGTAAGTCACCCAGTAAGCCCATTCCAAACCAGCCACAGCATGATTTTCCCAAGGGTGGACTAGGATGTACTGTGTTGAGAGCTGAATTAATGTGTTAACTAACTAATTCGTTTTGAGGCAGAAGGTGATTCTATCAGTTTGGCTAAAGCGCTTCTATTAAGTCCATTCTCTAAACTCTCACAGAAAAACTATCTAGTAATCAAAGCCCTCTGTTTAGTTTCAGATATATTTATGGAGGGAATACATGGAAGTAAGGCCCTTCCTTGGGAGAAATGTCTCCCTTAATCTCCCCCAATTTAGAGGATCACAAATTGACTGCTAAAAAAATGAAAGGCATTTAAGGACCTTCCAACTTTGGAGGTCAACATTTCTAAACCATATTTTGTTACAAACAGTGGTTGGGAAGAGGCAGAAGTACAGGGGTGGAGAGTCTGAATCCTGTTCATCATGTGGTAACAAATGCACAACTTGCTATGCTCCTTCCTATTAGAAATGAAGTGACATTATATACCACCATTGCTATTTTAAACAAACAAAATGAGCTTAACTCAATAAATATCTTTTATTAAAGAAAAAAGGAATATTGTTAAGCACCAAAACTGTATGTTGTTATATTGCATGTACAAGAAGAGAAAGGGGATTGCAATACTTAGTGTACAAGTACTTTGAAGTCGTGAGTGTAAAAAACATGAAATACAAAGCGATACAATAATTACAATGCAGAAAGTTTTGCACTAAAGAGCAAAAGGCAACAGTCAAAACCATTACTGGAGATTTCATAGTATTGCTCTAAATGCTTGCTTAGTTTTTTTTCTTTGTACTTTTAATACTTTAGAATGTTAACTGAGCATATTTAAGTACTGTAAAATTTGCAGGAGTTGTCACTTACATTCTGCACACTGTCCATTTAGTGTAACGGTGTTAAAGCCATCCTGAAAAGCCAAGCACAGTGTGCTAGTGTTTTGCTTAATATTGCACAAAGCTAGTAAGTGGTGAATTGGTTTGCCATTAAAATTTTCATTTAACCAGAAAGGCTAAAAGAACATACCAGTTTCATTCGCCCTAATGGGCTTTTATTCATGCAAAAGGATCTGTAGCCTTCGATTTTTCATAAATTATACATTATGGTTTCACACTTTGCAAGACATATAGTACAATAAGAAATTCAATGGAACAGTGGGGATTCTGTCCAAGTCGAAAAAGTCAGAAGTCACTTGCATGGGTTGTACTGTCTACCCTTCTTTGGTCACAAATGAAGGGAAAATGTCATCTTGTGATTATGAAGAATTCTTAAAACCAATATAATTAGTACTGGGAAAAGCTGGAATAACCTGTTGCACTCTTTGATAGTTAACCGCAGAACATGCAAATTAAAAAAAAAAAATTCCCTTGTTAAAACTGAACTCTTTAACCGACACCCACACCTTTAGTATACATCTCAAATCACTTACCACAGACTTTCCTTAACTCACCAATTGGAGCCTCTCTTAGTCATACCTGACCAAAAAACCCAAAACTTTCTCTTAATCTTCAAAACAAATGACTGCTTTGAGATTCAGTATAAGATAACATTGATAAAATATTTAATATATCAGCCTCAGAAGTATTTTCTGTACAGGCACCTTACAGTGGCATAATAAATGTGTTTGGAGAAGGGGAGAGACACATGAATTTGGATTTCCATCAATTAAGTCCCTCAAATACCAAGCTGTACATTTACTGTGGGTAAAACAGAAAATTTTAGAATGAACATATCTTTGAAATAATTCAATGGGCAAACATTTACAACAGACATACACACACACATGGAATCCAGACTCCCTCTTGCCTTTAAAAATCCTTTACATAGATGATAGTTTAGGCAGCAATATAAACACATTTTGTAGGAAAAACTTTTAAATTAGACTATATTTATAGGATAAAAAATACCACTGCTTCATTTTACAAAGCAATTAAGCAGAGACTTTAATGTGCTTTAAGTAAAGAGCACTTTGCAGCAAAGTTCAGAAATAACTACTGAATTGTTCAGTAGCACTAAATGAATGCAACATGCTCCAATAGTAAGGTGCTTCTACTTTCTTACCTCTCTTCCATCTAAAAATCAATCTTGTGGTCAATCCTCTAAGCATAGCTGTTCTTCTTTGCTAAGCAATAA
This sequence comes from Monodon monoceros, assembly GCF_005190385.1. Taxonomy (NCBI): domain Eukaryota; kingdom Metazoa; phylum Chordata; class Mammalia; order Artiodactyla; family Monodontidae; genus Monodon; species Monodon monoceros. Next base: position 63,160,588 of record NW_021703768.1, on the reverse strand, counting down.
ATGGGAAATAAAATCTATTTAAAATGCACATTTTATATTATTTAAATTCAGTGCAAGAATTAGGTAAAACTTGTTCAGGTTTCTGCTTTCACTATCAAATGGATGCATGTTAACAATGCATCTGCCACAGTTTTTAAATGTTTTACAGTTGTTCAAAAAGACTTTTTACAAATAACCTGGTATAAGTATATGAAATTTCAACTCCCTGATAAGGCCTTTAGGGACCCATTAGCACTTTACAGGTTGGTATCTGATGTTAAGTACATAATAATTAAATTATAAAGGTTAAAAAAACAAGCTTGTATTTAGTGAAAGAAAAGCTTTCCTTATGCACACACGCAATGAATGCAATTTAAAAATGGAGTCTTAGGGAATGTATAAATTTAAATTGTATTAATTGTATACTGGTCCCATTCCAAACAGAGAGGGTACTGCCCATTGATTTTTGTCCCACTGATACAAGAGTTTTAATTCTTAGTGTCTGCTATGGCCAAAGTATGCTTTACAATCTAACACATCACATTTTATGACATAGAGACGTCATGCCACATGTTAACAAATATTGCTACATAGTTCAGCTTTGTAGAAACAAGGCTCCCCCACCCCCATTATATAGAGTAGAAAATATTCTGTGGGTTCGCATAATGAGAAAAGCCCCCATATTCTCACTGTGGAAATACTACACCTGATGAACTGTTAGAGCTGTGCATTTTATAGAAATGTTTCAGTTCCACAATGAAGAACTAAAGAATGATTGTTTTTACACTGCTCACAAACTCAATAAACCTATAAAATATACGCGAAGTGAGCAATTCTCATCTTTTAAAATTCCTCTTTAGCCAGGTATTTCTTCCTCATACTGCTACCCTACAGTACCACCAGGATTTTAAATCATTAGGAATACCTTTCCTATACAGGCCACATTGATTATATATACATAATTTTAATTGTATTAGTAGAAGAAATATTCAAAATTGACATTCAAGTGAGCAGTAACATTAACCACCAAACATCCAAGTCATCATCTTGTTTCCCTATTTTAAGTATACTGCAGTTGAGACTAGATTGGTAAATTAACTGCTAAATTGATTCAGCATAAGCAAGCAGCTGTTTGTAGATTCTTGATACAGAAATGATACATTAACAGAAATATAACTGTCAAGTATTTTAAACCATATAAGTAGTACAGGCAAATTTGGAACTGGAAACATGATCATATATAAGTACCATCATAACAATATATACAAATTTTATACTAAGGACAAAGATGCTCATTTTATTAGGGGCAAGAATAAGAAGGAAACCATGCTTATATAATTTTTGTTGGGCTCTAAAACTGCTTTTTAATTGACATGTGGATTCAACTGGACACATGGACTGTAGTTATCTGAAATTCTAATATTTGTGAGAACTCCAAAGGTTGATGACCTATAGTAATACGTAATTTTGTGGAAGGAGGAACCTGAATCCGGAGGAAGGGAAGTGGATGTGTTGGAGAGAAAGTTGCTACCAGAGAATGAGCACAGGGGTTGCTAATGAGGCTCTACAAGTGTGAGGACAACCTTCAAGGAGTGCTGTGGTGGGGTATGCTTCTAGCTGTGGATACACTCCTGAAGGATTCATGCAGATCTGAACACCCTGCATTCTTTGCTAGAGACTTACTACAACATGGCTCAGGAAAACAGATTATAGGACCCTTTTAAAAGTGAGCATTGTCTCTTAATGGAATCCCAGCTATAACACTAAGTGGGTAGCAATTTCCTCTAGACATATTAAGGTTCCAGTGCTTCTGCTGTCAATAATGACATGAGATCCTCCTGTATTTTTCTAAATGTCAATAAATGAAACAAAACTGAAAAAACTGTTATGAACAAGCATCCAAAGGCATAAAATAGATACATGATTTAAGATTTGCAAATCTGCTTTAAAATTTTTTTTCAAATATATCAATCAAATCAATCATTCTTTAGGTTAAAAGGCATGTTTCAATGCGTTGCTGAAGGTGTGTTACAAAAATCTATAACCCATCCCCGCTGTAATGAGGGGACTGAGATTAATTTTATATTAGATCCGTATTCCTAATATTCTCAGACAAGGTGTAAGAATGATGCTAGAATAAAGCCAATATATTGTGAAAATGCTCATATTCTCATCAATAAACATAGTCAATATTTAAGCAGATTTTGTTTTATATAACCTGTTGCCAGAAAATTTTCTCCATAGTTATTTTAAAGGAAATAACATTTTCAAGTAACAAAGGTGTGAGCATTTTTGTCCTTCAGGATCACTAATTCAGATACATTTGAGGGCTTTTACTTCAGGACTGCTTTCTGGGTCTAGGCCAGAGAATTGCCTCATAAGAAAGAAAGTTCATTTTGGTATGTCAGCCATTCATATAATGGCCAAGACCTGTCTTACACAGAATTACACTCTACAGAGTACTGTAAACTGGGTCCAACATATCTACCTTCATTCAAGCCCACAACAGTCCTGCTGAGAATTCGTATCAGCTCCATGCATTCTTCAGGACTCCATTACAGCAAAATCAGCACCTAGAGCTACATACATATGTTTAAGAATTTAGTGACGATAACAAAGCCTCTCTCCCAAAATTCAACTCCAAGCATGTGAAATGCCAGCCAAAGAGGCTTTTCTGCCCGTCTACTTTCTGTACATTTGTAGAGCACGTTTTTTTTTTTCCATTGTGGAGCATAAAAATAAAAACAAACGGTGCATGTTAAAAAAGACTTAAGATCTGCATCCCTACTATTGAATCCTGATTTTTGATTCTCAATAGGAAAGTCATGTTGAGTTATAGTAATCAAGCAATAGTTCAAACAAAAAGACTAAAAATAATTTGAAATATCAAATTACAAAGTATTGCTTCTCATAAACAATGCTGCACATAAAATTCAAACTATTATAAATTCACAGTTATGAAGGGCTATTTAAAAGCATGGAAATTTTTACTCTGAAACCTTACAAATTCTAAGTGTGTGGGCTTCTAAAAATAGGTCATGTTAAATGTATCACGTTGTGGTAAACACATTTATAGGTGTATCTCCATGGTTATGTATCTTTTCAGATGTTGTGGAACATCTTTATGAAAATTCCTTTGTAGATGAGTAATGTGGGAATTATCAGTGCATTTCCATCTGATTTCTTCCAATTCCTGCCCTATAGCTATCATGATTAACTTCTTTTTCAGAATGTCACACTATTTAAGCTGATATGGAAGAAGCTCTGTATTTTGGGCAGATGACTATTCAGTGCACTGAACGATGGATTTCAAAGCAATCTCAACGCAGCTCACAGTAGATCTGTCAACCCAGTGTTCTTCCAACTCGTAGCGACTCCTAGCTTTACTGGCCACTACAAGGATGTAAATGGGTAGACAGGTGGGGAAGGTGCTTAAAAAACAGGAATCTTCACAAGGCCTTTTCTCCGTTGCAGTCAGGAACATTGCACATCTAAAACTCATGTTAACCACCATCTGTTGGAATGATTGGAAAAGTGATAACTTGCCAATTGTGCTTCCTTTTTCACACCACTGAGCCAATACATTTTGGATCTAATGGAATCCAATTGTGGGACCACATGTTTACAATTTTGTAAGAGCCGATGTTCAACTGTAGGTATTTTTTTCATTCTGTTGAGTCACCTGTTTACAAACAAAGTAATACTGTATGTTAAAAAGGACAGCCTATTAAAGACAGTATGTATATATATTCCCTCACACCCTTCACAAAATCCAGTATGAACACTGATGGTTTTTTCTTTCAAACGACCTTTTTATATAGATGATGTATAAAAAACATCTTACAAAAGGATATGTTTGTATTATTAAAAAAAAGTAAAACAAACTTTGAACATGGATTTTGATCACTGTTAAAAGGTCATATGTCAAGATGACTATAGTTAACACTGCTGTGTGATATACAGGAAAGTAGCTAAGAGAGTAAATCCTAAAGAGTTCTCGTCACAGGAGAATATTTTTTATTTTCTCTCCTTTTTCTTTCTTTTCTTTAAGATGGATGTTGGCTGAACCTACTGTGGTAATCATTTCACAATATATGTAAATCAAACCATCATGCTGTATGCCTTAACCTTATACAGTGATGTACGCCAATTATTCTCAATAAAGCTGGGAAAAAGAGTTTTTTAAAAAGGTTGTATGTTAGATTCACTTTCACTTTTCTTCCTTTTACTCTTAACATTTTATGTCAAAACTATACACTAAAAAGATAAATACAATCTAAAATCTTTGCCTCAAAAACTGTCAGTATAATAAGAACTATCAAATGGCAAGTTTAAAATACACCAGAGAGAGTTGTCATTATAATTGAGATTTAGAGGACAGAGCTAGTACTGTCTTTAAATGGATGACTTTACCAGGACTTTGTAAAATTCAAAATAGTTGTGTTTGAGATCCATGCGCTGACCCACAGCACAGGAGAAACATATATATGGCCTACTTGTCAGATAAAAGCTGACATGTGGCTTTTGAGGACTTGAAATATGTCTAGCATGACTGAGAAAGTGATTTGAATTTGACTTAAATTAAAATCTAAAACTCTGTAAAAAATACTTTTCCATTAAGCACAGCTTGGTTGTTTTGGTACGACTATTCAATGTAACCAATGAATACTTGGCATCCAAACTGAGATGGTGCTACTAGTAAGTGTAAAATACTCACTGGATTTTGAAGACTCAGTACCCAAAAAAAAAAAAAAAAAAGTAAAGATATTGACAAGATACTCTTTTGGATATATCATTTAGTAAAATATTACTAGAATCAATTTCACCCATCACTTTTAACTTTTTTAATGTGGCTCACATTATATTTCTATCGGACACCATCATTATAGTTACTCATGAGTTTAAGAAGGACCCCACAGGAAACAAGTTAGAAATAATAAAAAGTCTATACAATTATATATAGTCCCTTATGTTTAGAAAACCCCTTCAAAGATACTATTACCTATGGCTAGGTCTGAGATGAGTTTTTAGAGGAGGATGAAGCTGAACATGTCCAGGACCTTCAGTTTTTATTTCATGAAGTTTTAAGAAATTAGTTCTTCAAAAACAAGTATGTAATTAATTATTTTGAATCTATAAGAAAGAAACCAATTAATAGGAAATACAAATTACAGCCTTTTTAGCCATCTGTAGAACAGTGTCTAAAAGTTCAGAGCCTTTAAAAATGACTTCCTAGGGACTTCCCTGGTGGTTCAGCGGTTAAGACTCCATGCTCCCAGTGCAGGGGGCCCGGGCTCAATCCCTGGTCAGGGAACTAGATCCCGCACGCCACAACTAAGAGCCTGCATGCCACAGCTAAAAAGATCCCACATGCCGCAACTAAGACCCAGCACAGCCAAATAAATAAATAAATAAAATATTAAAAAAAAAAAAAAAAAAGACTCCCTAAGACCACACACAGGCAGTGATCTATAGCTCTTTATCAATGGCTGCTCAACTGGTAGGGATCACAACTAGTCTGTGGTTTGCTTCTGGTGTGGGATACATTTAGTCTTCAGTGACTTTGCCACTATCCCAGTTCATGCATTTTCTGGCAGTATTTCATTGTTCCTCTCAACATTATACTACATACACCAGCCATGAACAATCAGCCAAAAAAAGGGAAGGTTTTAGGCGATTTTCAGAGTGGTATTCATTATGGACATATTCTTAACACCTGACATAAGGTTAAATTAGCAGCCAAAAGCTGTAAGTAACATCCCAGCTACTTGAATATACGAAATGCATGCTTATGTGAAGGTCCAGCACTGGGATCACCTAATCAGTGCCAACATGGTAGCTTCTGGCATAGGTTTAGGGGTTTACTGAGAAGCTACATGCTGAAGGGGACAAGGCAAGAGGTAGCAAGCACTGTGAAGTGGGACACAATCTACAGTCATCCAGTGTGGGAAAGATTCCCAGTCAGGCACACCTGAGTCTCTAGACACACTCACACACTCGAGTGGACACATTTACATTCCTCTACAAAGCATGGTGTACATATGTACAAGCACAAATAGTTTGAAATTATTTGGGGATCCAAAAACAATAAGTGACCGATAATTAAGGCCTCTACAACTAACAGGGAAAAAGGGTGCCAACAGTCCCAAGACCCATGGCCATGGCAGACAGTGTTACTATCAAATGTTGGTTAGAGCACATTAAAGTTAACACCCAACCACTTATCAAGATTTTTCATGCTTTTTGTTAAGCTACAGTGCAGATGCTGGTGGGGAGGGGTGGAGTTGGGGAGTGTGGAATTGGCACATTTTCCTGATGGACCCATGCCCAAAAGGGTAAAAACTGCTTTTAGTAATATTTTGATATATCCAAAATAGTATCTTCCAACATTTAATCAATATTTTAAAAACTAATGACACAGTTTCTGGGTTTTATCTTTTTGTAATAAGTCTTTAAAATCCAGATGTATGCCTACATATATATCAGTTCTACTCTTTCAGAATCTTTGGGAGTGAAGGCCATGAATATGCATTTTTAATAAGCTCCCCCTGGTAGTTCTTAAGATCAGGCACAGTGATTCTTCCTTTACCTACTCCCACCTACTTCCCCCTTTTGTAAAGCCCATAGAAACATATTCCATCAAGAGAGCATAATGATTAATAGAATATATTTGCATACTTTATATTTTGCACAAATAATATTTCAGTTATGGTCATCAGCAATTTGATATACTATTTGATTTATAGCATGTGTTATCTTTACCAATTCTATGTATTTAGCATAATTTGTGCCACATAACTATATAAATTAGCTTATTAAAGCATAGTGGGGGACAGCTCTGTATTACCTTGGGAGAATGCCAAATGTGTACCAATTCCCACAGGGTACTCAATAAGATATGTATATTATGTCAGCTGCCATTTTATCTAGACAATGCAGTAATTACAATAAGCCCTAAATGATAAACTTTAAAGGCTTAGAAAGCTAAATAATCCGACAATGCAATGACTTTTCTAGATTCCCTTGTGGGCAGCTAACAAAACATCAAAATTCAATACGCATAACAGTTTGCAACTGAAATACCTAAGTTAGAAAAAACCTTTTCTGTTTTTTTAAAGCTAGAATAAGACTGTCACTTTACTAGAATAAGACTATCCTTTTTACTTGGGATATAGCTTGTACTGAAGAAATTTTTAATGAGCAGGATATAAAAAAACACAGCATTTACACAGGAACATCTCTGTACTTTTTTTGTTATGTTTCCAGAAACTACAGAAGTAAAACCTGAAGTTATGATCCAGGCTATAACTGAGCTGTATAATACATAATGAACCTCAGATTCAATGATGTATAACAGACCTCATCATCCAATACAAAAGCTGTATTACTGGAACACTACTGAAGAAAAGTAAGACCATTTACTTGTTAGTTTTCCCAGTCTGTGCAAGGCAAAGCCTCCTCGTCATCCTCTGACTCAGGGGATGCTTCTTTGATTCTTCTAAGAGCTTCATGGATGCTCCGTGTTAGAGGGTCCGTATCGGGCAGAAGCGTGAAGGATTCTCTCAAGACTTCCTTCTGTACCTTCTTCAATTTTACCCCCTTCCTTATTTGTGCCAAGATATTATTATCATCTTCATCAGGAAAAGGAGGCAGAGTTCGCTGTTCAACCTTTCTCAGATGAAAACTACCACGCTTCAAGGAAGCTAGCACCTCATCCATGGGTGAGCTCACTTCAGAAAATGAAAGAGAACAATTATGATTGCACTTAGAGTCAGGAACTGTATAACCTCCAGACTTTAGGACTGTGATAGCCCAGGATGCTAAAAACATATCTAGAGAAGGGACCATGAAGCATGGACACAACATTGCCAGAACACAGGGGGTACTAATTATGCTTGTTTAAAAAAATCCCAAGACCCAAATTCCATGTCAGGCATTACTGGTATTCCTATCATTTCTCATGTGAGAGGAGAGAAGTGAGCAGACTGGGGGCTGGGGGGTGATCTTTAGTATTATTATGGGTGAGACTCCTGAAGAGTTTCCATAATGCAAAAGTCCAATCAAATTCAGACAGTGACTGCACTGCACATTTAATTTTAAAAAGTTAAATTCTGGTTCATTATGGTGACTCTGTGTGTGTGTGTGTGTTTTTTTAATAACTGCTTTACATATGAAATTCTACTTGGGCTATGGTAAGAAATATTTTATAGGATGGTCTCTCAGATTAAAATGTAATATACAAATAAAATGTTCTCTCCGTGAATGCTAAAGCTCCTAAGGGCCAAAATTATTTGCTGTTTCAAAAACATCTTTATTAAGGCATATCTGACATGCAATAAATTATACATATTACTCCCTATTCTTCTTTGCTTCTTTATAAAAGATATGCCAGAGTCCTCAATAAATATGTAGCCAAATGTTACATGGTTTTGCCAATGTTCTCCTGACCAGCTTCCCTTTTCTTGTATTTCTGAGATTTAAAATCATATTGTAACACAAAAGGAGCCACATAATACATGTTACCAAATAGATCAAGTCAAAAGATATAATTTAAAAAGCATCGCTAAGAGCTCAAGCAGGTCCATATTTGTGTCTGTACATGTGTGCAAACATGGGTTGGTAAGAATTCTGCCATGCTGAGACCCTGAAAACCTGTTTGCTATCAAATAATGTCCAAAAATAAAATGTTTAAAGCTTTGTAATGTCCTAGGAAATAAACAGTCCTTTAACTACATGCCTCAGTCAACAGATGAACTCAAAAATCTTTTTTTAACTCACCTCTCTTCCTCTGCAAACCTTCAGCAGTCTTTTTGAGCTTCTTCCTGGCACTGACGAGCTGGCTGCTGTCGAAGAGGTGTGCTGAGGGGGCACTAGCTGACTCTGGGATCCTCTTCTCGTTCCCCTCCACTCTAGGCAGACCTTCCTCCAGTGTCTCTGGGGCGCCGTCTTTACCAACAGGCAGAGGCGGTGGTGGTGGGGGAGGAGGAGGTGGCGGGGGAGGTGCCGGAGGAAGAGGTGGGGGGAGTGGATCTGCTGTGGCAGAACCTGGTTTAGGGTCAATCTTACTCAGAAGTGGAGGAGATGTGGCGGGAGGCGGTTCAGAGGTAACACCACCGGGAGGTAACGAAGTAGCTTCAAGTTGTGCTGATGAATTGTCTTCAAGCTGTGTGAGGCTTTGGGCTTCTGTTGTCTGTGATGACCCGAGCTTGCCCCTTCCTTCCTCCACTCCCTCACTTTTCTCTTCTACCTGTAGCGCTCCTGGCAGAGGGTCACACTGGTCTTCACAGGACACGGGACTGGCTGCACTTCTTCTTCTTGCGTGAGCCAGTCGCAATCTGGTTGATTTAAGTATGACCTGGCCTGGGTATCTCTAAGAAATCATAAGTTATTATAACTGGTTAGATTATAATTTATGAACAAATGGCTGTTTATTTTCTCCCTCCAATGCAAGATTTTATTTTAGAGCTTTTGTGATTTTTCAGGGAAAATATACTGAAAACCAAAATACCAAAACGTGAATAATACCTTACAAATAATTATCACCAAATCTTTATTATTTGCTTATCATCAAATCCTTCTCCCCTCTTATCCACTTAAGAGGTCAACTGTTCAGAATTACCACATGATTAAAGAAAGATCCTTAGTGAATAAAAAGTACTAATTTAAATGGGAAAATAGTAGCAGTGTAAAATAAAAAACAAATGATGTCAAATATATATATGCTACTGGTAGGCAGAAAGCTAAAAAACTATTCTTAGATTCTTACATGTATTTTCAAATGCTTACAGATAAAAAATTAAAACATTAATGTTCTTCAAAGGGTAACATGGCATTTTTTTAAAGCTCTGAAAACAATATATGCATTTTATGATAGAATAGAAGGATAATGAATAAAATTTTTTGGAGTACTGATACACAGAACTCTCATTCTTTTACTATGGTAAAACCTAGCATTAATGCATTTGGCAGACAACATTTTCTTAACACAAAGCTTATCCTTGTGTTAAGGACCCCGTTCCCACCCACCCCCACTCTTTCACTTGATCAAAAGCTCCCTTCACCTATAAGGAGACCCCTCAGAATAAAGAGTAGGAGTAAGGCTCTTGAGTGCTGCTAAGAACCAGAACTACCTAGTTTAAGCACATTCCAAGGAAATGCTTAGCTGCTGTGATATCAGTGTCCAGAGTCATGGATAAGCCTGGCAAGAGAACTGCTGAAGCACTTCTCACGTATGTTGATCCACCCTCTAATTCTGCCATTGGTCAGATTATTACACCACAGTGTTGATGTACACAGAATTAATAACAAGTTGATGCTTAAAATGGATAGTCAGTTGTGAACTATTAAATTCAAGAGGAATGAATCCAGGCTTCCCACAGGCCCTGACCATTCCTCTTCTATCACTGAAGTGGTAAGCCAAGGACTGCCATAACTAAAATTGTTTTCTAGATAATAAAGGGAAAATCAAGTTTTTCTCATAGAAGAAATCTTACAATAGGAGTACCTATATGTACTCCTATGTACCTATGTACCTCTGTTTAAAAAGCAATGAAAAATAATAAACTGACCATACTTTTACTACCTGTTTAAAGGTTCGAAGTCTATCCAGTGTTCTCTGTCTTTCTTGGCTAACCCAGGCACTTTTTCTTTCTTCTTCATCATGTAATTTTTCTCTTTTCTGGTAAAAAAAAAGAAAAAAGTAATTCCATTACGATGTGTCCCATTATATTTTATCATTAATAGAAAAAAAGAGAGTTCTCCCAATATGTAAGCTCCAAAGAATGATGTATTAAGCAATGTTCTGTGGCATGAAATACTATCAGTTTTAATTGAAATTACATTGTTGTTTCACTTTCTGCATGACCTACCAATTAAAAGACGTTTACTCTGTAAATATTTTCTCTGAACTGAAAAATGTTTCATCTTTGGGGTTCTGGCTTGAACAATTTTATTATGCAATACTTGTAACTGCTATATTCTGCTAACTCAAATAGCTGACCTTAAAAACAAAAAATAACCACTTGGTCGGTAATTTAGATATTATATATGGGTTAAGCCTGATGTTCTGCAGATAATGTCTACTATTACTGAACCTGTTCCTCTTGCCACAAATCTAAGTGTGTGTTTTAATACCTCATTCAATTTTTTTCCTTCCCATTCCCCAATCCCAAACCTCTTTGATTTTGTATTCCCAAACTGGATTAACAGGATCACCACCCACCCAATGTTGGCCAAGTTAAATACGAATTGCTCTTTCTAAAGGAAAGAAAGTGGAATTCTTGGCAGGAGGATAAAGAGTGGGAGTAGTGCTTTTGACAACCTCACTACTGAGGATCAGGTGACAGACAGGTAGTTACCAATTAGGGAATGCACTGAAGAGTGCCACGATGGCCAACCACGTCCCCAGAGAGATGTAACTATCACATACAATACAGATTGGTTCCACTTTCTCTTGGTGAGGTGGGTTGAATCCTCTGTATATAAATCAGCCCATGGAACTTATGGTCAGGTGCAGGGGGGTGCCAAGGGTGAGTAAAGATGAACATTCTTCCATCTCTTCTTATGGCAGGTCAAGAAGACCTTTTCCCTTTAGAGAGCTCCCACTTGGGGAGTCTTAAGAGAGTCGCAAAGGCCATTTATTAGTAGATAAAAAGTCACGTATCTCTCAGTAACAGTCCCAGATTGCTATATATAATCCTAAAGGTTTCCAGACGGGAAATTAAAGAAGATATGACCTGAGCTCTTCATTAAAAGAAATAAAGGTCCCATGTAGATTCTGTCCTTTATAGAGGAAAGCCCAGAATGGCTCAAGGACACAGTGAGGCAAGAACTTATCCCAACTCCTCACCCCTACTGCATACTCAGTTCCATTCACACAGCTGAGCCAACAAAAGAAAGGAACTGAAAAAATCTCATATTTACAACTGGTAACCACCTGGAATTGGGAGTGAGCTTGTACTTTCCCACGCTGGGATACATGCCATGGGATACTCAGGGACAAAGGGTCTTCTAAGGCCTATCGAGTGGCACTGGCTCAGAGATGAAGAGATTTTTCTATACTTAGAGTGTATTATCGAATGAATATAGTCCTTAGTACTTGAGGAAGAAATTAGTTGTCTAAGAGATATTCAGCATTTTCAAACTGTGAATCTGCATCTCTAAACATAATATACAAACAGCTGAATGTGAAGTTCAGAAATAAAACTGATCAATCATTTTGCTGGTCTGTCAGCTGGTATAACCAGCGTCAGATCATACTATTATCTTAAAGATCCCAAATGGAAAGAGAAAGTTTCAGACATGTTCAGGCATGAACTGATGGGTTTGTATGGACTTTTCATAGAGCACAGCATTGTATTTAAGAGCCTAGTGAGTAACAGGCCCCCTCTGGCTAGCTAGGGGAAAGTTATTTAACGAAGATAATTTACCCTTCTGTGACGGGCGGGGGCGGGGGGTGGTGGAGGGTGGGTAGGGAATACTGACTAGATGATGCTGGACGGTGACACAAGGGGCTTTGAGTTTCTGTTAACATTGTTTGACAAGCTGCTGCTAGCTGTATGCATATGTTCATCTAGTGAAAATTAAAACTTATGAGCTGTACACTTGTGTGTGTGATAAAGGTGGTTTAAAACCAGATTTGATCTAAGCCAACTTTCATTTTCCTCTAGCTTTGCATGTTAAGAAGAATTGATGATTAATGGATTCATTCTCCTACAGTGAGGTATTCCACCCAAAGTCGGTAGTAGGCAAAATTATAAGGCAAATGACATTCATCTTTCAGATTCCCCCAAATATCAATTTCCTCCTTTTACTCAACTTTGCCACGTAAAACTCTGAGAAAGGATTTGATACTCATTCATTCTAAAAGGCTAATTAGTTCCTCCATCCATAAAAATATTGGCATTTTATCAGAATCCAAAATCTGCACGCAACAAGGAACGCATTCTAAGTGTGGAGTTTAATCACAAGCTGACAGCGCAGGTGCCGATGGTGAGAGTAGGAGGCATTCTTATTCATTTAACTCTTAAGCTGGCCCACAGTCTGACTTTCCTTACAGAGCAGTTCCTGGCCCATGAAAACGGTACTGAACAATAAAAATACAATAAATTTGCTGTTGATTTCAGATGAATCTTACAGTTTACGGGTAGTTTGGCTACTCTTACGTGTTTAAATTCAAGAGTTTTAGCTAATATGTGCCGAAATGAGCTTGAAGGATAACATCAAAACCCCTACAGCAGCTAACGTCATTCTTAATCACAACAAATTAGAAACCTTCTTAAGACCAGGAAAAGACAAAGAAGTCTCCTCTCATCACTCTTTTTCCTTTTTTTTTTTTGGTGGTACGCGGGCCTCTCACTGCCGTGGCCTCTCCCGTTGCAGAATAACAGGCTCCAGACGTGCAGGCTCAGCGGCCATGGCTCACGGGCCCAGCCGCTCCGCAGCATGTGGGATCTTCCTGGACCGGGGCACGAACCCGTATCCCCTGCATCGGCAGGCGGACTCTCAACCACTGTGCCACCAGGGAAGCCCTCACCACTCTTTTTCAACACCCTACTGGAAATCCTAGCTGACACAATAAGAAGAGCAAATAAAAGGTATACAGACTGCTACAAAATAACTAAACTGCCTTTATTTGCATAAGACCTGATTGTCTATGTAGAAAATCTCAAAGAACCACCAAAAAAGCTACTAGAACTAATACACAATTATAACAAGACTGCAAGGTACAGGGATGACATATAAAAGCCAACTGCTTTCTAATGTAACAGCAATGAAACACTGGAATTATGAACCTTTTATATTACCCCTACAAAACTATTTACATTACCACACCCCAAAAAGCAGATAGATAAATTTAGGTATAAATCTAATAAAATGTGAACAAGATCAATGAAGCAAGCTATAACTCTTAGAAAAGAAACCAAAGAAGAACTAAATAAAGACATATTCCTTGTTCATGTATAGGAAGACTCAATACTATTAACATATCAATTATCGAGAGGGCAGACAGCAGAAGCAAGAAGAACTATAATCCTGCAGCCTGTGGAACGAAAACCACATTCACAGAAGATACACAAAATGAAAAGGCAGAGGGCTATGTACCAGATGAAGGAACAAGATAAAACCCCGGAAAATCAACTAAATGAAGTGGAGATAGGCAACCTCCCAGAAAAAGAATTCAGAATAATGATAGTGAAGATGATCCAGGACCTCAGAAAAAGAATGGAGGCAAAGATCGAGAAGATGCAACAAATGTTTAATGAAGACCTAGAAGAATTAAAGAACAGAGAATACAAAAACTGAAATGAAAAATACACTAGAAGGAATCAATAGCAGAGTAACTGAGGGAGAAGAATGGATAAGTGACCTGGGAGACAGAATGGTAAAATTCACTGCCACAGAACAGAATAAAGAAAAAAAAATGAAAAGAAATGAAGACAGCCTAAGAGACCTCTGGGACAACATTAAATGCACCAACATTCTCATTATAGGGGTCCCAGAAGGAGGAGAGAGAGAGAAAGAACCCGAGAAAATATTTGAAGAGATCATAGTCGAAAACTTCCCTGACATGGGAAAGGAAACAGCCACCCAAGTCCAGGAAGCACAACAAGTCCCAGGCAGGATAAATCCAACGAAAAACACGCCGAGACACATAGTAATCAAATTGACAAAAATTAAAGACAAAGAAAAATTATTAAAAGATACAAGGGAAAAACGACAAATAACATACAAGGGAATCCCATAAGCTTAACAGCTGATTTCTCAGCAGAAACACTACAGGCCAGAGGGAGTGGCATGATATATTTAAAGTAATGAAAGGGAAGAAACTACAACCCAAGATTACTCTACCCAGAAAAGATCTCATTCAGATTTGATGGAGAAATCAAAAGCTTTACAGACAAACAAAAGCTAAGAGAATCTAGCACCACCAAACCAGCTCTACAAAAAATGCTAAAGGAACTTCTGTAAGTGAAAAACACAAGAAAAGGACCTATAAAACGAACCCAAAACAATTAAGAAAATGGTAATATGAACATACATATCGATAATTACCTTAAATGTGAATGGATTAAATGCTCCAACCAAAAGACATAGGCTGGCTGAATGGATACAAAGACAAGACCCATATATATGCTGTCTACAAGAGACCCACTTCAGACCTAGGGACACATACAGACTGAAAGTGAGGGGATGGAAAAAGATATTCCATGCAAATGGAAATCAAAAGAAAGCTGGAGCAGCAATACTCATATCAGATAAAATAGACTTTAAAATAAAGACTATTACAAGAAACAAGGAAGGACACTACATAATGATCAAGGGATCAATCCAAAAAGAAGATACAACAATTATAAATATATATGCACCCAACACAGGAACACCTCAATACATAAGGAAAATGCTAACAGCTATAAAAGAGGAAATCAACAGTAACACAACAATAGTGGGGGACTTTAACACCTCACTTACACCAATGGACAGAGCATCCAGACAGAAACTTAATAAGGAAACACAAGCTTTAAATGACACAACAGACCAGATAGATTTAATTGATATTTATAGGACATTCCATCTGATAACAGATTACACTTTCTTCTCAAGTGTACACAGAACACTCTCCAGGACAGATCACATCTTGGGTCACAAACCAAGCCCTGGTAAATATAAGAAAACTGAAATCATATCAAGCATCGTTTCCGACCACAATGCTATGAGATTAGAAATAAATTATAGGGAAAAAACCGTAAAAAACACAAACACATGGAGGCTAAACAATACGTTACTAAATAACAAAGAGATCACTGAAGAAATCAACAGGAAATTAAAAAATACCTAGGGACAAATGACAATGAAAACGCAATGATCCAAAACCTATGGGATGCAGTAAAAGCAGTTCTAAGAGGAAAGTTTATAGCAATACAATCCTACCTTAAGAAACAAGAAAAATGTCAAACAATCTAACCTTACACCTAGAGAAAGAAGAACAAATAAACCCAAAGTTAGTAGAAGGAAAGAAATCATAAAGATCAGATCAGAAATAAATGAAATAGAAACAAAGAAAACAATAGCAATGATCAATAAAACTAAAAGCTGGTTCTTTGAGAAGATAAACAAAATTAATAAGCCTTTAGCCAGACTCATCAAGAAAAAGAGAGGACTCAAATCAATAAAATTAGAAATGAAAAAGGAGAAGTTACAACAGACACCACAGAAATACAAAGCATCCTAGGAGACTACTACAAGCAACTCTATGCCAACAAAACAGACAACCTGGAAGAAATGGACAAATTCTTAGAAAGGTATAACCTTCCAAGACTGAACAAGGAAGAAATAGAAAATATGAACAGACCAATCGCAACCAATGAAATTTAAACTGTGATTAAAAATCTTCCAACAAACAAAAGTCCAGGACCAGATGGCTTCACAGGTGAAATTCTATCAAATATTTAGAGAAGAGCTAACACCCATCCTTCTCAAACTCTTCCAAAAAATTGCAGAGGAAGGAACACTCCCAAACTCATTCTACAAGGCCACCATCACCCTGATACCAAAACCAGACGAAGATACTACAAAAAAAGAAAATTACAGACCAATATCACTGATGAATATAGATGCAAAAGTCCTCAACAAAATACTAGCAAACAGAATCCAACAACAAATTAAAAGGATCATACACCATGATCAAGTGGGATTTATCCCCAGGATGCAAGGATTCTCCAATATACACAAGTCAATCAATGTGATACACCATATTAACAAATGGAAGAATAAAAAGTATATGATCATCTCAACAGATGCAGAAAAAGCTTCTGACAAAACTCAACACCCTTTTATGATAAAAACTCTCCAGAAAGTGGGCATAGAGGGAACCTACCTCAACATAAGAAAGGCCATATATGACAAACCCACAACAAACATCATTCTCAACGGTGAAAAACTGAAAGCATTTCCTCTAACATCAGGAATGAGACAAGGATGTCCACTCTCACCACTATTATTCAACATAGTTTTGGAAGTCCTAGCCACGGCAATCAGAGAAGAAAAAGAAATAAAAGGAACACAAACTGGAAAAGAAGAAGTAAAACTGTCACTGTTTGCAGATGACATGATACTATACATAAAGAATCCTAAAGATGCCACCAGAAGACTACTAGAGCTAATCAATGAATCTGGTATAAAGTTGCAGGATACAAAATTAATGCACAGAAATCTCTTGCATTCCTGTATGCTAATAACAAAAGATCAGAAAGAGAAATTAAGGAAACAATCCCATTCACCACTGCAACAAAAAGAATAAAATACCTAGGAATAAACCTACCTAAGAAGGTAAAAGACCTGTACTCAGGAAACTATAAGACACTGATGAAAGAAATCAAAGATGACACAAACAGATGGAGAGATATATCATGTTCGTGGATTGGAAGAATCAATATTGTGAAAATGACTATACTACCCAAAGCAATCTACAGATTCAGTGCAATCCCTATCAAGTTACCAATGGCACTTTTTACAGAAATAGAACAAAAAAATCTTAAAATGTATGGAGACACAAAAGGCTCCAAATAGCCAAAGCAATCTTGAGAACGAAAAATGGAGCTGGAGGAATCAGACTCCCTGACTTCAGACTATACTACAAAGCTACAGTAATCAAGACAATATGGTACTGGCACAAAAACAGATATATATATCAATGGAACAGGACAGAAAGCCCAGTGATAAACCCATGCACCTATGGTCAACTAATCTATGACAAAGGAGGTAAGGATATACAATGGAGAAAAGACAGCCTCTTAAGTGGTGCTGGGAAAACTGGACAGCTACATGTAAAAGAATGAAATTAGAACACTCTCTGACATCATACACAAAAATAAACTCAAAATGGATTAAAGACCTAAATGTAAGACCAGACACTATAAAACTCCTAGAGGAAAACATAGGAAGAACACCCTTTGACAAAAATCACAGCAAGATCTTTTTTGACCCACCTCCTAGAGTAATGGAAATAAAAACAAAAATAAACAAATGGGACCTAATGAAACTTCAAAGCTTTTGCACAGCAAAGGAAACTACAAACAAGATGAAAAGACAACCCTCAGAATGGGAGAAAATATTTGCAAACGAATCAACGGACAAAGGATTAATCTTCAAAATATACAAGTAGTTCATGCAGCTCAATATTAAAAAAACAAACCCAATCAAAAAATGGGCAGGGCTTCCCTGGTGGCGCAGTGGTTGCAAGTCCACCTGCTGATGCAGGAGACACAGGTACATGCCCCGGTCCGCGAGGATCCCACATGCCGCGGAGCGGCTGGGCCTGTGAGCCATGGCCGCTGAGCCTGCGTGTCCAGAGCCTGTGCTCCGCAACAGGAGAGGCCACAACAGTGAGAGGCCCGCGTACCGCAAAAAAAAAAAAAAGGGGGGGGGCAGAAGACCTAAACAGACATCTCTCCAAAGAAGACATACAGATGGCCAAGAGGCACATGAAAAGCTGCTCAACATCACTAATTATTAGAGAAATGCAAATCAAAACTACAATGAGGTATCACCTCACACCAGTTAGAATGGGAATCATCAGAAAATCTACAAACAACAAATGCTGGAGAGGGTGTGGAGAAAAGGGAACCCTCTTGCACTGCTGGTGGGAATGTAAATGGATACAGCCACTATGGAGAACAGTATGGAGGTTCCTTAAGAAACAAAAAATAGAATTACCATATGACCCAGCATATACTGGGCACATACCCAGAGAAAACCATAATTCAAAAAAGCACATGCACCCCAATATTCATTGCAGCACTATTTACAACAGCCAGGTCATGGAAGCAACCTAAATGCCCATCGACAGGTGAATGGATAAAGAAGTTGTGGTACATATATACAATGGAATATTACTCAGCCATTAAAAAGAAACGCAACTGAGTTATTTGTGGTGAGGTGGATGGACCTAGAGTCTGTCATACAGAGTGAAGTAAGTCAGAAAGAGAAAAACAAATACTATATGCTAACACATATAGAAGGAATCTAAGAAAAAAAAATGTCATGAAGAACCTAGGGGTAAGACACCAATAAAGACACAGACCTACTAGAACATGGAGTTGAGGATACGGGGAGGGGGAAGGGTAAGCTGGGACGAAGTGAGAGAGTGGCATGGACATATATACACTACCAAACGTAAAATAGATAGATAGTGGGAAGCAGCCGCATAGCATAGGGAGGTCAGCTAGGTGGTTTGTGACCGCCTAGAGGGGTGGGATAGGGAGGGTGGGAGGGAGGGAGATGCAAGAGGGAAGAGATATGGGAACATATGTATATGTATAACTGATTCACTTTGTTATAAAGCAGAAACTAACACAGCATTGTAAAGTAATTATACTCCAATAAAGATGTTAAAAAAAAAAAAGAAGTTGTGGTACATATATACAAGGAACTATTATTACTCAGCCATAAAAAGGAACGAAATTGGGTCATTTGTAGAGATGCGGAACGAAATACCTAGAGACTGTCATACAGAGTGCGGTAAGTCAGAAAGAGAAAAACAAATATCGTATATTAACGCATATATGTGGAATCTAGAAAAATGGTACAGATGAACCAGTCTGCAAGGCAAAAACAGAGACATAGGTGTAAAGAACAAACGTATGGACACCAAGCGGGGAAAGCAGCACGTGGGGGGGATGAATTGGGAGATTGGGATTGACATATATACACTAATATGTATAAAACAGATGACTTGTAAGAACCTGCTGTATAAAAAAAATAATATTAAAATAAACAAACAAAAAAAACACTGCTCTTCGAGATAATGTCAAAGAATGAAAAGGCAAGCCACAGATTAGGAGCAAGTATTTGCAACAGATATATCTGAAAGGGGCTATTATCCACAATAAGAAAATAAATAACCTTATTAAAAATGAACAAAATATCTAACACTTACTAAAGAAGAGGTACAGACGGTAGATAAGCCTTGTGAGAACATGCCCAACATCCTACACCATTAGGGAACTGCAAACTAAAACAACTATGAGGTACCACTACACACGTATTAGAATGGCTAAATTCCAAAACACTGACAACATTAAATGGAGGATGTGGAACTCTAAAAAGGAACTCTAAATTCATTGCTAGTGAGAACGTAAAATGGTACAGCCACTTTGGAAGACAGTTTGGCAGTTTCCTACAAGGTAAGCATACTCTTCCCATAAGATCCAGCAATCACGCTCTTTGCTATTTTACGCAAAAGAGCTGAAAACTTAATGTGCACACAAAAACCTTCCCATATTATCAGCTTTATTCTTAAGTGTCAAAACTTGGAAGCAAGATGTCTTCACCAGGTGAATGGACAAATAAACTGTGGTATATCCAGACAATGGAATATTGTTCAGTGCTAAGAAATAATCTACCATGCCATGCAAATACAAAGAGGAACCTTAAGTGCAAATTACAAGTTACATAAGCCAATATGAAACAGCTACATATAGGGTTCCAATTAAACGTTAGGGGGAAAGGCAAAACAAAAGATCAGTGGTTGCCATGAGTTTGTGGAGAGAGGGGTATGAAAAGGTGGAGCCCAGGGAATTTTTAGGGCAGTGAAAATATTCTGTATGATACTATAATGGTGGATTCATGTCATTATATATTTAGCAAAAACAATAGAATGTACAGAACAAAGGATGAACTGTGGACTTTGGGTGGTAATGATGTGCCAATGTTGGTTCAGACTGTAACAAATATACCACTCCTGTGTGGTACTGCACTGGTAGAGGAAGCTGTGCTATAAGGAAGTATATACACAACTGGGCCTCTGAACCTGTGGGTTCCACATCCTTGGGTTCAAACAAACCTCAGATTGAAAATACTCAGGGGGCAAAAAAAACCACAGAAGGTTCCAAAAAGCAAAACTCGAAGAACTTGCCTACTGGCAACTACTTACATAGCATTTACATTATATAAGGTATTACATGTAATCTAGAGATGAAGAATACAGGAGGATGTGCACAAGTTACATGCAAGTACTATGTTATTTTATATAAGGGACTGGAGCATCCACAGATTTTGGTGGGGAGGTTGGGGGAGTTGGAAGGGCAGGTGTCCTGGAACCAATTTCCCCATGGACACTGAGGAATGGCTGAACAGTGACTTAATGCTAACATCTAGCTGTAACATTTTCTTATTCTCTACAGATTTTATTCACTTTGAGATATGTAAAATTCGAAGTTTTATTCTAAGTCTTTCAGAGTGCAAACTTACTAGTTGTACTGTGTGGTGGGTTCTATATTCATCTTCACTCCGAAGGCGCTGTTGGAATTTTTCATTGTGTTTTGCAATACAAATTTCCTATAAATACATGAAATGTGTTTTAATATAAGTGAAACCTGAAAGACTCAAAATCTAATTCAATTTGATAAATTAAATTTTAATCTTAACATATACCTACACAGCAAAATATCAAGTAAGCTACCTCTGGTTTCTCATCCGGAATATCAAAGCAGCATAAGCCAAATAATTAGGACCTTAAAAGATTCTTTTATTAAACTACTTAACATCTGTAGAATTCCTGATTTCTCCCTTTTTTTGGAAGGGAAGGAATGGGGCATGGTAGAGTGGAAGGGGGGTGTACCTAGATAGTCTCAAAAGTCTCTTTCAAATCTGAAGACTGTGGCCAGAAGATTCTAAGTATTATTGTAGTCTTTAAACTAGTCTGAGCAAAAAAAAGGACACATAACTCTTGACTTAAACTCTGTTTCTTAAGTGCTTTCTGATGAATTAAAGAACATGATTTTGCCCGGATTGGTTTAAACAATATCATGAAATCTGAATCTTCTGATCATAGACTTCAGAGCTAAAAAGAGACCTTAAAGACTAGAAAGTACAATAATAGTATGCTACAGATTTACATGAAAATAATATTAAGAGACATGTGCTCTTTACACATACCCTATCATCTGGCAACTTCCTCGTGGCACCATGCTAAGTCTTCATTTTCTCTGGGTCCTTCTGGAGAAGTCCTCCAGATAAACAGTTTCTAACACTCTCAAAGCTATACCAAAAGATTACTCTTATAACCTCGTTAAGTCATACACGAATAACCTTTCAGGCCAGGAAGCTGTATTTTAAAGCAGCTCTTTTATCTCCTTCCTATCTTTACCCACACTGCGTTGACTCTACTGCCTAACAAGTATTGATCACAGATCGAACCTGTCCAAGGCAGTCTCCAAGGGGGAGAAGTGGCATGATATAGCGATATAATGGCTCAGGCTTCCAAGTCACACAGACCTAGGATAGTATCCTGCTTTGACCCATACTAGCTGCTTTTCCTTAGGTAATTTATTTAACGACTGGAAGCCTTAGTTCCTTTGGTTATAAAATGAGGATACAAGTCTACAATTCCTTATCAAGAACAGAACTCAGATGTGTTTCAAAATCAATTTTTTTTTAATTTTAGAAAGGTGATATGTTGCATACACCATCTACTGCCCAGTAACTCCAGCAGGATCTGACACAACACCCCATAATAAGTATTACTGATGTTTTTGCAGTGAAAACAGATGAACAAAGTAAGTAGGACCAAGAAATGTTCACGTCTGGGTTTGCCACCAAATCAAGTATCAGAATGCTTTTTGGCTACTGGGAGAATAAAAGAAGATAACATACATAAAGAACAATGTTATTTCTATTATTCTTCTTGACAAGTTTAATCACAAAGCATAGACCTCAAGTCCTCATGGCACAGCCAGAGACCGTCTTTGTTCTTTCAAGAGGAGAAGCAGGGCATGATTTACTTATAGCCAGAGAACTACCCCTGGGTATGAAATTCTATTGTGGGTGCCAGATTAACCACGGAGCCTGTGACCCTGGGGATGCTGACATGCAGACCACAAGGAATGTAGGGTGCTGTTACAAAGAGAGTCATTCTGATCTTTGGTAAAGTATGATCGATCTTTCTTCTCAGAACAGTGTTTCTAAGTTCCTCTCTTTCCAGCCTTCTTTTGTCATTCCTCCTTCCCTCTGCAGTTCTGTCACCTAAGCCATTGGATCTGGGGGTCTGGGAGCAGGGAAAGGGGAGGACAGGGGGTAAGACCATTCAGAGACCCTTGGCTGTGTGCTGTGATACGTCACAGCAGATCAGAGGCTGCGGTGTAAATGGGCAGAATCTACAGGGCTGAGTTTCCCTACCTCAGATTTAGTGCAATATAAGAATGAAGAGTGAAGAATATAGATTAAATTGGTACACACTTTTATATATAAATAAAGATTTCCTTGAAGACTGAGGTCAGAACCAGTCAACTTAATTGTAGAGCATCCCTGGCCTCCTTAAAATAAAAAGGAGCCGGGAATTGCATTACGTGGAATCCTGTAGTCATGATCAGAGTCACCTTTGGGTGGCTGAGGCAAACAGCATATCACCACTGGCTGTTCTAATGTGTTTAAGAGGGTAATGCTCAGACAACCATATAATGTCAATATAATGGCCCAAGTATTGAGAAGATATAACTCTTACTCAGTTTTAAAAGGTGTGTGTATTAGTGACAAATTGCATTAGAATTATTGGATATGGGTCAAAGATTAAGTAATGGAAAAATAAATAAATAAATGATTACTTAATGGAATAAAAGATGTAAAATTAAGATTATATTCAATTAATATGTAACCTATTATACCTTTTTATTTCTGAGGTATGCTTTCTTGGCTGAAACCCGTCCACGTCTTGCCTCCAGCTGGCGTGCTTTCTGCTGAAGTTTCTGTAGCTCTTCTCTCTGTAAATGCACAGACACTGCCATCTCTTCCTTCTCCAGCATGGCCTCCATGCTTTCATAAGTGTCATAGTATACCACTTCATCTCTCTTTTCTGTTACAAAACAGCAACAAGGGGTAGTGGTTAAGAGCATGGGCTATGGAGCCAGACAGAACAGGGCTCTGATCCACTCACTGATTCTATAACCTCAGGCAAAGCCATTACCCCTTTGTAAAATAGTGATTAGGAAATATACCTCTTTGGGGGAATGTGTATGCCAGTGTCTGGCACATAGTTAAGTGCTCAATGTAAAATGCCAAGAACCTTGTCTCCCAAATAAAAAATTTGAGAATACAGATTCTGGCTGAAGCAACAAAGCAAGTTACTTACAAAGTAAGTAGGAAGGAATAACATAGTTGCACTGCTACATCTACTAAATCACTTGTTTGACTTTACATTAAGTCTTCTTAGCCTCAACAGAAGAAATAAAACTGGTGTCCATGTACATTTTCCCTATGTATGCAAACAAATACATGGGGAAATTCCATCATTCATTCAAATGTCTTTTTGTGGACTTATGTATTAGACACACATCATACCCGATATAAGTCTTTTGATGCTTTCCAGTTGTGCTGTCAACAGTAACTCTTCACACTTTAAGATTTCAAACTGCACTTCATACAACTGAAGTTGCAGATCATAATAATCAGCTTCTAATTGATCCAACTGAGCGATGGCTTCTGTACCGCCCTGCAAACTCTGCATCTGCATTGAAAATAAAAATAAGAACATATCTAGTTTGAGAGAACAAGAAATTAAGCTATGATTAGAAATGAATACTAACTAATCAGACAGGATAAATCCATGAAGCAACTGAACACCAGCAGACGATGGGGAATCAGAGGCTCGTGTACAGATAATTTAAGCACCTACTAAATTTGTGTATAAAGCTGTGTGAACATGTATATTTTTCTCTGAGTACAGTGTTCCTAGCTTTCAAATTCATAAAGGGACAAGAGTCTGTGACTTAAAAGAGGTGAGAATGACGATAATCAAGACTCGGTTAAAAAGGAATAGTACTTACTCCTAAGTGTGGTTAAAAAATTTTTAAGTCAAATGTAATTTTGCTTGCCTGGGTGATATTTAATGTTGCAGTGTTACTTTAGAAAACTGTTTGATGTTTAGCATTATACCATGGCAAATACCACTGTCACATCAGGAAAATGTTTTTGTTTTTAAAATAACCTAAGGAGATGTGACATATCAACATTTTTTTTAAAGAACAAAAGTCTCCCCATAATTTAAACCACAGAGTTGTACTGTACTATAAAGCAAGGGATTTGTTTGGGATGGGCTTAATAAATCACATTTGGTCTGTTTCTCCTGAGTCATGTGGTCATGTTAAATTAATGCCAATGAAACTAGCGCAGCCATCATCACAGATACACATAAAAAGCACAATATGCATATACTGGATCACTCAACAGGCATAAACCTGGCAAGAATGACTAACTGACAGCTTTACCAAATCCTCTGAAGAATTCAAACACAATCGAGAACATTCAAAAACAGACTACTAAGGTACTATTAAGGATAACCCCAGGGAAAATGACCCCACAGATAAACATGCCAGACTCCCTGGCCCATTTCAGCCTCACCCTTCCTCTACCTTAGGAGACCAATTCCAGTAAGAAATGTTCTTGCAATAGCACATAGTTATAAATCTTACCTCAGCAGCTCTTTTAGGCACCCTATGTTGTCATTACAATTCATCCTGGTTAGAATAAAGCTAGTCAATCTGATGAAGACAGTGGCACTCTATTTCAGTCAATAAAATGCTAGCATATCAAGTTTTAAAGTTCAAGACCTTAAGAAAATTCCAGATACCTAGTAACATAAAGGAGAAAGCTAACTAGAAAAGAAGATTAGAGTGGAAATGCCTCAGGTGACGGAGAGATGGAGCTGAAATCTGTGAAAAAATTCTGAATAGTGTGGAAAAGTTCAGAACATGTTCTAATTTTTCCTTTAACAATAGTAGCAAATCAGAAAATGTAAGGGAAAAATAAATCCATTAACAAATCTAAATCCATAATTTAAAATCCATTAACAAAAAGATTTTTCTAGATCGTACCCTTAAAATATTACAGATTACCTCATACACTATTTTTTAAACAAGAGTGAGACATGCATATGCACATTCATAGAATATATTTTACATAAAGCTGTATTAATAAAAGCAGTGATGACATTTTGTTCTTCTCTAGAGAATATACAACTTTCACAAATACATACTCAATGTATTTAGAAGCCAATGTGGTCAAGCCACAGAATGGGAACAAATATTTGCAAATCATATATTTGATAAGACTTGTATCTGGAATATGTAAAGAACTCTTTCAATTCAGTGATTTAAAAAACCCAATTTTAGGGAGTTTTCCGGCAGTCCAGTGGATCCCGCAAGCCTAGCAGCACAGCTCCCCCACGCACAAAAAAATTTTTAATGGGCAAATGACCTGAATAGACACTTCTCCAAAGAAAATATATAAGTGGCCAATAAGCACATGGAAAGATACTGGACGTAAATGCCATCAGAGAAAGGCAAATCAAAGCCACGAGATACCACTTCACACCCACCAGGATGGCTATTATTATATATATATATATATAATATATATATATTATATATATAATATATATAAAAGACTGTTTAGTGTAACGTAAAGAAAGATGTGGAGAAATTCTATCCTCTGTACACTGCTGGTGGGAATGTAAATGGTACAGCTGCTTTGGAAAACAGTCTGATAGTTCCTCAATAGGTTAAATAGCATTTCACACCAAGATAAAAGAAAACCTTGCACATGGATGGTCATAGCAGCTTTATTCGTAAAGCTCCAAAAGTAGAAAGAACCCCAAAGTTCATCAACTGGTGAATGCACAAAATGTGGTGTATCATTTGGCCAAAAAAAGTAAATTAAGTAATGATGCATGCTACAATATGGATGCACCTTGAAAACATTACACTACGTGGGGGAAAAAGCATTTAAAAAAATCACATCTTTTATGATTCCATTTATATGAAATGTCGAGAATAGCAAATCTATAGAGACAGAAAATAGTTGCCTAGGTGTAGGGAGGACCAAAGGGGCGATAGGAAATGAGTGCTCCTTTTTCTTTTAACAGTTGCTGCCTACAGTCATGCTGGCATGCTGTGAAAATGCCGTAACTCTAACTCTTCTATCAGAGGCCCCATTGTGAAAGTTATCATCATCTCATGGAGGTACTGCAAAATTAACCACTGCCTGTAGAGTCAGAAAAATTTAAGTCTTATACCAAAAGAAAGTCAAATAGCACATCTTATTAAAAAAAAATTTTAAATATATTTTTCTCATGGCTTTTGTTACCTTTTTTTTTTTTTTTTTTTCCCCGGTACGCGGGCCTCTCACTGTTGTGGCCTCTCCCGCTGCAGAGCACAGGCTCCGGACGCACAGACTCAGCGACCATGGCTCACGGGCCCAGCCGCTCCGCGGCATGTGGGATCCTCCCGGACCGGGGCATGAACCCGTGTGTCCCCTGCATCGGCAGGCGGACTCCCAACCACTGCGCCACCAGGGAAGCCCTGTTACCTCTTCTTTTAGTGCATGTTTCCTCTGTTCCAAGCAGATCTCTTTAGCTCTCATCATCTGCAGAGTCTCCTTAGAAACTGCATACTGGAGTTTTTCCATGCGTTCAGCAGCCGCTGCCCATGATGCTTTACCGAATTTCTTCTGATCTGCTCGCATGCGATCATATACAGCTATGGATAATTTTAAAAAAGACATTGAGACA
This sequence comes from Monodon monoceros, assembly GCF_005190385.1. Taxonomy (NCBI): domain Eukaryota; kingdom Metazoa; phylum Chordata; class Mammalia; order Artiodactyla; family Monodontidae; genus Monodon; species Monodon monoceros. The sequence continues at coordinate 63,133,050 of NW_021703768.1, read as the reverse complement.
TTAAGACATGAAACAACTTGATACTAAAGAACTGAAAGTCTTAGATTCCACTGATCACACACTCAAAGATAAACACACAAATGCTACCCTCATGATAAACTACCTATAACAGCTCTAAAATATAATTCAACAGTATGTTAGATTCTCTCTAATGTCTCCAACAAGAATTTTAAATAGTCATTCTCAGAGATAACTTTCTGAAGATGAAACTGAGCTTTCAGGTTAATTTTAAAACTTACTTAAAAAAATACTCTTTTCACATTGTCCAGTGTTATTAAATTTCTAAGTTTCTATAAAACTTTATTCTGTCACGGTTTATACTTTTTCCTAGGTATGTTAGTTGAAATCAGAACCATAACTATTAAAGGGTATTTAAAAATTATTTAAATTCATGTACGTTTGAGTTCTCCAAACGTATTTTAATGATAATGGTAGGATGAAATAAATCCTAGACATTAGCATGGAGCTGATTCTGCTAAGGTTAGTGCTGGAGCAGAATCAGTTAGTGCTGGGCTTAACTAACTAAGCCCCAAAGAAGACACCCAACTTCTCCTTGCCACCACACAGAAAAAGGAAGAACTTTTTAGTTTGCCACAATAGAGGCCTCATTCAAGAAACATTTCCTGACAATCAAACACCTAGTATCTTCCAGTTAAAGAAGTTTATCACTGATAATAGCATGGTGCTGGCTCACCTTGGGTCCTTATACAAATGAACCCAACCATCCTATGGTCCTTATGCCTAATAGGTCAGACATGCTTTAACTATCATAAAAGAGTCAGGCAATCTGATTACGCAGTACCTAATGTAGTCTTTAGATTAGTGTACATTCTCTAGTAGTTTCTTTAATACGTTCACAGGTAAGTGATTAATACTTTTGTAATGCTACTATATCATAACCCTCTTTGCAAGAAGTATCTCAGTAACATTTGCCTCAATTTTAATTTTTTGCCAATAATACGAGTACATACTTGAAAATTAAAACTGTACAGAGAGGCTGATAGTGGAAAAGAGCAGTTTCTCATGCTCAGCTCTCCCCCCACCCTTAGTCCCAATGCCTAAATGCAACCAACTTGGAACCTGCTCCTGGGTAGTTACCTCCATTCAAGAACGTCACCATTTCTTGATTTAGTCTTAAAAATCTGTTGAGTTCTTATGACAAATGAGCAATCTATTTACTCAGAATCTCCTCTCAATATAGTTCTTTTGGTTTCTCTTTGGCCTTTAAATGCTAACATATTTGAATATTGATCTGATCCTTTATTTTAGAGTTTCTAACAAATAATAACTACTTCTGTTGCTTACATAGCAAATGATTCTGCCATCTTAAATCTCTATCTTTTAAAAATGTATGATAATATTTATGCAACCATAAGATCAGTACAGTAGTGCACTGTAGGGGAAAAAATAACAGCAGGGGGTTTGGAGTTAGACAGCTTGGAGTTAAATTCTCACTTCTACCCATCAACATGTAACTTTCAGAAGAAACTTAACTGTTCTTGGGCTAAATTCCCTTGAATAATAAACATAAGGAAATACAGTACCTCCTCGGAAGACTTGTGGAAATTTAATGAGAGAATAATAGATATTTAAATGTTTCTCTCACTTCACATGGCAATATTAGTCAAATACACGGTCTGTTTTGTTTCTTCTCTCCCTCATGCACACGTGACCACAATCACTCATATTTGCACGATGTTGTGTTAATTTCAAAGTGCTTTTTCCAAGTGTTCTATTTATCTGCCCAGCAAGCCTATAGAATAGGCATGGTATGCATTATCAACACCTTCAACATAGATATGTGAAACTTGGTGACTTAAGACCAAGGTTACACACCTATAAAAGGAGAGTTATATGAGTACCCAGGTTGCTTAAATACCTAGTCTGCTGCTTCTATCATTTTTACCTGAACTTGTAATCACAGCATATAGTCAAACATTCTGCATAAACAAAAATAGTCTGGAGCCTTATCTCTTGCTTCCCACTTAAGGACTGTGTCTGTGGAGCAGTTCCCTGTCCTAATTCAGTCTCAGGTTGTTACCTACCACAAGAGCTAGTCAATACTTTGTCTTCCAACATCTTTAGATAGAATGTATTCTTCTGCCTAATTGCTGCTCACTTCACCTGGAGTTACTTTCCAACAGCTCAGGAATATGAAGATAATGTAGAAAATTATGAATACAGAATGCTCGGAATACCCCTAGAACAATATTGGTACACCTCTAAAACAGATTCTTGGGCTTCCCTAGTGGCCCGGTGGTTGAGAGTCCGCCTGCCAATGCAGGGGACACGGGTTCGTGCCCCGGTCCAGGAAGATCCCACATGCCGCGGAGCGGCTGTGCCCATGAGCCACGGCCACTGAGCCTGCGCGTCTGGAGCCTGTGCTCCGCAACGGGAGAGGCCACAACAGTGAGAGGCCCGGTACTGCAAAAAAACAAAAAAAACCCAGATTCTTCTCTCCCTCTGCTGGCAAGAATAGATTCTTGCTAAGATGACTGATAACATTAACAGGATAACAACCATGTAATAGCACCCTATGGTGATCATTTTATGTAAAAAAGCTCTGAAGGCAACAGTCCTGGTGTTTACAAGGAATCATGTTAAATTTGTTTAAAAAACCTTAATGTTCTAACATACATATACCTGTCAGAAAAGGGCCCATTTAAGATGTTTTTAAAAGCTAAGCAGTAAAATTGGGCTACACCTGGCTTTGCATAAGGAAGGAAATAAAGGCCTATTTTACTCCTCTTCTAATATATAGAGAATGCAAGGAGATCTTATATAGATCAATAGGGGGAAAACAGCCCAACAGAAAAATAGGCAGAAGACAGTAACTGGGAAAAAAGGAAAGATATGCAAATACCAATTATTACATGAAAACAAAAAAGATGAACACTCAGTAATAAGCAAAGAAATGCAAATTTTAAAAACATGGTACTACTTTTCATCTATTAAACTGTTTGTTTTTTTTTAAATGACAATGCCAAATGATGCTGAGGAATCAAGGAAAGTATTCTCATTCAGCACAACAGCTTCGAGTGAAACTTTTAAGGAAACATGGATTTGCTGAAAGAATAACCTGAATAACGACTTTAATGCCAGGTATACAAATAGAGAGCTTATTAAAATAATGAATAATTTAAACTGCTTCTCAGGGAGTGGTGGAACGATTTCTGTGGCCTCCTGTGGAACAGAGTTGGAAGGAATGGACCTTGCCAGACAGACCTTGCCAGATGTATCTCTTCATTTGGCTTGATTTGTATCCTTTATAAATCGTAATGGTAAGTATGTGTTCTCCTGAGTTCTGCGAGTGAATTTTTGAACCTAAAAGGGCTGTAGGAACCCCAAATTTGTAGCCAGTTGGTTAGACGTACAGATGGCCTAAGGACACCCCAAATTTGCAAGTAGTGTCTGAAGGGCAGGGAGTCTTGCTGGTGACTGGGACTTTAAGCTATGACGTCTGTAACTGTGAACGATTATTGTCAGAATTGAATTATGCTATACTAATACCCATCACTTTTAATTTTTTTAAAGGTGGGCTATATGTAAACACATATGCCTAGAAAAGACTGAAAGGATATACCTTAAGTTGTTAACAGTAGTCTTCTTTAACTGCTAGGATTATGAGTGGTCTTTAATTCTTTTCTATATAACTATTTCGAACATAAAATACTTAAACCACTCATTTTTGAAAATACCTAACAAAAATAATTCTACTGGGAAACTCACCTTTTTGAGCTTTAGCTGTTATTTCAAAATATTTGACAGTAAGATCTTGAATGGACAGCACAGCCATATGAGCTTTCCGCTGCCAGTCAGCATCTTCTTTTTGTAGACTTTCAATTCTTCGGGGACCCAGGTAATCATTCTCTATAGAAATCTGTAGAGAGAAAAAAGAAAAATGGAAAAGATCATTTCTTTCTCTCTTTTAACATTTACTGAACGTTTATATATTAGGCATTGTGCTTGGTACTAAAACAAAGAATACTGGTTTTTCCCTGCTCTGCAGTAGAAGCTATCAATTTACAAAACAATTAAATTAACAATAATGTTGAAGACAGTTGATGCAGAAATTGTTCCCCCTTCCTCCTCTATCTCCTTCTTCATCCTTCCTTTTCTATATATAAAGGACATATAACAAAATGTTTAAGACTGATGATTTTCAAGTGCTGGGATGAGAAATTTATTTCCTCCTTTACGATAATTGTATTTTCAGTTTAAGAATTATTCGTGCCAATAAAATGCTTATTTAATCATTGACATAAATAAATAAAATAAGATTGACAATATATAAAAATCAGCCTATCTGCCTACTGAAGGGCTCTGGATATAAGTAACAGAAAAACTGGCTATGTATTATTTATAAGAGTCACAACTAAAACAAAAGGACAAAGGAAGGTTGAAAATCAAATGATGGACAGAGGTATGCCAAGTGAATGTTACAGAAGTAACAATATCAATATTAAAATACAGAAAAGTGCTAAACCGGTATGTTAATATGGAAGAAAGTTACAGTCCAGGAAGAACAGCAATGGACCCTCTGTACTGCTTTACCACATACTGAGAAAGAAACTTAAAACTTAAACAACAACACCATATTAGGATGATGGGGAAAAAATATTATAGAGAAAAATGTGCCACCCCTGGCACACTTAAAAAAAATTGATCAAGTAAGTTATCATACACCACTAAAAAATTATAATGAATTTCAAAAGTAGAAATAATGCAGGTCATAGTCTCTGAACAGTACAATAAACAGAAATCAAAGGAACAGTTTAAAACAGTTGATTGAGTCTTGAAGCAACAATATACTGCTCCTTAAGCAAATGAAGTCTTCCAGAAAGAGGGAAAAACATATGAGCACTCCCTGTAGTGCTCAGCACACACAGAACAATTAATTAGCAACGTTAAGGGGACAGTGGCAAGGTAGAGGAAGAGGTCAAGAATGATCCTAGGGTTACTGGGAAAAAATATGTACATGGAATTGCCAAGGATTTCATTTTGCATACTAAGTTTAACTTTGCAAGTCATGTCCAGAGATATAAGCTTGGGTACCCTTGACACACTAGAAGACATTTAAAGCAACGAGAGTGAATGAGTTCATGTAAGGAATTGTAATCATGTAAGTAGCAAGATTCAATGGAGGAGAAATCAACACTATCAAACACTGCTTAGGGATCAAGTAGATACACAACCAGTACCCATGGACCTAACAGCGTGAACTTGGCGACAACAGTTCTGGAGTACAGGCAAATTCCTTTTGCCTATTAATTCCCACCATATCTTCAGACCTCAGTTCAATTACTGGTTCATGGATGTCATCCCTGACTCACCATTATAGGCAGTAAAAGCTCTTCAATCTAAAAAATAGCCTTCATTCTTAAGTCTTATCACAAGCATACTTTATATTATTTTATATCACCTCCTTTCTGCTCTGAATGTTCCATGAGGGCAGAGAATGCACAAGTGGTTTTTATCTCTGCTTGCTTGCTTTTCGCTAGCACACTGCTGGGCATGAACTAGGTAATCTACAATATTTCCTGAATGAGTGAATAAAAATTCACTTCCATACATGTTTTTAATGAGGAGAGAAATGCAGACACATGTATAATACTCCTTTGAGAAATCTGTGTGAGTGAATAGAGGGGAAAAGGGTGGAGAAGAGGATAAGGCTTAAGGGTAGGCACTCTTGCTTTATTTTAATGGGAGATCACAGAGCAGGTTGAGAGGGAGAACCTATGTCTTCCCCTGTGAAGAAAGAACCCAGTTATGAAAAGAATCTGAACAAGAATTATGTATATGTATAACTGAATCGCTTTGCTGTACAACTGAAAGTAACAGAACATTGTAAATCAACTATACTCCAAAATAATATAAAAATTAAAAAAAGAAAAAGAATCCAGTTAAAAATAAATTGGTAGAGGAGACGGGAGAAGACACAAGATAGCTGTTTTTAGATGGCAGGGTGACAAACCATTTATCGTAGGAAGAGAGTCAGTGAAGTCATGGTGAAACAGGCACACATAATATACTGCTGGTGGAACTATAAATTGATTAAAACCTTTTCTGGAAAGTATTTTACGATACCATAATCTTTGAACACATTTAGCTGTTTAGATCAGGACAAACTTTACTGAGGCCCATAAATTGCAGAGGGCTTTGAAGGAAGGGTAGGATTTTGACAGTTACATGGGGAGCATATGGGAAAAGAGAACCACCCAAAAGGGATGCTGTAGGTAAGAATTAACCTGAACAAAAGCCTTGAGGTAAGTAAGTAAGTTCAATGCATGGTAAAGGACAGAGAGCAGTCCAACCTAGCTGGAGTTTAAGTAAAACAGATGAAGGTAGTGGGAGATAACACTAGAGAAGTAGGTTAGATCAATGAGGAGGCTGAGGAGTTTGTATTGCATATGACAGGCAACTGGAAACCACTGAGGGCTTCTCAGCAATAGTAGGTGGCATATTTAGACTTCAGTTTACATTTAAGGTTTTAGAAAACTTGTTTTCTGTAATAAAACCATCAAGGTTTTTGTGCTTTCATCTGTTGTGATTACCTTTGATTTTTAAAACAAGTTAAAAAGCAAAAGATTAGTGTTCACAAGTATGAAAAAGAAATTTAATAAATTGATATGATAAATTTAATAAATTGTAGCAAAAATTTAAATTCTTACTCGGCACATTATGACGGAAGTCCTTTTCAATGACATGATTAAACTTCGTATGTTTATTATACCTAAGACCATAAGCTAGGTTAGCTAAGTTTTTTCCCTGACTTTGAAAGTCAAAATCTATTTAAATTCTATCAACTCCGAAGTTCAACCTTCTGCCTTGTGATGCTAGGGTTCAGGCTCTGAAAACCACATTTAGCCTTTGCCAACAGAAAGGGCTGGAGGAGATTTCAGAGTTGAAGGAAAGAGAAGATTTGCTTCTTCCTATCTGTATCACTTGACTTTCCTGTTTGCTGTTCCTGTGATCATCATCCCAGACTCGCTTCTTCATCCCAGCATCTGCAGTACCTTCTTGAAGGAGTTAACAGAATCGAGTTTGCAGTTTTTTAACCTTCACAGAACTGACCTCATTTGTGTGCCCAAGACAAACCAGCACCTGTCCATCAGTGCCCTATCCCCCGAGATCTGGTCCTCTCCACTGAGATCAGACACACCAGCACTAGAAGAGCAATGTCTTCTTTCTCAGAGGTCAGCTCCACAGGACCTATCCTTTAATAATTACCACCTCTTCCCTTTGTAACCCCCGATCCTAGGAGTGGTGGCTGCTTTTGCAATTAACTCTGATATCTTAAGAGTTGCCTTCTTATCTACCTTGTTAACAACTTTATACCTGGTTCTTAAAATTTCCTCTGTTGAAATAACTGATTTGATCTTCTGGTCAGACCAACAGACACAGCTGTGGAACAGAAACATAATAACCAAAACAGGCAGTGCTCAAAATTAAAAAATCTTAACTCAGATCATGAAGATAGAAACCCTTTTCACTTGCATAGTTAAACACTGTACAGAAATGAGAAACCTTGCATTATCTTTTTGAAGAGAAAAAATAATATTAAAAATCTGGTGGTAATTATTTGGCGATAACCTGTTCTTTGTTGTTAGATTATTTTTACCTTCATTGTACATGTATATTCAAAAATACAGAAAACAAACATGCTATGCTTTTTAAATGCTGGTTTTTTAACTGACTTCTGAAACTCAGTAGCTAATGCTGCAGCCAACTGTTTAAAAACATGATTACAGTTTACTGTACCTAAGACATTAAGCTAGGATACTGAGTTCTCTTCCTAACTTGGCAAATTTGAAGATGTACAGCATTGGTCAGCTGGATCATGTGCTAATAACAATGACACCTCTGTTTTGAATTTTAGGGCTAGAAAGAAAACAGTGTCTGTTTTTAAGATGGAAAAAAATGTGTCAGTTTAGGTAGCTAGGATAGTGAGACTAGTTTATAAACACAAATTTCTGGGCAAGGAACTGCTTATTATAAAGTACATCACTAGCTTGGATACTGGGTTTTATATGAGAAGCTGAAGTGTTACTTCTGTCTTTGCTGAGATTGTAAGTTAAAAAAAATTCCAATTCTTAGGTGAAACAAATGCCAAGATAAACTTGTGAATATACTGATGTAGTAGAGACCTTAATGTGAATTTTCCAGGCCCAGGAGTCATCTGAAGGTGACTCTTGATTAAGAGAATGACATGATTAGACTTGGCATCATCTATTTCATGCACTTTTACATTCAAAGCAAATATTAAGTGTACTATTCCCAGGTAAGAGTGTGAAATGAGGCATTTTTTGAAGGTAAGAGACATCTAAAGACAAGGAAACCAAAGGAAAAAATAGTTGAGGTAAGAGATAAGTACCTTAATGTATAGTGGTAGCACTATATATTTCATAGTGTACATGGCAGAGTATATAGTGGTCCAGTGGTGTAAAAATTGCACCCTGCACAAAACCAGGGCGTTTGCCAAGCCATGCATACTGCTGCATATGCCCATCTGTCTGCTGGAATAAGGGTGGAGGTGGGTGACTTTTTCTATTTCACATAAAGACACCTATAGATTTGCCTGGTCCCGGGGAAGGGTGGAGGAAGAAGAGTACATTCAAGTTTCAACTAGAAGACAGCTGAATTGCAAAATGACATGACTGGCTACAAAGGGGAGGGAAAAGGTGAGGGTGTCTTCTAGTTTCTAGCTTAGGTACTTTCAGCAAATCATTAGAAATAAGTTGGACAATGCGTCTGAAGTGCTTATAGTTAATCCAGGAAGACTATCAGGTCACCTTGCTAACCCTGACTCGTTAAGACACTGGGCCTAAAAATCTAGAGAGGATCATCTAGTTTATTTATTTTTATTTATTTATTTAAGCTTTTTTTTTTGGTCACGCCACGCAGTTTGCAGGATCTTAGTTCCCCGACTAGGGATTGAACCTGGGCCCCGGCAGTGAAAGTCCTATCCACCGGACCACCAGGGAATCTCCCAAGCATCATGTAGTTTAAATCTCATTTTATGGATGAAAAAACTGGGGCCCAGAGAGAATATAACTTTGAATTTAGTGTGCTCCATCCCTTAGCTGTTTCAAATTTTATTCGACACGTGGTTCTCAAACTTCATATCAGAATTACCGGGAAGACTTGTTAAAACAAAGATTGCTGAGCTTCTCCCTAGAGTTTCAGCAAAGGAGATCTGAGGTGAGGCCTAAGAATCTGTATTTTTAACAAGGTTCTAGGTGATACTGATGCTCCTCGTCTGGGGGTCACATTTTAAGAACCAGCGTATTAGAGTCTGGGAGCTTCCGAAAGAGGTGTGTATTTTAAAGAGGCTAAAGGTCAAATTCCATAGGATGAGATAGCACTCTAGCCCCTGACCATCATTCCTCTCCTACAAATCCTTAGACTGAGGCATATCAAACAATTCACACCCTGTGGTATAACTAAATGAGCAGGCTTTGCAGTCAAACATGTGTTTCAATCCCAGCCATGCCACTTATTGGTCTCCACTCATGGTGCTGGGTTGGTGATTCAGTAATGTTTGAATAACTTATTGTGACTAAAAGCCCTAGTATTATGCCTGTTCACTATACCATTCCTGTTTTTATATACCTATCTGGAATATTCTCAATTCCAATCTCCAATACAGACATATGTACTCACTTCCTACTGAATTCTTATTCTTCAGTGGTGAAGCTTGATCATCCCCTTTTTCCATGTATCTTCAGGCAATGGTGATCACCCCATTTTGTGTCTCTACATAAACTTGTACATACTGCTCATTTTTCTTTTAAAAAATCATCTGAGTTATAATTTACATACAACAAAATGTACCTGTTTTAAGTGTAAATTTTGACAAATATATATACCCGTGATAACAGGCACCATAATCAAGATTTGAAGCACATCAATCTCCCCAAAGGATTCTGTTACATCCGCCTCTCAGTGGATCTCCCTGGCCCCACCCCAGGCAACAGCTGTTTAGGACAATCTTCTAGAATTCCATGTAAATGGAGGCACAGTTCATCTGGCATCTTTTGCTCAGCACATACTCTTTGACTGGCATCTTTTGCTCAGCACAATTTTTTATAAGCTATTTAATCAGGATTTAATTTACATACACTGTGTTCAAGTAAATCCATCTAAAGTGCTCAATTTGATGAGTTTTGATGGCTGTATACACCCAAGAAACAACCACTACAATCATGATACAAAACATTTCCGTCACCTCCAAAACATTCTCGTACTACTTTGCCATCCATACCTTCTCGTACTGCTTTGCCATCCATACCTTCACACATATACAGGATGGTTTTGTTTATCCATTTTATCCACATTTTGTTTATCCATTCACCTGTCGATGGTTATTTGGGTTGTCCCAGTTTGGGGCTACCGGGAATACAGTTGGCATGAACACTGGTATATAAGTCTTTTTTGTGAACAGATGTTTTCATTTCTCTTGTATAAGTAACTAAGAGACAAACAGCTAAGTTGTAAGGTATTGTACAGTTGACCCTTGAACAACATGGATTTGAACTGCATGAGTCCACTTACATGCAGATTTTTTTCCCCATAAATATTACAGTGCTACAAGATCTGCTGTTGGTTGAATCCACGGATGGGGAACCACGATCTGGAAAGCCACTTTGGGACTTAAGCATCTGAAAATTTTGGTATCATTGGCAGGTCCTGGAACCACACCCAAGGGTTGTTCAAAGATCAACCATATATGTTTAACTTTTGAAGAAAGTGCCAAACTGTTTTCCAAAGTGGTTGTACCACTTTAAAATTCTGTTAGCAATGTATGAAAATTCCACTTACTCTACATCCTCACTAGCCCTTGGGAGGGCCAGAATTTTTTCATTATACTCACTTCAATGGGTGTGTAATAGCATCTCACTGTGGTACCAATCTGGATTTCCTAGATGAGTATGTTGAGCATCTTCACATGTGATTATTAGCCATTTCTTTGTGTCTTTTTAAATATTTAGCTCATATTGAAAATTTTGGGGTTTTGTCTTACTGAGTTGTACAGTTCCTCTTTCAGATGTATTACAAGTTATTTTCTCTCAGTGTGTGGCCTCCTCACTTTCTTAATCTTTAAAATAGCAAAAGTATTTAATTTTAATTTTAGTGAAGTCCAATTTTATTTTATTTTTTTTTAGCTGAAGTTTTCTGCATCCTATCTAAAAAACCTTTGTCTTTCCTTCTGAAAGATTGTAAAAACTTCCTAGTTTTGTTATAAAAGTTTTATACTATGAGCTTTATGTTTGGGTCTAACATGTATTTCAAATTAATTTTTGTGTATGGTATAAGATAAGGAAGCCTGGACTTCATTATTTCTATATGGGTATCCACTTCTAGCACCATTTGTTGATAAGACTATTCTTTCCCCCCACTGAACTGCCTTGTCACCTTTGTAGAAAACTAACTGACTATACAACCACAGGTTTATTTTTGGATTCTGTTTAGTTCCATTCATTTACACGTCTATCCTATACTATCACCACAATGTCTGGATTTCTCTAGCTATTTTATAATTGGCTGGTTAGTTTAAAAAAAAAAAAAAACACCCTACTGGAATATTAATTTGAATCTACAGGTCAGTTGAGAACTGACATCTAAACGTTATTGATTATTGTTAATAGATTATCTTCCAATCTATTAACATGGTCTATCTCCTATTTAGGTATGCTTTAATTTTTCTCATCAAAGTCTTATAATTTTTCAATATATAGTCCTTTCATATATTTTATAAAATTTATCCCTAAACATTTCATGTTCAGAGATGCTAATGTAAAGGGCATTTAAAATTTTTTGATTTCAACTTCATTTCTGGAAGATAGAAAATGCAATTGAATCTTTAATACTGACCTTGTAACTAAACTTACAGGTTATTTCCAGTAGCTTTTTTAGATTCTTAATTTTTTTTACATGTGTGATCGCATGATCTACAAACAAATAATCTACTTTTTTTCTAATTTATATATGTCTTTTATTTTTTTTTGCTTTATTGAACTGACGACAAACTCCAGAGAAATACTGAATAAAAGTTGTGGGAGCAGACAATCTTACCTAGTTACCAATCTTAGTGGGGGAAGAATTCAGTCATTCACCATCATGCATGATGTTAGATAGGCTTTCCACACATACCCTTTATCAGCTCAAAGAAGTTCCCTTCTCTTCCTAGGTTGCTGAGATTTTACCATGGATGGGCAATGAACTTTTTATCAAGTGCATTTCTGCACCCAGACATGTTGATTTTTTCCTTTATCAATAATATGGTGAGTTACATTGATTAGTTTTTGTAATGTTAAACCAATATTGCCTTTCTAAGATAAACCCTAATCACAGTATATTACTGAATCCTATTTTTCAATATTATGTTAAGAATTACTGCATCTACATTCATGAGGGACGTTTATCTGCAGTTTTCTTTTTTTCTATAATGTCGTTTGATTTGGATAATGCTGGCCTCAAAAATGAGTTGGGAAGTGTTCCCTCTTTTAAATCCTCCAATGATCCTTTACCTGGCCCTGGAGTTTTCTTTGTGAGAAGGTTTTAAATATGAATTCAACTTTGTTAATATAGAGCTACCAAATTTTTTCTATTTTTTCTTGACTCTATTTTGACAATTTGTATTTCCCTAAGAAGTGTATCCATTTCATCTAAGTTGTAGAATTTTTTGGCACAAATTTGTTCACGTTCTCTTACTAGCTCATCATCATAGGTGATGGGGCATTTGAGGGGCAATGCAGTAAAATACGATTTTTACCTTTGAAAATGTTAACAGTTTAAGAAATATGTTGTCTGTTCCTCCTCACCTATACTCTGCTTCCCAGGGGAAAAAAATGGAGTAATAACTGACGCTAGTGGACAATACAGCCTGACAAGAAGGTTCAATCCATTTGCTAATATTAATACTCAATACAAACCATGATATAATATGAAAGCAAAAATTCACATAGATTCTGATAATCAACGTTAAGCTGTATATAGATTATCTCAGCTAAACACTGCAGCTTAGTTTAGAAGCAGATGGGGCCTCCATGTATATCATCCAGTTCATCCCTAGCCTTCCAGTCAAGTTTTCAATGGACAAATATCTATAGTTCATTTTTTTTAAATTGGAGGAAACTGTAGTGTCTAAAAATTCTGAGTTACTAGTTACCATTTTACCCAAAATGCCAAGTTTATGATAAAACTAACTTAACAACCCAATATTTTTCGAAAGTATTAATAAAGGAGAGTGTGTCAATTATGTGACAGTCTGTATTGCTCCATATCTTGACTCATTAGTAAAGGGAAAAAGACAGACATGCTTTACCTTGTAATAATTTTTCAAATATTATACTACTCCTCTTTCTTGCCCCCAAGCACAAAGTTTTCAGAATAAGTGGCAATTTCCCAGATATAAATTTCGTAAATAATGTTCCAAATTCACGCATTAATACACAAAAAGTTTTTTAATATCCTAGTTCAGCAATATTTCCATGTGAATTAAACACAGCAACATTGATTTGAGGTCAGCTATAAAACCAAACCCTTAACACTTGCCTCAAAAAAAGTAATATATATTTTACACACAAAAGTAAATGTCATGAATTTTAAAGCTGTACCATTAATGCCTTGTAACTTTCAAAACAAGGTCTTCCCAAAACAAATGTTCTCAAAACTCCTACTAAATAAGTCTAAGACTAGATAATACCCAAAACATTAAAAGGGAGACAGGAGTAGATGGAGAGGGGAAAAAAAGCACAGGAAAGGGGGAAAGATGAGAATCTCAATGTATTTACAAATTTTCTAGGCTTTTCTCAGCCCTGGCTACTCAGCAAAGTCGCCTTTTCAGATGCTTTTAAAATGAGGTGTTCAGGCTCTATGTATCACAAAACTACCAAACTAGAATCTCTGGGGACAATGGATCAGATATTTACATTTATAAAAGCTCCTCTAATAATTAAAATGTATAGCCAGCCACGCTGAGAACTATGAAACAGGCAGGTTACTATTTAGATTTTTAAAAAAATACCTTGATCTGCTGTCTTCGTAGCATGGCAAGTTCTCGCATGTCTCGGAATGGCTGTAGTAAATACTGATAGAGTTCAGTTGTGGCTTCTGCAAGGCTGCTGTAGGCTTCATCCTCCATCTGATACAAGTCCAGAAGCTCTACCATGCTCTCTGTATTCTTGTGCTTATCCAAGAGCTGTGGAACAAGAAAATTTCACTACAAAGAAATCCAACTGTAATAACCTATAAAACTTGCAAATTCCCTATCATCTCAGGACCTGGAACTCTGAAATGCAGAACTAAAGAGAATGAGGAGCACTAATTGCTTTCATCACTTATCTCCATGCCTTAGGTGTCTTACTACAAGACCACTGCCTAAACATCCTTTTCTAACTACTGTCACCATATTATTCCTGTTCTCTGCATTTTCTGGAATTCCATACTATCTGCCTACCCTTAACTCTTAAAATTTTTTTCCCAGCATCTAGTAGCTTTCTCCATACTTATATAATCATTGCTAATCTACAAAGTAGTTATCAACTCTTGCCAACATTATTTTACTAATTTCCCCAAATAATCTTGCCACTCTTTTCCTCCTCCAAATTTGGAACATTCCTTCAAAAACTTCAACTCATGCCTATCACTTCCTTCAAAATCTAGGTGAAAACACCCCTCAACTCTATTGAAGAGTTTAAGACTGACTATAATAGATTTTTATAACTTTCTTACTTTGCATTCCTTGATACTCATGTGTATATGTATGTTTATAAAGATATTCATTCATTTCTCAACAAGTAAGGACTGAGCATCTTAATACATGTTAGGCACTGGGCATACAAACACATGGTTCCTTTCTTCGGTTTGCAAAGCAGAAATAGAGAGACAGATGCAGAGAACAAACGTATGGACACCAAGGGAGGAAAGTGGGGGCGGGGGGTGGGATGAACTGGGAGACTGGGACTGACATATATATGCTAGTATGTATAAAATAGGTAACTAATAAGAACCTGTTGTATGAAAAATAAATTAAATTAAATGTTTTAAAAAAACATGGTTCCTTTCTTCATGGAGTTTACTGTGTAGTAAATAAGCAAACTAAACAAAGTTTTAAAAAATTACAAACTGGGGGGCTTCCCTGGTGGCGCAGTGGTTGAGAGTCCACCTGCCGACGCGGGGGACGCGGGTTCGTGCCCCGGTCTGGGAGGATCCCACATGCCGCGGAGCGGCTGGGCCCGTGAGCCATGGCCACTGGGCCTGCGCGTCCGGAGCCTGTGCTCCGCAACGGGAGAGGCCACAACAGTGAGAGGCCCGCGTACCGCAAAAAAAAAAAAAAAAAAAAAAAATTACAAACTGTGATAAATGCTATGAAAATTATTACTTTTTAAAAAGTAAAGAATAGGGCTTCCCTGGTGGTGCAGTGGTTGAGAGTCCGCCTGCCGATGCAGGGGACACGGGTTCGTGCCCCAGTCCGGGAAGATCCCACATGCCGCGGAGCGGCTGGGCCCGTGAGCCATGGCCGCTGAGCCTGCGCGTCCAGAGCCTGTGCTCCGCAGCGGGAAAGGCCACAGCACTGAGAGGCCCGCGTACCGCAGAAAAAAAAAAAAAAAGTAACACAATTAAACAATGGGTGCCAAGAGAAAGAATAAGAGGTGGGGAAATGGTGAAAAACTATGACCTAGTTCAGAGCAGGTTAGAGAGAAAAGGCTATCCACGGAAGCTTAAGCTGAAATTTAAAGAACCTTTGAATGAACCATGTGGCAAGACACTTTTTTATTTATTCATTTTTGGCCATGCTGCATGGCTTGTGGGATATTAGTCCCCAGGGATTGAACCCAGGCCCACAGCAGTGAAAGCACTGAGTCCTTACCACTGGACCGCCAGGGACTCCCAGGACACTATTTTATATACTTATTCTTGGTGTCCATTTACTTGGTGACAGTCTCATCTCCTCAAAAGCACAAAATTCTGCTATTCTTTCTCACACCTAAAGTTTCCACTACTATCCTCTTTCCCAGCTTCTTGCTTTGGTTATCATATTGTGTTGTACATATTACAGCTGACCCTTGAACAACTGTAATATGGGGTTAGGGGCGCCAACCCCTGCCTAGTTAAAAATCAGCATATAACTTTACAGACAACCCTCCCTCCCAATCCACAGTTCTGCATACTAGTATTCAAAAAATGAAATACACAGGTATAAATCTAATTATGTACAGAATCTATGAGGAAAATTACACAACTCTGATGAAAGAACTCAAAGACCCAAATTAAATGGAAGTATTCCAAATATGGGTTGGAAAACTCAGTATTGTCAAAGTGTCAGTTCTTCCAAACTTGATCTATAGGATCAATGCAATGCCATTTAAAGTCTCAGCAAGTTATTTTGTGGATATCAACAAATGAATTCTCAAGTTTATATGGAAAGGCAAAAGATCCAGAATAACCAACACAATTGACGAACAAAGTTAAAAGACTGACACTCTCCATTCAACTTCACTAGTTACTATAAATCTACAGTAATCAAGACAGTGTGGTATTGGTAAAAGAATAGATCAATGGAAGAGATTCCAAAAGTAAACCCCCACACACACAGTCAAGTAATCTTTTGACAAAAGAGCAAAGGGAATTCAATGAAGAGATCAGCCTTTTCAACAAATGGACATCCACGTACGAAAGAAAAAAGAAATCTACAGACCTTAACTCAAAAATTAACTCAAAACGGATCACAAACCTAAATGTAAGATGCAAAGTTATAAAACTCTTAGAAAATAACACGGGAAAATCTAGGTAAGCTTGGGTTTGATGACTTTTTAGATATAACACAAAAGCACACAATGCTTTTCTACTCAATTTTTCTATAAACCTGAAAGTGATAAAACAGTCTATTAACTTTTTTTTAGTCTATTAACTTTTAAATGATAGCAAACCTATTTAAAGACATAGTTTTATATTTCACTGTATGCATGCTTTTTATTTTTTAAATAAAACCGAGAATCATTAAAAATAAATCCGTAATATCCAATTAACACTGATTTTCATCCCTGTTAAGCCCTACTGTTTTAAGGTGATCAGACTAATCAAACAATATCTTTCTGCTTTGTTAACAAGTAGTTTTCGGTAGGTTGGTTTTGTTTGTTGTTTGTTTTTAATAGAGGTCCACTAGAAGACAGAAATCAATTCAAACATCAGGGATTTTAACAACAGATAACACATAAATAATTTACAGATGCAGACAGAGGCCAGACCGAGTGGGATCTTGCTTTATGCCGAAAGCAAAGAGATGCCATAAAAGGACTGTTGTTGTTTTGTTTTTCCTTCAAAAACCTCTCTGGTTCCAGGGAAGCATTAGGGAATAAATACTTTCCCAAGTAAGGGAATCTTGACTTTTATTCTGAAGGATAAAAAGGGATAAAAGTGTAAAGGGAAGACTGGGTTAGAAAGACAGAAGGGCATATCCCCGGATACCATAAAATAAGGTTTACAAAATGGAGTAAACAGAGAAAGGGAACATAATGAAAGACAATTCTGGAGACACTAACATACATGATAGACCTGAGTTATACTACAGTGGTGAGAAGGGGCACCAGAGTGGATGCAGATAGCTCAGTTCATAATCTCCTGGGTCAGTCCATGTAAGCCTAGATTGGAGGAAGAGAAAAGCAAAGATTTAAGAAATGCTTTGGAGATAAAATTAACAGGACTTGATGAAAGACTGGATTTTCTCTTTACCCTAAGGTCTTTGGTATCATTGATACAAAGAACACAGGAATAGAAACAGGTTTTTAGAGGCAAAAATTATGGATTCAGAAACACTGTGTCCGAAGTGTTTTTTAGATATCCATGAGGAGAGGTCATGAAGGGAATGCAAAATGTCCAAGATAAACCTTATCTTTAAAAAGTCTACAATCTAACTAGGGAAACAAACAAACAGACATGTAAGTAAATACTGACTGTAGAAGACAATCACGGTTCATAGTGGGCTAAAGCAGATGAAAAAGATGTTCTAAAGCTAGGATTTGAACTGGGTCTCGAAGGATGGGAAGTGCTAGACAGGTGAAGAAGAGCAACCAGTCTGGAGAAATCACATGAATAAAAAGCGTCACACATTTGAATCCTGGATGGGAGGACGGGGGTGGCAGAGTGCCGTGCTCCCTGGAGTAGAGGGTACACACTAGTGAGCAGGACATCACATTGAGACTGTAAAAGCAGCACATTCTAATAAGCAGTGAAACCAATGATGAAGTAGAAAAAAAGAATGATGCATTTGATCAATGGGACCTGTTTGATTTTTAGTTTACAAAGTTAAACTTATCTAAATAACCATATTAAAGTCATGGTCATTTAGTACCTGGTTACTTGAAGCATGGTCTGGGATCAGCAACATCTGATTACTTGTTAGAAATATAGAACCTCAGAGCCCACTCCAGACCCCCAGAATCAGAATGAGTGATGAGTATGCACAGCAAAGTTTCAGAAGCACTGCTTCAGTAAACACCTTATATGGCCACATTAACTACAACATGAGGCAAAAGTCTCTGTAAATTATACAAATTACATAGTCCATTTTCAAACTGAATTTTCAAACTGAAAACTGTAGAATTACGTTATGTAACATTTTTTTTCCTGGATCTAAAATCATTTTCCCCTCTCACTCTTTCTCTTACTATTTAAGTATTATTTTATTTTAGCTCAATTACCACTATTCAGACTAAAATTAAGCCAAAACTCCCATTTCTCATGGTTCAGTTCCCTATTAAAACATTTTTAGCTAATCTAAAAAATAAAGTTACTACTGAAGCCAACCCCAGAACGAAAAAAAGTTACTACTGAAGCCAACCCCAGAACGATCTTCATCTTTAGAAGACAGGTACAGGGACTTGCCCTGGTGGTGCAGTGGTTAAGATTCCACCTGCCAATGCAGGGGACACGGGTTCAATCCCCGGTCCAGGAAGATCCCACATGCCGCACAGCAACTAAGCCTGTACGCTACAACTACTGAGCCTACGCTCTAGGCTACAACTACGCTCTAGGCTACGCTCTAGGCTACAACTACTGAAGCCCGCGTGCTGCAACTACTGAAGCCCACGTGCTGCAACTACTGAAGCCTGAGCACCTAGAGCCCATGCTCCGCAACAAGCCACCGCAATGAGAAGCCCGTGCACTGCAACCAAGAGCAGCCTCTGCTCACCGCAACTAGAGAGAAAGCCCGCGTGCAGCAACAAAGACCCAAAGTGGCCAAAAAAAAACAAAAAACAAAAAGAAAATCCTGTTTAAAAAAGAAAGACAGGTACAAAGAGACAATGTCAGCCTGGCCTTACCTCCAGGCCTGGCCAGGATCTTACCTCTAATACATGGGCCATTCAATGAAACTGGATGTTTAAAAGCAATAACTCACCCCCCACCCCTGGCAAATACATTAAATAAATAAATAAATAAGAATAAACAGGGCTTCCCTGGTGGCACAGTGGCTGAGAGTCCACCTGCCGATGCAGGGGACACGGGTTCGTGCCCTAGTCCGGGAAGATCCCACATGCCACGGAGTGGCTGGGCCCGTGAGCCATGGCCGCTGAGCCTGCGCGTCTGGAGCCTGTGCTCCGCAACGGGAGAGGCCACAACAGTGAGAGGCCCGCGTACTGCAAAAAAAAAAAAAAAAAAAGAATAAACAAAAAATTAAAAAATAAAAGCGATGGCCATTAAAATCATCAAATTAAATAACTCCCTTCATTCTGATGTGTTTACTTGTTTTTTTAAAACTATAATTTAGCCTTTTACTACTACAAAGAAACAGTGAAATGATCATGAAGATATTCCAGTTCTTTTGATAGAATTCTATCCATTAATTTAAAAACTAGCAATTGAGAACCCCAATTTAGAATAAACTGAAAAATCACAAGAGAAATAGAATTCAGTAAGGTGTTATAATTTACATGCAGAAACCAACAGCCCCTTTCATATTAAATACAAAACAATCAGCCAGGATTCCATCTGCAACAAAACAGAAAAATACCTAGGAATAAACTTAAATCTTTTAAGAGCCATGTAAATAAAATGTTAAGGTACAAAAAAAGTAAATAAATGGAAGAGTAAAAATATCAATTCTCACTAATCTATAAATTTCACATGGTAATAAAACAACCTCTTCACACTTTCATGGCATAAGAAAAGGCCAATTTTAAAGTTCACATGGAGGGGGTGCCTTCAAGATGGCGGAGGAGTAAGACGTGGAGATCACCGTCCTCCCCACAAACACATCAAAACTACATCTACATGTGGATCAACTCCTACAGAACACCGACTGAATGCTGCCAGAAGACCTCAGACTTCCCAAAAGACACCCTCAGGTGACCTACCCACAGAGGTGGGACCAAATCCAAAGCTGAACCGCAGGAGC
Source organism: Monodon monoceros (assembly GCF_005190385.1). Taxonomy (NCBI): domain Eukaryota; kingdom Metazoa; phylum Chordata; class Mammalia; order Artiodactyla; family Monodontidae; genus Monodon; species Monodon monoceros. The sequence goes on along the minus strand of NW_021703768.1, from coordinate 63,112,652 downwards.
TAAGTGAACAAAGAAGAGAAAGGCAAATTTCTCCCAGCAGCCTCAGGAGCAGTGGATTAAATCTCCACAATCACCTTGATGTACCCTGCACCTGTGGAATACCTGAATAGACAACAAATCATCCCAAAATTTAGGTGGTGGACTTTGGGAGCAACTGTAGACTTGGGGTTTGCTTTTTGCATCTAATTTGTTTCCAGTTATATGTTTATCTTAGTTTAGTATTTACAGCTTATTATCATTGGTAGACTTGTTTACTGATTTGGTTGCTCTCTTCCTTTTTTAATTTTTATATATATATATATATATATATATATATATATATATATATATATATATATATAACTTTCTTTTTTCTTTTTGTGAATGTGTATGTGTATGCTTCTTCGTGTGATTTTCTCTGTATAGCTTTGCTTTTGCCACTTGTCCTAGGGTTCTGACTGTCCATTGTTTCTTTTTAGTATAGTTTTTAGGGCTTGTTATCATCGGTGGATTTTTTTGGTTTAGCTGCTCTCTTCCTTTCTTTTCTTTTTTCTATTACTTTTTTAAAAATAATTTTTTCTATTTTAATGACTTTATTTAATTAATTATTTAAATTTCATTCTTTCTTTTTTTGTCTCCCTTTTCTTCTGAGCCGTGTGGCTGACAGGGTCTTGGTGCTCTGGCCGGGTAGCAGGCCTGAGCCTCTGAGGTGGGAGAGCCAAGTTCAAGACTATGGTCCACCAGAGACCTCCCAGTCGCCCACAGTATCAAACGGCGAAAGCTCTCCCAGAGATCTCCATCTCAATGCTAAGACCCAGCTCCACTCAACGACCAGCAAGCTACAGTGCTGGACACCCTATGCCAAACAACTAGCAAGACAGGAACACAACCCCACCCATTAGCACAGAGGCTGCCTAAAATCATAACAAGTTCACAGATACCCCAAAACATACGACCGGACATGGTCTTGCCCACCAAAAAGACAACATCCAGCCTCATCCACCAGAACACAGGCACCAGTCCCCTACACCAGGAAGTCTACACAACCCACTGAACCAACCTTTTACCCTCTGGGAGCAGACACCAAAATCAACGGGAACTACAAACCTGCAACCTGGGAAATGCAGACCCCAACAGGGTAAGTTAAGCAAAATGAGAAAACAGAAAAATACGCAGCAGATGAAGGAGCAAGGTAAAAACCCACCAGACCAAACAAATGAAGAGGAAATAGTCTATCTGAAAAACAATTCAGAGTAATGACAGTAATGACCCAAAATCTTGGAAACAGAATGGAGAAAACAAAAGAAATGTTTAACAAGGGCCTAGAAGAACTAAAGAGCAAACAATGATGAACACAATAAATGAAATTAAGAATTTTCTCTAAAAGGAATCAATAGCAGAATAACTGAGGCAGGAGAACCGATAAGTGATCTGGAAGATAAAATAGTGAAAATAACTACCGCAGAACAAAATAAAGAGAAAAGAATGAAAAGAATTGAGGCCAATCTCAGAGACTTCTGGGAAAACATTAAATGCACCAACATTCGAGTTACTGGGGTCCCAAAAAGAAGAAGAGAAAAAGAAAGGGACTGAGAAAATATCTGAAGAGATTATAGTTAAAAACTTCCCTAATATGGGTAAGGAAATAATTAAGTCCAAGAAGCGCAGAGAGTCCCATACAGGATAAACCCAAGGAGAAACACGCCAAGACATATATTAATCAAACTATCAAAAATTAAATACAAAGAAAAATATTAAAAGCAGCAAGGGAAAAGCAATAATTAACACACAAGGGAATCCCAAAAGGTTAACACCTGATCTTTCAGCAGAAACTCTGCAAGCCAGAAGGGAGTGGCAGGACATGTTTAAAGTGATGAAAGGAAAAACCTACAACCAAGATTACTCTACCCAGCAAGGATCTCATTCAGATTCGATGGAGAATTAAAACCTTTACAGATAAGCAAAAGCTAAGAGAATTCAGCATCACCAACCCAGCTCCACAACAAATGCTAAAGGAACTTCTCTAGGCAGGAAACACAAGAGAAGGAAAAGACTTACAATAACAACCCCAAAACAATTAAGAAAATGGTAATAGAAACATGCATACTTATAATTAAATGTAAATGGCTTAAATGCTCCAACCAAAAGACACAGACTGGCTGACTGGAAACAAAAACAAGACCCATACATATGCTGTCTACAACAGAGCCACTTCAGACCTAAGGACCCATACAGACTGAAAGTGAGGGGATGGAAAAAGATATTCCACGCAAATGAAAATCAAAAGAAAGCTGGAGTAGCAATTCTCTTACCAGACAAAATAGACTTTAAAGACTATTACAAGAGACAAAGGAGGACACTACATAATGATCAAAGGATCAATCCAAGAAATATAAGAATTGTAAATATTTATGCACCCAACATAGGAGCACCTCGATACATAAGACAAACGCTAACAGCCATAAAAGGGGAAATCGACAGTAACACAATCATAGTAGGGGACTTCAACACCCCACTTTCACCAATGGACAGATCATCCAAAATGAAAATAAATAAGGCAACACAAGCTTTAAATGATACATTAAACAAGATGGACTTAATTGATATTTATAGGTCATTCTGTTCAAAAACAGCATATTACACTTTCCTCTCAACTGCTCATGGAACATTCTCGAGGATAGATCATATCTTGGGTCACAAATCAAGCCTTGGTAAATTTAAGAAACGCGAAATCGTGTCAAGTATCTTTTCTGACCAAAACGCTATGAGACTAGGTATCAATTACAGGAAAAAACCTGTAAAAAATACAAACACATGGAGGCTAAACAATACACTACTTAATAACCAAGAGATCACTGAGAAAATCAAAAAATTCCTAGAAAGAAATGACAATGAAAACACAACGACCCAAAACCTATGGGATGCAGCAAAAGCAGTTCTAAAAGGGAAGTTTATAGCAATACAATCCTACCTCAACAAACAAGAAACATCTCAAATAAACAACATAACCTTACACCTAAAGCAATTAGAGAAAGAAGAACCAAAAAAAAAAACCCCAAAGTTAGCAGAAGGAAAGAAATCATAAAGATGAGATCAGAAATAAATGAAAAAGAAATGAAGGAAACGATAGCAAAGATCAATAAAACTAAAAACTGGTTCTTTGAGAAGATAAACAAAATTGATAAACCATTAGCCAGACTCATCAAGACAAAAAGGGAGAAGACTCAAATCAACAGAAATGAAAAAGGAGAAATAACAACTGACACTGCAGAAATACAAAGGATCATGAGAGATTACTACAAGTAACTCTATGCCAATAAAATGGACAACCTGGAAGAAATGGACAAATTCTTAGAAATGCACAACCTTCCGAGACTGAACCAGGAAGAAATAGAAAATATAAGCAGACCAATCACAAGCACTGAAATTGAAACTGTCATTAAAAATCTTCCAACAAACAAAAGCCCAGGACCAGATGGCTTCACAGGAGAATTCTAGCATTTAGAGAAGAGCTAACAGCTATCCTTCTCAAAACTCTTCCAAAGTATAGCAGAGGGAAGAACACTCCCAAACTCATTCTACAAGGCCACCATCATCCTGATACCAAAACCAGACAAAGATGTCACAAAGAAAGAAAACTACAGGCCAATATCACTGATGAACATAGATGCAAAAATCCTCAACAAAATACTAGCAAACAGAATCCAACATCACATTAAAAGGATCATACATCATGATCAAGTGGGGTTTATTCCAGGAACGCAAGGATTCTTCAATATATGCAAATCAATCAATGTGATACACCATATTAACAAATTGAAGGAGAAAAATCATACGATCATCTCAATAGATGCAGAAAAAGCTTTCGACGAAATTCAACACCCATTTATGATAAAAACCCTCCAGAAAGTAGACATAGAGGAAACTTACCTCAACATAAAAAAGGCCATATATGACAAGCCCAGAGCCAACATCGTTCTCAGTGGTGAAAAACTGAAACCATCAGGAACAAGACAAGGTTGCCCATTCTCACCACTATTATTCAACATAGTTCTGGAAGTTTTAGCCACAGCAATCAGAGAAGAAAAAGAAATAAAAGGAATCCAAATCAGAAAAGAGGTAAAACTGTCACTGTTCGCAGATGACATGATACCATACGTAGAGAATCCTAAAGATGCTACCAGAAAACTACTAGAGCTAATCAATGCATTTGGTAAAGTAGCAGGATACAAAATTAATGCACAGAAATCTCTTGCATTCTTATACACTAATGATGAAAAATCTGAAAGAGAAATTAAGGAAACACTCCCATTTACCATTGCAACAAAAAGAATTTTAAAAATCTAGGAATAAACCTACCTAAGGAGACAAAAGACCTGTATGCAGAAAACTATAAGACACTGATGAAAAATTAAAGATGATACAAACAGATGGAGAGATATACCGTGTTCCTGGGTTGGAAAAATCAACATTGTGAAAATGACTGTACTACCCAAAGCAATCTACAGATTCAATGCAGTGCCTATCAAATGACCAATGGCATTTTTTACAGAACTAGAACAAAAAAATTCACAATTTGCATGGAAACACAATAGACCCCGAATAGCCAAAGCTATCTTGGGAAAGAAAAATGGAGCTGGAGGAATCAGGCTCCCTGACTTCAGACTATACTACAAAGTGACAGTAATCAAGACAGTATGGTACCAGAACAAAACCAGAAATATAGATCAGTGGAACAGGACAGAAAGCCCAGATATAAACTCACACACATACGGTCACCTTATCTTTGATAAAGGAGGCAAGAATATACAATGGAGAAAAGACAACGTCTTCCAATAGGTGGTGTGGGAAAACTGGACAGTTACATGTAAAAGAATGAAATTAGAACACTTTCTAACACCATACACAAAAATAAACTCAAAATGGATTAAAGACCTAAATGTAAGGCCAGATACTATAAAACTCTTAGAGGAAAACATAAGCAGAACACTCTATGACATAAATCACGGCAAGACCCTTTTTGACCCACCTCCTAGAGAAATGGAAATAAAAACAAAAATAAACAAATGGGACCTAATGAAACTTCAAAGCTTTTGCACAGTTAACCATAAACAAGACGAAAAGACAACCCTCAGAATGGGAGAAAATATTTGCAAATGAAGCAACTGACAAAGGATTAATCTCCAAAATATACAAGCAACTCATGCAGCTCAGTATCAAAATGACAAACAACCCAATCCAAATGGGCAGAAGACCTAAATAGACATTTCTCCAAAGAAGATATACAGATTGCTAACAAACACATGAAAGGATGCTCAACATCATTAATCATTAGAGAAATGCAAATCAAAACTACAATGAGGTATCACCTCACACCAAGTCAGAATGGTCATCATCAAAAAAATCTACAAAAAATAAACGCTGGAGAGGGTGTGGAGAAAAGGGAACCCTCTTGCACTGTTGCTGGGAATGTAAATTGATACAGCCACTATGGAGAACAGCATGGAGGTTCCTCAAAAAACTATAAATAGAACTACCATACAACCTAGCAATCCCCCTACTGGGCATATACCCTGAGAAAACCGTAATTCAAAAAGAGTCATGTACCAAAGTGTTCATTGCAGCTCTATTTACAATAGCCAGGACATGGAAGCAACCTAAGTGTCCATCACTGGATGAATGGATAAAGAAGATGTGGCACATATATACAATGGAATATTACTCAGCCATAAAAAGAAACGAAATTGGGTCATTTGTAGCAAGGTGGATGGACCTGGAGACTGTCATACAGAGTGAAGTAAGTCAGAAAGAGAAAAACAAACACCGTATGCTAACACATATATATGGAATCTAAAAAAAAAAAAGGTTCTGAAGAACCTAGGGGCAGGACAGGAATAAAGACACAGACATAGAGAATGGACATGAGGACACAGGGAGGGGAGAGGGTAAGCTGGGACAAAGTGAGAGGGTGGCATGGACATATATACACTACCAAACGTAAAATAGACAGCTAGTGGGAAGCAGCCGCATACTACAGGGCAATCAGCTCGGTGCTTTGTGTCCACCTGGAAGTGTGGGATAGGGAGGGTGGGAGCGAGATGTAAGAGGGAGGATATATGGGGATGTATGTATATGTATAGCTGATTCACTTTGTTATAGCAGTGAATAGCAGAAACTAACACACCATTGTAAAGCAATTATTCTCCAATAAAGATGTTTAAAAAATAAAGTTTACATGGAAAAATAAGAGAATAAAATAGCAAAAAAATAATATTTTTTTTTGGCTGTGCTGTTAGGCATGTGGGATCTCAGTTCTCCAACCAGGGATCGAACCCATGCCCCCTGCACTGGAAGCATGGAGTTTTAACACTGTACCACCAGGGAAGTTCCACGCCCCCCCGCAATTTTTTTATAAAGAGTAATTGTGGAGAAAGGCAATGGCCTACCAGGTAGCATAAATATTTAATATAAGCACCAAGTACAATGAAGTAGTAAAGAGTTCAGATATATGAAAGTTTACTGCACAATAAGCATGAATCATTCAAGAAATGTTTGTGATAATTGTCATTTAGTCAGGAATAAAAAAAAGTTGGACTCCCACCTTATTCCTTACACCAAAAAAATTACAGCAGTGCCAACAATTTAAGTGCAAAGAACAAAATCATCTGGCTACAGACAAAAAAACTAAATCAAGAAACAAATAACAATGGGAAAAATATTTGCAATATAGACAATTTCCAAGATCAAAACAAACCAAACAACAAATAGGTAAAAAATGGAATGAATGAGTTCACAGAAATTACTCCTGAACAAATGAAGACTCATTCATACCTCAAAATAAATCACAAATTGAAACTTTTCATGGATAAGGTCAAAAGGTTTTGAAAATACAGTCTTGTGTTTAAAAGGATACAGAAACAAATAGCAACCTCCTCCTTTTGTGTGAAAAAGTGTAAATTGATACATCCTCTACAGAAAGCAATTTCAACAAAATGCGTATTTCTCTTTGACCCAGCAATTCCTCTTACAGAATTTTATCCTGTTAGATATACATGCACATGTGGGAAAAGATATGCTATTTCAACAGCAAAAGATCAGGAAAAACCTATATATCAAACCAAATCGATTTAATGGAGCATTATCTAGCAACTGGAAGAAATACTGTTTATTGAGAAAAAAAAAAAAAAACCAAGATATATATAACATGCTACCATTTGAGTTGCTTAAAGGCGGAAAATAGGACATATATATACTCTATGTCTTTGTACATGTAACTGAATCTGCAAGACACACAAGAAACTTATGGGTGACTGCCTCTGAGGTGTCTCTGAAGAGATGAGGAGATGGGGGAAGGAGCTGGGTTTACATTCCACTTTTCAATCATGATCTATCAAGTAAATACACTCTTTTTTTAAAAGGAAAGTCTTATACTCTATTTCTTCTTCACTTTCCCACCCCAAAAGTATCCTGGCTTACACATCAAAAAAGGAAAATTAAATTATCCCCTTTGCCACAATATCCAAAACTACACATATAACTTTTACTAAAGTATGAGAAATATGAAAATGATACACACTTCTCTTCCTTTGCTCACCTATTTATTATTCATAAGTAGCTAAGTCATGTGTTAAGTCATCTATTTTAAGCTACAATTGAAAAGGAGGATTATGAAATAGCAGCTGTGTGAATAATCAATTTCTAATCACGACACTCTTCTCAAGTCCCAGAAATCAGTTCTAACTCGTGGCAAAGGTGCTCACCTCCACCATGGCTTAACACCAAGGCTGCAGCACGTCAGAAATAAAATAACCAGATTAAGGAAGAACAGGACAAGAAAATGGGGGGGTGGGGGTGAGGTGAGTGTATACTAGCAGCAAAACAATGGTAATCTTTACAATGAATCATGAACTTTTTTTTTTTGGCCACGCCTTGCAGCTTGTGGGATCTTAGTCCCCCAGAGATCGAACCCGAACCCTCAGCAGTGAAAGCACGGAGTCCTAGCCACTGGACCTCCAGGGAATTCCCTAAACTATCTTTTTATAGTTTTAATAAAGGCAATAATTCTCTCCTTGCAAGAAAATGTGCATTCACAGAAGCCCTTTATTTTTTATTCCACTTGAAAATGGAACATTTACGTTGATTTTCTACTGAGTCCTAGGAATAGCAAAACTGTTAAAAGAATAAGAAAAAACCCAACATGATAGCAACGTCCCTCAATAATAAATTTCCCCGAGCCAGTTACAAGCACTCAAATGACAGGATTCATCAGTAAGACAATCCTCAAATACTGAGCTTCTTTGAGCTCTTCTTACAGAGACACTAAAGTAAATATAACGCACCAAACAGTTTAGATACTATTTTGTACCAACACAAAAACATGAAGTCACTATATGCTTGTTAATTAAATCATAATAGGACTCTACACAGACATGCAACCACAAGAAAGAAAATCAGTTATTCTATTCAAATATTAACATTTATTTATTTCCCAAATGCCTTTGATCAACAGAGCAGTACTTCTGCAAAGCTATTATGAACCAACTAAACTTAATACTCCTGCAGAGAAGCTCAAGGCATCTCACCTAACACTGCTAATTTATTAATTTGTCTTCTTTGCTATAAAGTTTCATGTTTTTCTAACATTCGATTACCTAAAAACCAATTATAGGTTCAACTCGCAATCTATTTTAATCTAAGGATCCGAAAATAATCTTAAAGGAAATGTATTTTAAAATGTCAAAAGATGCAATTTACTAAGCATTAGACTGTTTAGTCTAAACCATTTCCTATAAACTCAGATAAAAGAATTCAACTGTAAAATATAATCACAACCTGTTATAGTAACGTATTTAATTTTCTATTTTGCTAACCAAAGCTGACTAAATCCAGGGACTAAATAAACGGAACTGTGGCTATTTGCAGGTTATGAACTGTGAAATGTAAAAGGTGCTATAAATAATACACACAAAAAAGCGTACAAAGAAATTGGAAAGAGAGTCAGCTTGCTTAGGATTAAGGATGTTTGGGATGTACAGGGAAGGCCTGAATTTAAAATGGAGAAAATGCTGTTTGCTAATTTGAGAAGATTCATTGATGGACACAAACGGAGTCAGAACGCAGATGTATCTGAGAATACAACATGCCTGCAAAGGATGATTTCAGAAGGGCTCAACTGCACCCAGTACAATATAGAGATGCTCACTACAGGATGCAGAGGAAAGGAGGACAGGCGGGAACAGGGGCTGAAAGTAAAGAGCTGAATTATTTGTTTCCAAATCTGACACATCTCTAATGCAATTTTAGAAAGTTATTTTGCTCTACCGATTCACTTAAAAGAAATGAAGCAGAATTATATAAAGCATTCATTAATTAAATATATTAGCCTAATAAGTAGAACACTTCTCCCTTACCCTTCTTTCCAGCTTTCCTAATGGACACCTTTTTTGCCTCCCCTGATCTAACCTGATAAAAACTAAGCTTTTAACCTACACTGATTTTTGAAACAAAGCTCTGCTTATTGCAAAATTTCTCTAGGGCAAGGACCCACAACTTTCATCAGGTTGTTAAAGGAGATAGTGACAACAGCTTTTAAATAATTTCTTTCAAGACTCCCCTAACCCTAACCACTGCAACAGAGAAAGAACAAAACTACCTTGTGCCATTTACTCCCTTCCCTAATCCTATTCAACTTGGCTTCTAACCCAGTGAAAAGTTACAAATACAGGAGAGAAAAAGAGCACCTCCTGTGCTTAACTGTGGAGTCCCCATCCTGCACCGTGCCAATCAGAGTTAGTTCTAGAGTCCTCTTTCTGACTTCAGGATTATAGGACTGCCACTATCCTTGAAGATCCTAGAATAATTTCTTAAGTCCTAGGTATAAAATTTAGAAGCTAAACTCTCTCCTGAGCAGAGTTTCATAACTTTCTTCCTACTTTAATGTGTCAAACCCCAAAGAGTGCCTCATTTTTTTCCCCTTAATTAAATTTTCCCCTTAATTAATAAGATGTTTAGGGACTTCCCCGGTTGTCCAGTGATTAAAGACTCTGTGCTTCCACTGCACAGGGTGCAGGTTCGATCCCTGGTCTGGGAACTAAGATCCCACATGCCTCGAGGTACAGCCAGGAAAAAAGAAAAAAAAAAAAAGATGTTTAGGACTTCCCTGGTGGTGCAGTGGTTAAGAATCCGCCTGCCAATGCAGCAGACATGGGTTTGATCCCTGGTCCAGGAAGATCCCACATGCCACGGAGCAAGTAAGCCTGTGCGCCACAACTACTGAGCCCACGCTCCACAACTACTGACACCCCCCATGAGCTCTAGGGGCCTGCGAGCCACAACTACTGAAGCCCTCGCACCTAGAACCCGTGCTCCGCAGCAAGAGAAGCCAACGCAATGAGAAGCCCGGGCACCACAACGAAGAGTAGCCCCTGCTCGCAGTAACTAGAGAAAGCCCGCGTCCAGCAACAAAGACCCAACACAGCCAAAACAAAAAGATGTTTAAGAAGCAACATAAAAATCTACAAATAATAACATCATTAATTATTAAGACATGCAAACAATCATCTATTTGTGGAAAAGGGTGACTCAAGACTAGCAATGAGGAGCTCAGATGGGAGAGGCCTATACCAGCAATGAAATTGGATCTGTGGCCCTAGGAACTGCCCTTAGGTCTAGGTGACTTGTTTCCCCAACTGTCAAGTAAGGACCAATGCCACACACATTTTCCACATTCACAAAGCACTGCTCAGCTCTGTTCTTGTTTGAATCATTTTTGTTATTTCTATGTTAATCACTGATTGTCAACAACTGTTAATGCTGAAATCCAATTTTACAAAGTGTAAGGGCTACTGACAGTAATGACCCATTCTGATATTTTAAAAATTGGTTTTCAGGGCTTCCCTGGTGGCGCAGTGGTTGAGAGTCCGCCTGCCGATGCAGGGGACGCGGGTTCGTGCCCCGGTCCGGGAAGATCCCACATGCCGTGGAGCAGCTGGGCCCGTGAGCCATGGCCGCTGAGCCTGTGCGTCCGGAGCCTGTGCTCCGCAACGGGAGAGGCCACAACAGTGAGAGGCCCGCTTACCGCAAAAAAAAAAAAAAAAGTTAGGTACATGTATACATGTCATACACAGAAACCACCTTTATAACATATCAAAAAACATCTACCGAGCACCTGCTGTGTACAGAAACACTGGGGAATTCAGGCATTAGAAAAAAATAACAACAAAACCCATCTCTGTCTCCTGGTTAAATGCATTTTAAAGGGTAGAAGGGGTCCATAAGGAGAAAAACCAGGGCAGCAGTTATGGATGATATGAACCGTATGTAACATAAGGCCTCTCTGATCTCCGAATTTCTGACAGCAAGTCCTCTGGTTTCTGACAGTGCTCAGAAATGACTTTCTTCAGGAAGGGCACCTGACCTGGCCCTGGAAAGAAGGGTGGAACTTAGACAAAAGAATGACAACATGGGTGGGGTGGGTGTCCTATACAATGGAGCATGGTGTACAGTGAGCTCAGTGAATAATGGGTAAAAGAGCTTGACTAGAATAATGAAAGGTTCACGTAGAGCAGAGAAAGAGATAAGAGACTGGCAAGCTAACCAAAATATGCATGACTCTGAATGTCAGGAATTTGGAATCTGTTCACAGGACAATGGTAAGCAATGGAAGAGTTTGGTTTGGTGTGTGTATGTTGGGTATGAAGATGTGCAAAGTAACATAGTTTAACATAGCTTTAAAATAGTTTGGGGGACTTCCGTGGTGGTCCAGTGGTTAAGATTTTGCCATCCAATGCAGGGGGTGCAGGTTCGATCCCTGGTCGGGGAGCTAGGATCCCACATGCCGCGGGGCCAAAAAACCAAAACATTAAACAGAAGCAACATTGTAACAAATTCAATAAAGACTTTAAAAATGGTCCACATCATAAAATAGTTTGGGAGCAAGGTATACAAAGGCTACAATGCAAGGAAGACACTGAAGGGGAGCTAAGGATGAAATAGTGAGATGAAATAGTCCATACATCCAAACTATTCAAACTATTGAATAGTTTCAATATTTTCATCCTTGAAATAGTCCAAGGATGAAATAGTGAGATTAAACTAAAGTGGGTGTAGGAGCAACATGAGAAAGCAGTAACCAATGCATGAATGACTCCATAGTTCTTCAGTTCTAAAATTCATATTTAACATTTCTGAATCAGTATGCATTTACTAATCAGTATGTACATATAACACAGTGATGTAGGTATAAGTATTATGCCATTTTACAAAGAACCAGAGGCAAAGAACCAGAACTTGCCTAAAGTTAGGTAGCTGGTGAAAGACAGAAGTGAATCCTCCACAGCTTAACTCAAGCTCTTAACCACTGCCTTATCTGTCCCTACTCATAACCAGTCTATCATCTTTCCCTTACGTGAATGATACCAATCTTCTGGGTCTAGGAAGACTGAAAATACAATGGAATATATATACAATGGAATAATACTCAGCCATTTTTAAAAAATGAAATTTTGCCATCTGCACAACATGGATGGACCTGGAGGGTATTATGCTTAGTAAAACAACTCAGAAAAGACAAACACGGTGTGATATCACATATATATGGAGTCTAAAAAATAAAACAAAGGAATGAACATAACAAAAAAAAAGAAACAGACTCAGAGATATAGAGAACAAACTAGTGGTTACCAGTGGGGAGAGGGAAAGGGGGATGGGAAATAGAGGTAAGGGGATTAAAAGGGACAAAGTATTATGTATAAAGTAAATAAGCTACAAGGATATACTGTACAGCAAAGGGAATATAGCTAATATTTTACAGTAAAGTTTTGTTTTATATATAAATTTATTTATTTATTTTTGGCTGCATTGGGTCTTCATTGCTGTGCACGGGCTTTCTCTAGTTGTAGTGAGCGGGGGCTTCTCTTGTTGCAGAGCACAGGCTCTAGGTGTGCGGGCTTCAATAGTTGTGGCACACGGGCTCAGTAGTTGTGGCTTGCAGGCTCTAGAGCACAGGCTCAGTAGTTGTGGCACACGGGCTTAGTTGCTCCATGGCCTGTGGGATCTTCTCGGACCAGGGATCGAACCTATGTCCCCTGCACTGACAGGCGGATTCTTAACCACTGTGCCACCAGGGAAGTCCTACAGTAACTTTAGATGGAGTATAATCTACAAAAATTTTGAATCACTATGTTGTACACCTGAAACTAATATTGAAAATCAATTATAACTCAATAAAAATAAATAAGTTTTTTTTTCTTTCAAGTTTTAGGTCTCATTAACACTCCACATATAGAGTAAAACCTGCTCAACAGCAAACTCCAAGGCCCTCCAGGGAGCCAGAGACCTTTTAACACACTGTTTACAAAAATCAAGCACCTCGACAGGCTTCACTGTGAGCTGGCACATAATTTCCTTTTACCAAAATAATGCATGTTCAGCTATTGCTAAAGTTAATTCTTGTCCCTTTCTCTCTTAATCCTCCATTTCTTTTTTTTTTTTAATTTTTATTTTATATTGGAGTATGGTTGATTAACAATGTTGTGTTAGTTTCGGGTGTACAGCAAAGCGATTCAGTTATACATACAGTACATGTATCTATTCTTCAAATTCTTTTTCCATTTAGGTTTTTACAGAGTATTGAGCAGAGTTCCCTGTGCTATACAGTAGATCTTTGTTGGTTATCTATATTAAATACAGCAGTGTGTACATGTCAATCCCAAACTCCCTTTCTCTAACCCTACTTGTCATAACCTTTCATTTTCATTTGGCAACCCCAATACCCAAACTCACATCACCTAATATAAAAGGGAAAAATAAGGAGGCAGGATTTCCAACTGAAAATATATCAAGAGAGTTAACATCCTTAACTGCCTTCCTCCTCTGCCTAGCCAGAAAAGTAAGATAATTATTTAGTATAGTTATGAGGGGAAGGGGAGTATAGTATTAACTATTCAAAGTTATGTACCAATTGTTTGAAATGGGAATAAATAGCATGAGAAACGAGGTAGATTTCAGGTCTTACCTTAAAATACACCAAATTCCCTATTTCTACTGTGGGGGGAAAAAGTATCAGGAAATGTTTAGAGGAGAAAATAAATTTTCTTAAAAGTAAGCTATTATCACACCATCTAAACCAACTCACCCTTAGCTAGCTTAATATAGAACAGAAATTACAACAGATATTTAAACATCAGTGTAACATTTATTCTTCCTGTGGTTACAGGAAAATTATTTTTATGAGTCTGTATAAGAAAGACATATGCATTCTGTCTCACATTAGAGTTTTATGTAACATACATGCACAAATTTAAATTCACCTCCTCTGGGATTACAATGTTCTCCAATGACAGACAACATGGTTGATTACAGTATATGTACATAATCAAGGTTTTCCAAAAACAGTCATCAGCCAAACACTGTTAATGTTTCTGTCCAATGATGAGACATTAACCATGTATTTCAATTTGACAAAGGCCCAAAAAAAGTCATCAGCGAGACACTGTTAATGTTTCTGTCCAATGATGAGACATTAACCATGTATTTCAATTTGACAAAGGCTAAGTTTATCAGTTAGCCTTATTCCCTTTTTACAGGGGTGAAGATAGTCTAGTGGTTAAGAAAACCAGCTGGAATCAGGCATGGATTTGAATCTGGTTCTCTTACACAGATATGTTATCTTAGGCAAGTTTATCTAATCTCTTTGAACCTGTTTCCTCTATTGTAAAATCCCTGCCTGTTAGGTTGATATGAAGATTAATATTAATAAGAGTTAACATTTATCAAGTGTTTATTGAGTAAATGGCACTGTTCTAAGTACCTTACATAAAAGCTACTTTTAAATCACTCTATGAGGCAGCAGTATTATTCTCCTCACTTTACAGACGAGGAAGCTAAGGCACTGAGAGAATCAGGTGGGCCCAAATACCTAAAGCTATTAAGTGGAGGAGCCAGGGCTCAAACTCACTTGAACCCTACCTCTTAACTCCTATCAACATGCTAACTTAATGTATCAATATTTAAATACCTCTGCACAGTGCTTGACCCACAGGAAGCATTCAATAAAAACTAGTTATTGTGATCATTAAAAACTAGAGCCTCAGGACTTTCCTGGTCGCACAGTGGTTGAGAATCTGCCTGCCAATGCAGGGGACATGGGTTCGAGCCCTGGTCTGGGAAGATCCCACATGCCGCAGAGCAACCAAGACCGTGTGCCACAACTACTGACCCTGCGTGCTCAACTACTGAGCACATGTGCTGCAACTACTGAGGCCCACCCGCCTAGAGCCCGTGCTCCACAACGAGAAGCCACCAGAATGAGAAGTCCATAGAGGGCAACGAAGAGTAGCCCCTGCTCGCCGCAACGAGAGAAAGCCTGTGCACAGCAACGAAAACCCAACGCAGCCAAACAAAAAAATTAACAAATAAAAAAATAAAAAAAAAAAAAAAAAAAACTAGAGCCTCACATACGTCTCTACATATTGGTTGCCCCAGTTATTACCCTGTTAAGAGTCAGTAAAGACGGGACAGACTCAGATAGCAAGGTGAAGAGGAAGAATGGCTTTCAGAAATAATTTTAGTAATTAAACGGTTTTGTAAGTGTAACTTTAGCAAGTTATCAAAAAAATGATGGGAAAGCAGTTTTAACAATAAAGTCCATAGGGAAAAGCACACACACACGAAAAACCCTCAAGTAATGATAATGAACAAAGTGAGGACTAGAAAACGAATATAAAAAACAGGCAGAAACACCACTCCTGCCTGCTTCAGTGCCCTCGTGTACTCAAAAATGAATCAGAGCTTTTTCAAAGCCTGAAGAAACTTTAGCAACATTAGAAGTGCTATGTCTTAGACAGTCACCTTACTGCAGAGGGACCCAAACCTGGATACAAGCACATAAAACAAGTGGCTCAGGTCCCAACAGTTGCCACACTGTGTTTGTAAACTGCCCTGGATCCTTATGGAAAAGAAGACTGTAATTTCATTCTGCAAACATGAAATTAACGCCCACAGAGGGTAAGTGACAGCATAAGGTCAAGCAACTAGTATCACAACTAGGACAAAAACACAGATTTTCCTGAGCCATGTTCAATAAATTTTCTTTCCACTAAGCACTAATTAAGATAGTGCAGTGAGATATTTCTTAAAAAGTACCCTACCTCAACTAATTGTTAGCAGCAGGATGACTTGGTAACCAATTTTAATTAAAATTTTTTTCCTGAAGAAAATGATCATTCTTGTTTATCACTGTATTCTCCCTGTGCCTATATTACTTCATTGCACTAATAATATTTGTTGAATAAACTAAGCCCCAAGCCATCACCCTCACTGTAACCTTAGAAGTTACAATAAAGCCCCAAATCATTAAATGAACTTCATTTATCCTTAAGACCACTCTCTATAAAATGTCTAGCTCACAAGGCCTATTTTTATTTCATAGCCTATTATACAAAACCTTCCCTATAGTCTGAAAAAAGTCTATTATATGCAATTATAACTATATAAAATTTAAAATTCAAGGACAAGCATAAGGGCAATTCCCCACACTTAAGAAAACAACTCAAAAATTTCTAGCTTTTTGCTGAATGAATCCTTCTCTGCTCCTATGCAGTTTTAGTAACTTAACTCTGTGTTAAGGCTACTTGGTATTAACAGTCCCCTACAAGAAGCTTGAAAAGCCAAATGAACTTCACCACCTCTATCAAAAAACAAACAGCACCAAGAACTATTGTTCAGTCTTCACTGCCTATGTTTCTTACCCATACAACTTAATTTTTCTCCTATGACAACTAAGGAAACTGGGTAGATTCAGAGGGAGCAGATCCTGGCCTATTAATGAGTAGTAAAAAGAGCCACAGGGAAATTTCCCATTACAAAAATATAAGCACATATACATCTAACCATCAATGGAAAGCCACCCTGTGCTTTCAAGTACCACTTCCAACAATATTCTACAATCAATAAGAGGCCAAATAAAACAGCAATGGAGAACAGTGAGACTAAAGTTACGTTAAGATTTTGGGAATGAAGATTGCTAATTCAACCACAACAACTGTTATGTCTGACAAACCAAGCCTCCCACTCACCTTCTCCCTTCAACACACACACACACACACACACACACACGCGATAGTACTCACATTACAAAAGTATTTGTCCAAGTTGGTCTTGTTTTAGCAAGGAGGAAACATGTCTGTGAAGTATCTGGTGGGCCAGGAATCATGTGATGTTAAATGGCAAGCAGAGAAACCAGCACATAAATTATTTATCAGGAAAGCTGCCATCCTGCCACCAGCCTCCATGTTTCTGTTTTACAGAAACACTAACTGAGAAACATATATTCAACTTTTTTTCTACACCTACCTTTTTTTTTTCAGTAATATGACAAATGGCCAAAAGTTTATTGGGACATAGGATTGAAGAAAGAGATAAATATCTAAGTCATTATTTTAACAGTTTCCAGCTGTTACAATAACGTTGTTGTCTTTCATCACAACTGTTGTCTTTCATCACAACTTTCAAGAATCCCACAAAATTCATTTAGCTTCATTATTCCTTAACTTTTTTACAGTAAAAGAGCAGTCTGCACCATGTTTATGGAAATATCCAGGCAGAACAGCTCTGTCCTCTGCAACTAAGTACATTATGTCCTTCCAGAGACTGCTTCTACTATTTATACCTAATCATGGGTTGTGGCTCACTGACCCAAAGACCAGCATCCTAGGACTCCTAAACGACTGTCATTTCTCTAATGTATACACAGATCTTCCTTGACTTACACTGGGGTTACTGCCCGATAAACCCATCATAAGTTGAAAGTATTGTAAGTCAAAACTGCATCTAATACACCTAACCTACTGAACATTATAGCTTAGGCTAGCCTACCTTAAATATGCTCAGAACACTCACATTAGCCTACACTTGGGTAAAAATCATCTAACAAAAGCTTATTTTATAATAAAGTGTTAAATATCTCATGTAATTGATTGAATACTGTACTGAAAGTGAAAACAGAAAGGTTGTATGGGCACAGAACGGTTCTTTACCCTACTGACCCTGTGGCTGACTGGGAGCTGCAGCGTGCTGCCCAGTGTTACAAGAGTAAGGTACCCAGGAAAAGATCAAAATTTGAAATACGGTTCCTACTGAATGCGTATCACTTTCATATCATCTTAAAACTGAACCACCTTAAGTCGGGGACTGTCTGTAGTTGGGGCTTCAGCAGTGCTCTGGAGTTCTGTAGCTAATCTTAGTTTTCCAGGAAAATTAGTAAAGTCATAATTGGGAAGAGGGGTGATAAGTAAACAATCTTCATAGAGCTCCTTGCTCCTTCTCTTAAACAACTCAAGTCAGGAGTTGTTTATAGTCATTTTAAAATACAAAGGAAAACAGTGATTGGGCAGTCTTGTCTAACGTAAACCCATCCTCGCACCCTAGGCAACCTACTTCTAAAACACAACGTGTGGACTGTGCCCTACACTATGCCTATCATGATTAATTTGAAGTAAAACAAACAAGTTACCTTAATTTAAAAGTTCATTATTTACCTGACTAGATTTTAAATTACTGATGCCACCCTCCCATTCTCAGGAGCGGAGACTGACATCCTTTCTAATGTCATCAGGGAAACAAGGCATGTGTAGAAAAGGCCTATGTCTGGATTAGGACAAATCAAGTTTGAATCTCTGAGTTTAGTCACTTCTCAGCAGTTTAAAATTGGCCAAATCTCAACTTCTGCTTCAGTAAAATATGTATAAAACGCCACTTGTCTCAAAAGATAGAGTGGAGGATGAAAGGGGATAGGTAATGTGAAGCGCCCCAATACCTGAGTAGTGCCAATATTTACAGTGCCTTGAAGCAACACTTTCTGGAAGCCTCCTTTATAAGTGCCAAACACATTTTAGGTACTTTTTCATGTCTTAAGTCTTCGGAAATCCTTTAAGCATTTTCCCCATTTCTCTGTTTTAAAGAGGTTAAATAACTAAACAGGTCACAGAAGTGATGAGTACTAATTCAAGCCCAGGTTTTTCTGACTCCAAACAGAGTACGCTCTGTCTACTGTGTGCCTTACATGGCTACTTGTGAAAACACATGCTTCTCTCAGTGGTTTCAACTGGAAAAGTTAGAATTGAGCAGTTTTGTAAACATCATAAATTCCAAAGTGAACAATGATTTTTAGATTTTAATCAAGCCTACCATCATAGTTAAGGTTTACTATCTAAAGGACCACAACCATTTCAATAGTTGTCCTTATACTGAAACCATTATTTACAAAATCCACGTCATCAAAGGTAAACCATGGTATGGCTTGTAATATGATACTTAGCTTTAACCAACAACCAAGGCTACTGTTGAAACCATTCCAAGAGGCCTTGGTGGCACTTGATTCATTCAGGGATTTAGTGCTTGCTATATAAATAGCACTACTTACAGTAAATCCTTGTAAAAGTCCAAGACAAGCCTACCATGTAATAAATTTCACATTTCATTTGTACTCAAGATTAAAGCCCTAAGTAGTACACAATCTACAATTCTTATGTCATATAAAAATAATTTCATTAATATTGTATAAATTGTACCACCTCACAAACTAGTCAACTGACCAAATTTGTAAACCATTAATAAAAACTTCTGGCAGAAAACTTAAGGTTTAATTCTTCAATACTCCACAAGACAGATATAGGACTACTTCTTATAACCCCATATTAAATCATAAATATATTCCAAAAATTAAATTCCAATAGAGGTTATGTCCTAAGCTTACAAAGCAGATAATTTATAATTGCGGTTTTAAGGCTCTTTTTGAAGAACACCTTTAAGCCTTTCCCTCCAAAACTGTGACTATGCCTATGCATATACAGACACCTATGCATTCTACTTAAGGTACTCCATTAAAGTCCATCTATAGCTCCCCTCAATTTATAGGAAATTCACCAACCCCAGATAACAACTCCTTATTTAGGAAGTTATGTACAGTATTTACAGTTTTAAGAGATTTTTCTCCTAGTTTTTAAACAGTATGGTCCTTGAGGAATTTACATTTATCAGCTCAAAATTTTTATTTACTCACAACTTTACATTAAAATGACACTTCTAAATCTTTTAAATTCCTGCAACACTAAAAAACAACAACAACAAAAACTGGTGTCCTTTGTCCACTATTATTAAGAGTGCTCACAAGATGTGTGGCCCTGAACTAGGGGTGGCAAAGAAGAGAATTCCATGATACTGTCAAGGCTGGTGGCCTTGAGAAGTTTACAGTCTCGTTGTACAGTCTGTTCTATTAAAAAAAAAAACCCTCCTTCCACAATTTACTGACCATTTTGCACAAATAGGTGTGGCCTCTAAACTGAAACCTTTAAATGGATAGGAAAAGGAAGACTGTAGAAAAAAGAACCGGAAAACAGATTCAGAGAAATTAAAGGAAAAACATGACCAAAGGATCAAATTTTCCAGCAACACATACCTAAGAATATGTTTGATTTACCACATATACCTAGTTTTTAAAAACCTATAGCCAATTCCACAAGAATTGTGGAACTGGGAATTAAAAAAAAAAAAAAGATTTAGACATAATTACTAACTCAATAGAATTGATAAAATGACACAACTTATACAACGATTTTACCGAAAAAAATGGTACTGCGAACTATTAAGATAGCAAAAAATTTAAGCAGATGGGGAAGAAAAAAATATATGGCAGTTATGCCATACACTCCCACTGTCACACCCATGGCAGACATCACTAATTAATCATGCAATCCTTTCCCCCTACTGAGCTTAATTTCTTCCAAAATAACCTTCCAGTAGAAATCAGGGTGGGCATTATAACTGAACCTATTTGTTGTCCTTGATAGCTATTTTTAAAATACTGTTCAATTAAGCGAAGAACTAAAAATTTATGTATTTAATGTTCAATGAATTTATAACAGACTTCATTTAGAGTTTTTCCCAAAACAAAATACTCTTTAAAAGTTTAAATTTTCTCTGTTGAAGAGAATAAAACATTATGGTCAATATAACCTTAATTAGGAAAAATACTTTTTCAAAAAAGTACATGCGTTCTAGAAAACTGTAATAAACTATATTTTTCAGCAGCCTTCATTTTTGACCCAGTTTGAATGAAATAACCAGAAATAATTATTTTTTCTGAGTATCAGTAAAGTTAAAAGCAGACATACCTACATCGTGCAGGGATTAAAACATAGAAAGTTTTAAAAAAAAGGATAACATATACCTGTAAAATGAATAAGCGAAAAAAGCACTAACTTTGTTCTTGCAGTTTAAAAGAAATACCGGTCACTATTAAAACTCTAAAGAGAATGTGACCATTTTAAGATTTGTCACTTCCTTCCAGAAAGGATTTAAGGTAGAACACAGACTCCAGAAATGAGATGATAAAAAGGGAAATAAAAACAGATTCCTGGAACTACAGGATCATACTATGATGAGTGATGTTTAGCATAAAGTAAACTAACAGAAGTCAAAACCTGGATTCACTCTAAGTTTTAAGAGAGCACTGTGGGATAAGCGATAAAGTATTACTTCCTAAATCCTTAAGTCTAGCAAAGGCTTCATAATATTCTATGAAGAAACCAGAAGGCTCCAGCTTCCTAGCACTAATAGGATTCAAGTAGTACATAAACATAGGCAAGGCTGACAGATGACAACACAATGTCAGCAATATAAACACGATAAAAGGGGGCATTCCCCCACCCCAACTCCAACCTCAATTGATACTAATACTAAAAATAATAAATTGCTTTGACAACGAGAGTACCTCTTTAGTAGTTTTTTCAGAAGCTGTTAAGTACACATGACCTCAAATTATACATATCTTTTCCACATCGTAGAGCTCCCTGTGTATAACCATTCAGACCTTTTCCCATTGTTTCCTGTTATTTTAAAGATTCGTTTGAAAAAGTGTTCGCACTACTTTTACTTCTCAAGTCCAAAAGCATAATAAACATTCCTGCCCAGGGCCTTTTTTCTCCCTAAAACAAGAGTGAAACATGAGCTCTCCTTAAAGACTTGCTATTTTCCTAGAATGTGTATAAAACCTTTCAAAGTCCATTTGCATCCAATTGTCAGTAGGGGCTTTTTCATTTGGACAGGCCACTCATCTGGAGGAAAATGATTTGTAAATTTGCCTAAGTTGCCAAATCACATATGGAGACAAATAACTGACCGTTTTTGCTCCATAAGACAAACCATTTTGAATAAATGAACATGACGCCAGGCAAGTAAGGTTAATAATCTGGGTAATTATTGCTGGAAACAACTTCAGGGACAAAGAGAAATGCTCATTTAGCTTATACTTATGGGACAGCTTTCTGCTAAATGGCTTTAATCTTATTACCAGTACTTAGTAGCAAACAGAGCACTTTATAGAATCTATGTGATAAGTGGGAGGCAGAAATCTAAAGACTTATCAAAGTTCCTTCAGAGAGCAAACTAAGGAAAGCCACGGTTTTCCCCACTATTGAAAGGAATAAAGGGGGAGATAGGTCAGGAGCCATTCCTTTTCCCTTGTCTAGCTAGAAACACAAGCGCCCCAAATGCGCACAACCTAGACCAAGGCTCCAGCCTCCGGCAGTGAGGAGGAACCAAAAGCAATGAGTGGAGCCCAGACTACGTTCTTACCTCCTGGATGCGCTTCCTGGCCCGCTGAAGCACTTCTTCGTAGCCCTTCTGCCGCAGCTCGCTAAGGCTTTCGTAATACTCCTCCGGGTCATCGGTCTCGGTGAAGAGTACCTGGGAGAGGATCTTCCAGCCACAGGTGTCCAGGCCGTGACCCAGGTAAACCTGTAGCTGGTAACACAGCGTGTCTATCTCCTGCTCGGTCATCTCCGGGGCGCCCCCGAACAGCACCGTCCACATGCCCGAGGGCTCCTCGGGGAACACGGGCAGGCACGGCTCCAGCTGCGAGTTCACGGAGCACAGCTGCTGGTGCACCGCGCGCAGATCCTGGAAGGAGAAGAGCCCGGCCCAGCTGCACTCCTCGGCCGGGGACTCCAGCTCGGCGGCGGGCTGCGGCTGCTCAGCGTCCGAGAGCGCCAGCGCCGCCGGGTCCGCCTCGTCCTCCCTCACCATTTCCAGCACCTCGATCTCCTCGGTGACCGTCCCGCAGGCACTCACTACCCGCACCGACGACACCGGCGCCTCCTTGGGCGCCGGCGGGGCTGCCGCAGCGGCAGCCCCCGCCACATCCCTGCCTCCAGATGTCCTCCGGACCGGGCTGGAGTTGGCCCGCACTAGGCTCCGGAGAGGGCTCTCCGCCCCTTTGCCGGCCGAACTCCGCAGCAGTGGGTCCCCCCGAAGGCTGCACGCGCTCCGCGGAGAGCCTCCCTCCGCCCAGGCGGGGCGCCTCCGGGACCCGGGGCTCCTGCCCAGAGTCGCGGAGGCAGTGGCCTCGGGGCGACCCTTGCCCGCCGGGCTGCCCGGCCCCCGGGTCCCGTCGGACGCGGGTGCGCCAGGCTCAGCGCCCCCTCGCGCCCCCGCCTGCTCCCGGGTGCCGCTCCTCTGCCTCTGGGCCGTCCGGTTGTGGCAGGTTATGGCAAACTTGCCCTCAATCTCGTTCCAGGCTACGATGAAGACGAACTTGTGCTTCTCGCGCTCGTCGAACACATGGGGCCGCACGGCCACCCAGTCCGACTCGAGCGTCTCCTCGAGTGCGAACGACATGGTGGCTCCGGCGCCAGGCCGCGGGGAAGGCGCCGCCGGCCCTGCCCGCCCGAGGACTCACCGGCTGACTGCACCGCGCCCCCAGCTCACCCTCGCCGGGAGCCTTCAGCCATCTTAGCGCGCCGGCCGGCTCTCCCCGCTCGCTCGCCAGTCTCTTCGCACTCGCACCCACCGCGCTCCTTTGTGGTTCGGCTCGCGGGAAAGACAATACGCGTCGCAGGAGCAGGTAGTTCACATGGTCACGTGCGGCCGGATCTGTTTACAAGCCCTGCGCTGCGGCAGCGCCTCGCGCCCGCCCGGGCCGCCCCCCGAGCGAGGCCGCGGTGCTGCGTCTGCGGCGCTCCGGAGGTGAGACGCGGGTTGCCTAGCGCCGCGCAGGCGGATAGGTGGTCGGGACCGGGGGCTTGTGAGCCTCCGCCGCTCGCCCGGGCCGATCTCCCCGCCCCTCCTCTTCTTCCCGACCCACTGAAGCCGGCGTGACGGAGGGACGCGTCTCCTAAACTCTGCGCCTCAGTATCGCCACAATGTTGCCATTCGGCTGCTGACGTCGCGGCTCCACGAGGGACGTAAACACGGGCACGTGCCGCACGCTGGTGACGCGGCGGCGGAGGCGCGCACACCCCGCTCGCGCGCGTCGGCCCCGCCTCTCTGCGTCTCCCGCCCCCGCCCGCTCGCGGCCGCGCGCCTGAGTCTTCTCTTCTTCCGACTCAGCCTCCTACTCCGGCGCTCTGGAGCTGGTGATCCGCATGCAGGCAGAGAGGCAGGTGTACCCTGCGGGACAGGTGGCCTCCGAACCCAGGAAAAGAGGAACGAATGTGGAGGAGCTGAGAATTTTTGAACTCCAGTCATTCAAAGGGACTCTCAGGTGTAGATTTTCCTCCATTCACCCAGAGGGGTAACTCCTATATTCAGAAAGTAGTCCGTAACGTTATGTGAACTATGTGCTAAACTTTATTGGGATCCCCTAGACTATTGGGTTCTCTCCTAGCACCCTTGCGATACAGTTTAAGATATGAAAGGAAGGTGTCTGAAGACAACCCAGTAGAACTCCAAAACAAAATAAAATTAAATGAAAATTCAGTCATGTCCCAATAGTATGAATGTCTACATCTCAGTTCATCAGTGTTTTATTGCTTCAGGATTCATCATTGTGTGCTGTTCTGTGAACCTCGTTGTGAGATCACTGACTTGAGCCTTTTGAAATAGTATTCAATTATAAGTTACCAGAATGCACATACCAAAAAAAAAATCATGTAGATCTGAAGAATTCTGTTCATACTGAACTATAATGAAACACATTCTTAAAATTGCCTAGTGGATCTTATAATCTAGTTTATATTATTGGCATTCTTTTTTTCCTGCTAGTATCCAATTCATATTGCAGGTATTCTGCATTCACAGTAAAGTACAATGGGAATTGTTACTTTTATCCATATTTCTAAAATATATGCAAGACCATTTGGATTAACCTGGCATTGTTAGCCATACTTACTTCAGTATTGTCCTGACATCTGAATAAACAGCCAAAAGCTTTATTTCTGTCACTCAGCTGGACATTTTAGACCTGTAGATCTGCTCTGACCAAAAAAAAAAAAAAAATGGGGGCACTTTGGGCAGGGCAGGATGAGCAAAAAGGGAAAAGGACTTGTTTTTAAACCTTTTTACAGTTCTTTATGTGAACTGTAAATTTTCAAAGCTTGTAACTGAACTTGTGGCAACTCTCAAATGCAAATCAGAAATAACACCTTTTGAAAGGCAGGAAGAAAGAGAGAAAAGCCATTGCAAATCTTTATCACCAGCTAAGCAAACCATAGCACATTATAGAAAAATTTCCTCTTTTCTGTGGAAAAGTTACTACTAACAGTTTTTCTGTTAAAAAGTGATGAGATAATTATAGCTCTCTTCTTATAATACATTATAGATAAGTATAAATGCTAAGAATGAATGCCAAAAGAATATGTTTATGGGGAGTATTTTTATTTACATGTATATTAAAATTGCAATATTTATCCACAACATTATGTCTTATCACAATAGTGCTAGAGAAAAATTGTTTGTGGTCACACAGGTGTTAAGTATTTTCGCCCAGTACTCTGGCAACTGTGTTTTGTCAAAAAAGTTGTTTCAATGTTTCTGGTCTCCTCTATTCTCCTCTATCTTAGTAACTGTTATCCTAGAAATAATAATAAAAAAAACCCTGAAATTCCCATGGCAGGTGACTGTAGTACTTTACAATTCTTTATTTAGGGCTATATCTGATTGTCAAGCAAGATCTCTGAGTGTATAAATACTCCCTGGGAATAAGTAAAGCTACAGAAATCTACATTTTGACCTTGTTCCATAACCCCAGGAGCCTGGGTTGTGATTCTCCCACTGGGACTTGCTAAAAACTTCACACCATATCTTTTACTACTACTGCCATCTCGAATACCATAGGGTGTGCTGGGATTTTTGTTCTAAGCGGCAGGGTTGCTTGTTCTGCAGTGAGGACCTACTGCAGAGCCATGCTCTCCTTAGAGCCATACTCAAAGCTGGCATCTTCCACATTGCCTGATATATGAGCTGGAGCAGTTTTCCTAGGTGTGGAATGTGTTGCATCCAAAGCCCAAGGAGGCTTAACAGTCATTGAGCTTCCTTCATTCTGGTAGTGGCTGCATCATGCACCAATCTGTCCTTTACTTTGAAGGGAATGTCCTGACATACACCTGACCATAGGATGTGCAGAAACTTTACAGAGTTGACAGGTGCCTGAATTTTTGTAGAGTTTGTCTCCCTCCCTCTGGAGTGCATATGTCTCCAGCATGCCAGCACCCTCTTACTCATCCTGCCAGATCAACATGATGTCATCAGTGTAATGTATCAATATGATATTCTGTGATATGTCCAGGTGGTCCAGATGTCTTCAGGCTAAATTATGGCAGATGGCGGGAGAGTTAACATGGCCCTGGAGCAAAGTGTTTCTGATCTTCTTTCCTGATTGGGATAGAAAAGTACACATTCGCCAAATCAATGGCTGCATATTGAGTACCAGAGACCATATTATCTGCTGTAGCAAAGAAACCACATCTGGCTGGGCAGCTGTGATCAGGACTATTTCTGGTTGAGCAAGTCTTTAGAATCCATCTGGATTCTGCAAGGACCAGACCAGCATATTAAACAGAGCTATTCTAGGGACAACCATGCCTACATCTTTAAGAGTGGCATTAATCTCTGCTATCCCTCTCCAGGGATTCACTCTCTTGGTGGGAGGTAGGCAGTTTCAGATGCTTCCACTCGAACTTCCCTGCTATGATAGCTCTCATCAACAGACTCAATGTATGGGTTACTCCAACTGCCACATATGTCAATCCCAATATATATTTGGGGACCAGGGAAATGAGTACCAGGTGACTTCACAGACCTGGTGGACCCAGACTTTGGTCAAGACTCCACTTATTACCTGGTCCACAGAGCCCACGATTAAGTCTCTGGTTGTCAACTTAGACCCTGTCCTCAGTAGTCCTTGAAATGTCTGAGAATTTCCCTTTCCCCAGTGAACAGTCACTCAAGTATACAGCCTAGATCCCTTTGGGGAAGCACTGGGGAAATCATTATGTATTGCAGAGTTCTTTGCACTGGAACTCAGTCATCTCTTCAGTCAATGGTACCAGGTCTGAAAACTGAAAACTGGGCAAGAGACTACTTTGAGTACTTCCCTCAACCT
Source organism: Monodon monoceros (assembly GCF_005190385.1). NCBI lineage: Eukaryota > Metazoa > Chordata > Mammalia > Artiodactyla > Monodontidae > Monodon > Monodon monoceros. The sequence continues at coordinate 63,085,297 of NW_021703768.1, read as the reverse complement.
CCGGCTCGTCCATTCTGGCTCTGTTTTGACTATGTATATTAAGCAGTGTCTATTGGCTGCTCGGCTATTTTGCCCCTCGGGATGCTGTGGTTTATTAACCACCCCATAACTGTGGACATTGTGACCCTCTGACTTCTGATGGTGAAATGCTATCAACGGCCTCTATTGCTCCAGGGCCTTCTCATCCCCATTGCTATCAATGAGCCAAATTCTGTGACTACTTCTCCTGCCTTTAACCCTGGCCTACAAAGGAGAGCCACAATGAACTTCATGGGGATGCTGGGGCCCCTCTCACCAACACATTTCTATCAAACACCCTTGGTGAATGGCATATTCTTCGGACCTTCCTGGGAAACATATTTGTTCTGGCCTCATGTAACATACCCATTCCAGCATTCCCACTTCCCTGAGTCTTTTATTCCCTTCCTCTTTTGTATACCATGGCAATTCAAGCATTTCAGTTCAGGCTCTGGGAGGCTCATTGCTTTTTCCAGGTTTCTAGGAGTCACCCTCATGGCAAGTTTTCAACATCCACTAGGGTCTTAGCTTGGACGTTAAATTCTCTTGTCCTGAGAGAGTGACCTTCAAGTCTATAAACAATGTTAGTTACCCACAGCTTTTGCATTATCAGTCTTAGGATGACAGCCCAATCTCATAACAACCCTCCACTTCCATTATCCTTATATATTATCGTTACCCTTACATTTCAAACGCCTAAATCTTCGCACCAGCCACTGGTACATGTCCAGTGGTATGTTGTCCCAACTCACCTCCAGTGAAAATTTTAGAAAGAGGACTCTCACCTTTTGCCAGAGTTTCTCAGTGGCAAAAAGAAAGAAAAGCAACTGAGGGGAGCTGAGAAGGTGAACAAAATTTACATCTGATACAAATCTGCTTTCAATGTTTGACAGTACCTAAGAGTAGCATGCTTCATTAAGGACTTCAATATTTCTTTCAAGCTTAAAAAAACTTTCTTAGGTATTATTACAAAAGCAACCCATGTTCATTGTAGACAAATTTAAAACTGCAGATAAACCAAAACAAGAAACTTTAAATACTACCTAGAGATACCACTTTTAAAACCTTGGCATGGATATTTTTATACTTTTTTTCTATACTTATTTACAAAAGCAAGATCCCACTACAAATACTACTTTGTAAACTATCTTTTTCATGTAATAATGTCTCCTGAAATTTTTAATAAGTAAACATCTTTGATACTGTTTTTAAAAGAATTCCATTGTGCAGGAAGCTCCTCACTCAGTCCTGAACAGATTTTTCCTCCAATTGCAGCCTGAAGTCTCATATTCATCTTCCTGCCCCTATGGAGTTGCACCACCAAATGTGTCAGAGGAGAGACACACCCTTATTCTGCAATTGTTTAATATACTCTACAATGTCTAATATCCTTTAAGACATCCATCCATTTATCTGTAATTTCAAAAATCTGGACATAAGATGAGCATATACTTATGCTTAGTATTTAATGGTAATTTAAATGTAAGTACAATAAAAAGTGAAAACCAGAAAAAAAAAAGAATTCCATTGTGTATATTTACATAATAATGTATGTTATCAATCCCTTCAGAACCAGATTTAAGTTGTCATCCCTCACATCCTTGAGCTAAATCCTAATCCTATATCTTTATATCCTAAATCTTTGAGCACCTACTGAATTGTTTCTCTTTTGTTCTCAATGTCCCATCTAGGGAATCCTTTGAAACCCATACCCTTAACCACAGTATTAAGATCCTCCAATAAGCAGATAGAATGATGGGATTAGATGTGTAAGAGAATTTGGAGGGAAACACCTCTAAGGGAAAAATGGGGAGGGAGCCAGAGCAAAGGGGAGAACTGGTGGTGGTGAAGGAATGGGGAAGAAAGGGAGTTTCAATAGAAAGCATCTTGGAGTGCAGTGCAGTTTAGAGTGTTTTCTGTAAGTCAATGGGGAATCCTCAAGCCAAAGTTACCTGTCAGAGGAGTTTCGTGTCTCACAGCAACAGGTTTGCCATACTCCCCATCTCCTCAGTCAGTGGCTGGGAGCAGCCTGGAGGAAATGTGGTGGATTCATAATGCAGCAACCCGGGCTGTCAGGATTACGCTTGGAGATCTGAGATGAACGTTCTCATGGCTGCCACAAACACCATCTGTGCTTTACAAAAACTTGGTACTATTCATTCATTGATTCATGACACATCGAGTGCACAATTAGAGTACAATGTGGTGCTCACATTCTAGTAATTGGCTTCAGTTTGAGTGGATCATCACAAATAATTTTTTAGAAATTAGAAACAGAAATAGACTTCCAGACTCTCTTGAGGAAGATCTTCAAGGTATGGCTTCATTATCTTGTTTGAAATGATTTTTCAAGATCTAAGGTAAATTCAAAGCTAAATACTAAAAAAAAAAAAAAAGCTAAATACTAAATGGGATTTGAGTTCTTCCTCGTTGCATAGACCCAGTACTGTATTCATATCACTTGATGCAGATAACCTGGGTGAGTTTTACATAATAAATTAAAGTTTAGAACCTGAAACAATAACTGCTATTTCCAAAAAATGTTTGAGAGCGAGAACAACATACCTATCCCAAATACATACTTACTTTCCTATCCTTATATCCCTTCTTTTATATATATATGGTTTGTATTAGTTTTCTATGGCTGCTTCAACAAATTACCACCAACTTAATGACTTAAAACAACTCAAGTTTATTATCTTAAGGTTCTAGAGGTCAGAAGTCTGCAGTGAGTCTCACTGGGCTAAAGTCAAGTTGTCTGTGGGGCTGCGTTTCTTCTAGAGGCTGCAGGGCAGAATCCATTTCCTAGCCCTTTCCAGCTTCTAGGGGCTGCCCACATTCACAGGTGTCTAGCCTCCCTCCATCTTGTAAGCCAGCAATTGTGGGCCAAATTCTTCCCACAGCATATGACATTTCTTCTCAGAGACAGATCCTGCTTCTCTTGTCACACCTCCTTTGACTCTTGACTTCTACCTCCCTCTTTCATTTTTAAGGACCTTTGTGAGCATATCAGACCACAAGGATAATCCAGGATAATTTTTATGTCAGCTGATTAGCAACCTTAATTCCATCTGCAGCCTTAATTCCCCTTGGCCAGGTAAACTCACATAGTCACAGTTTTGAAGATTATCATGTGGATATCTTTGGGGGGCGGGGCATTATTCTGCCCACCATATGTCTTATAGCTAAGGCCTCTGAAACAATATCTGTTGGAAACAGTTCTGGTGTTTATTAATCTTTTGGATGTTCATGGGAATGAAACTAAAGATTTATCATTCTTAGGATATTTTTCCTAGCTTTCGGTAGTTATACATTATCATATTAAGGAAGTTGTCTTCTATTGCTATGATCTCCTTATATATTACTCTGTAATAAACCACCCCCAAACTTAACGATTTAAAACAATTTATTACTATCGCTCATGTTACTGCAGGTTGACTGGTCTTAGCTGGATGGTTCTCTCTTGAGGCTTGAGCAGGCTGGGTGTCCAATATGGCTGCTTCCCTCACATGTCTGGGCTTCTGTTCTCCTCCATGGGGACTCTCTCCCACAGAGTAGCTTGTGGCGTGCATTGAGGTAATCGTATTTTTCTTCTTTAATCTGTTAACGTTGGCAGTGTTTAACATGCAGGTTGTTTACTAGGACATGCCCTTGGGATCAAGACCTGCGGAAGGAAAGAGGAGAAAGCAGGAGTAAGGAGAAGGAGGTCTCAAGCTGTGGTGGGGACCTGATGCCCCTGAGTCCATGGAGATCATTGTAGCTGAGGTGCTCCCACAGTGGGCCAGGTGTTTATGCGTTCGCCCAGTTGTTGGATGTGGGTTGTCCCTGGAAGGGTATATAACTCTGGATGAAGCTGAAGTGATTCCCTAAAGGTGAAGACTGAATGAAGACTGTACACTGGCAACTCTCTCAGCAGGTGAGGCAACGAGCCATTCCTTGGAAGAGGATCTGGGCTGTGCCCCTCCATGTCTCTTCCACAAGGTTCCTAGTAGTATTTATAAGAGTAAAAAACCAGAAAACAAAACAAAAAAACCCTGGAAACAACCTAAATCTTCATCATACAATAATCAATAAAGATATGTAGAATAGCTACATGATGAAAAAACATACAGCAATGACAATAAATAACTAACACCACATCTGTCAAGAACTAGAGTCACCGTCTGTCAGCATGGTTAAAGCTCAGAAACATGATGTTACATGAAAAAAGCATGTGCAGAAAAAAGCATGCCTGTCATTTCTATAAAATTTAAAACATTCAAAACCCAACTATATTTTGTTTATGGATCATGAATATATAGGAAAAGTAATAAAATATTCATCAGGATCATAACCACTAAATTCATCATAGTGTCTAGGAAGGGAGGGTGGGAACTAGCATCAGGGAAAGGGGCTCAGAGGCTACAATTGTATCTGGAAGTTTGGTTTCTTTAAAAAAGATCTGAACTAACATGGCATTATAGCACAATGCTATTATATGACGAAATGTTGTCTTGAGTACATGAAAGTTTATTATATTTATTTTTTCTGTGTTAAAACAACTTCATTATAAAATTAATAATTTTAAAAACTACCATGTAGTCATTAAAGAAAAATTAATTACCCTTACACACATTAACATAGATATATTGCAAAAGCAATGCTAAATGAAGAAAAGAATTTGCAGCTGGGTATATACATGATGATGCCGTTTCAATTTTTTAAAATTTTTTTTTGTTTTTCTCTTTTTCTAGTTGTTTTTTTTCTTTTTCATACATTTTTCCCATTTCAATTTATTTTTTATTTCTTTAAATATTTTTTTGATGCGTACCATTTTTAAAGTCTTTATTGAATTTGTTACAATATTGCTTCTGTTTTATGTTTTGGTTTTTTGGCCATGAGGCATGTGGGATCTCAGTTCCCCGACCAGGGATGTACCCCCTGTACCCCCTGCATTGGAAAGCAAAGTATTAACCACTGGACCACCAGGGAAGTCCCCCATTTCAATTTTTAAATAAGCAAAATGACATTCTATATTATTTATAGATCTATACTCATGTGGTAAAAGTATTTTAAAATGCAAGGGCAGGACACACACCAATAATATCCAAATAGTTTTACCTTTGAGAAGACAAGGAGATGAATAGGACTGGGGAAGGATACAAAGAAGATTTCCAGATATTCACATTGGCTCAATCTCAGTGTTGACTACATGGCTATTTATTGTATGACTCTCTGTGCTTCTTGGTATGCTCGAGATAGTTCATATTTTTAAAAAAGTTAAACATTCCATTTTGATTGGTCTTTCCCTCTGGTTATAATGAAAATAACCACATCAGTATATGCCATCACTTGTTTGGCATTGAAAAGGAAACGAAAAGAATGTCTTCTATAAATCTCCAATTGCCATTTTTTTCTGGTATATCCTTTGCTACACCCATTTTTTCAAAACACTGACTTAGTGTCCCTGATTAAAAACGAGTGCCCCAGTACTTATGTGTCCAGTTATTTTGGGGGTGTTAAAACTCCATTGCTGCAGTGGGACAAAATCATTGGTGTACTCAGGCACTGGAAGTTAAGAGAAGAAACAACGTAGGCAAGTCTTAGGTTACGCCTCTCCCTCATTAAAAAATTCAGATTTTAAACAATTTTATGGAGAAAGGATATTAAGTTATAACTATTTGCACCCTCCATGTTATTTTCTGATCCCTACAAAGGGATTTTGGTGTTGTCTTTTTATTTAACATCAGTTAACATTTCTGTGTATCACTTGGCCCGCACACTAGTCAGTGTTCCATAGTTTCCATCTTGATAATGCACTGCGGTTTACTTAGCCTTACCACTATTGTTGAAGTTTTGAGATTTTTCCAACTTTCCAGTATTATAAATAGCATTTCTATGACCATCTTTGTGCAAGCTACTTCTTTTCTTTCTGGTCATTTCCTTGAGGTATAATCCTAAAGTGGAATTAGGCCAAAAGGTATGAATAGTTTTGTGATTCTAAGTTCATATTCCAGTATTATATCAATTTATTTTAGATCTAAAAATGTTGGGTTTACACATTTGAACATACTTTAAAAAATTTAGTAGGTACAGAATGATTGTTAAAAGGTGCTTAATGAAAAGTTCTCTCAGCTGCTTTTTTAATCTTTTTTTTGTGTGTGCATGTGTGTGTCTAATTATTAAAAGTAATACTCTTACTGTGGAAAAATAAAATCAAGTAAGTGAAAGTACCCTCTAAACCCGCACTCCTAAAAGATTCCATGTTCTGATTTGACTTAACACTCTTTCACATGATTCTATATGCATGCAATGTTTCGTTCTTGAGACTTCAGACAACATTTGGAAGTTCTTTAGAAACCCATCCAATCAAGACATCCTGTGTGCTTGAGCCTTTTCTCTTTGCAATTCTTTCAGTTATTCCCTTTCTCTTCAAATCTACAGCTCTACTCTCTTCACCAGCTATTTTTCCTGAAACTTCCAACATAATCCAATCTCCCAAAAATCTTTATTTGCCATGTTGGATCTTTCAACTACAAGTTTATTTTTATTCTTCACAATCTGTTCCAAACCTCAGCACCATCTCAGAACAATATCCTTGACCCCACCCCGAATTATTGAAATCAGGATCTTAAAGCATGTGGGACCCAGGAATCTTCACTTTCAAAAGTTCCCCAGGTGGAGCTTCCCTGGTGCCGCAGTGGTTAAGAATCTGCCTGCTAATGCAGGGGACACGGGCTTGAGCCCTGGTCCGGGAAGATCCCACGGAGATGCGACAGAGCAACTAAACCTGTGCGCCACAACTACTGAGCCTGCGCTCTAGAGCCCGCGAGCCACAACTACTGAAGCCTGCGTGCCTAGAGCCCATGCTCTGCAACGAGAAGCCACCACAGTGAGAAGCCCGCGCGCTGCAATGAAGAGTAGCCCCCGCTCGCCCCAACTAGAGAAAGCCCACGCACAGCAACAAAGACCCAATGCAGCCAAAGAAAAAAAAGAAAGAAAAAAAAAAGTTCCCCAGGTGATTTTAAAATACAGGCAGGGCGAAAACCACTGTGTTGGTCTAATTTCTGGAATGATTTCTCCATACCTGCATGTTTTTACTTTTTCACTAATTGTTTTCTCCTTAATTCCCTATAAACTGGACTCTGAGTCTTCTGCTTTACTGAAACCATTAACTTCAAAAAAAAAAAAATCGAATGCAATACCATTCAGTCCTGAGAGTAGGTGATAAGTCCAGAAGTTGCCTTTTCTGCCCCGGTATACTTTTCGTGTTAGTTTACTTTTCGTATTTGTTTATTTCGAAGTTTCATGTTTGTTAATGTATGTTATCTACTGCTGCACTGCAAACTACCCCAAAACCTAGTGGCTTAAAACAATAAAACCATTCCTTTGCTCCGATTCTGCAGTGTGGGCAGGCCTGGGTGGAGACTGCTGGTGTCTGCTCCAAGTGGTGTTGGCTGGGAAGGTGTAACTGGGGCTTGAGGATCTATGATGCTTGACTCTCATGTCTGGTGCCTCAGCTGCCTCATTTTTTCTCCAATGGGGAGGTTGAAATTTTTTACATAGTGACTTGGGGCCCTCAAGAGAGCAAAAGCTGAGGTTGTCAGATTTCTTAAGGTCCAGGCCTTTGGCCAGCAGGGTGCACTTTTGCCACATTCTATTCGTGAGAGCAAGTCACAGGCCAGCCAGATTCAAGGAGAGAGGGAATAGATTCCACTCTGGATGGCAAGGAACGGCATGTGTGAACAGGGATGGGAGGTTTCAAGCAGGGGAAAATGTGCATGTGGTAGACAAAGAATATCAGTTGGAATCACTGAGTGACTGAATGAAAGAACAAACGAACAAGTGAATGAATAGAGTAATAAAAAACGTAGGACAGAAAATATTTAAAAATATACAGACAGTACATAGACAACAAAATACCCTTTTATATAAATGGAATGTATTTAATGGTAGAGACTGACTGTATTCAATTTTGCACCAAAAGGGAAGCTGAGGGAAGCAGTAGATATATTCTACATCAAGACAGATTGTGTCAGGTCAGGCCAGATGGTGTGAGGTGAGAGATGCTTCAGCTAGACCAGGAGGAAGTCTCCATGCACGTGCCTAAGGCAGGCAGGACAGAGGTCAGATCCAGAGAGATCAGTTCTGGGTGCGGAGTGAGAGCAGGAGTGAGAAGTAAGAGAGGTTCTGCAGCAAGTCCAGATCAGCAATGTCAGACTCCACGACCAGAAACTCAGGACAGGAAAATGGGAGACAAAAAAGGGACCAGGCCAACAGGAGACAAGATACCAGGCATTAGCATCAAGTGTCACTGTTGACACTGGGCTCACTGCTCAGCTGCCTGATCGGTGGGTCCTAGAGTCTAGGTTCACAGGGGTGACCCGGCACTGGGTTGGTCAGGATCTGTTCTTTATTTTCTTACTGGATCACCTGTTCTATCTAAATCTGTAGAAAGAAGCAGCTTGTAGATGATATTAGTCACTTTTGCCAGAATTACCCAAAATGTAGTGTGGTAGCCAGCCTCCAAGACAGCTCCCATCGATCCTCGCTTCCTGGTATTCACACCCTAGCCTAGTCCCCTCTGACATTCTCTGAGGACTGATCTGTGGGGCCCATAGAATATGGCAAAAGTAATGATATGTCTCTTCCAAAATGAAGTTATTAAAGACTGAGGGTTCCATCCTGGGCTGTCTCTATCTCTGGTCACCCACTGTGAGGGAAGTATGTGGTCAGGTTGTGAGCAGCCCCATGGAGAGGCCCACATGGCAGGGAAATGAAGGCTCTGGCCAACAACCACGTTAGTGAACTTGAAAGTCAGACTCTCCAACCTCGTTGAACCTTGAGATGACTGTAGCCTCTGCTAATGGTTTAACTACACCCTCATGAGAGACCCCGAGGCAATGAATGACATGCAGCTAGGTCCCTCCAGAATTTCTGACCCTCAGAAACCGTGTGAGATAATAAACGTGTGTAGTTTCAAGTTGCTAAATTTGGGTAATCTCTTATGCAGCAGTAGATACCTAATACATGTGGTCTGTATCAGAATTTTCTGGAGAGTTTATTGAACATGCAACTCTCAGGTCACATCTGAATGAAGAAAAACTATCTTTGGTAAGGGCCAGCCATCTCTATTTTTAACAAGCTTCTGAGGTAATTCTATGTACTCTTAAACTTGAGAAACATTACCTTATGCATTTAATCCCTTAGTGTTACTTCTTCCAAATGAATTTACATTTTAATCCTAATTTCTAAGAAGACCTTACGCAATGAGTATTACCCAAGGCTTAAACACTAAATCCAGAGATTCTTGATATTTTTGAGTTCAAGACACTATTTCAAATATTACAAGTTTTCGTGATATGTTTGAAACCATTAAAAGACTAAATGAATGCTAAACAAGCCAGCGATGATTACAATCAATCACTGCTACAGTATAGCCTTGTCCATAAAAGTGTCCGTACTAAATATGCTTTCCCCTGGTTACCCTTCAGCCTTGAGGATGAATTTATTGCTCTGTATGTGCTCACTCATAAGCTCAAGAGGCCAAGTTTTTCCACATTCCAGCAGGAGTATGTCAAGCTTTGTGCTAAATATGTATTAGGCCTCACCCTTATTTTTGCACTCTCTTCTATGCCCTATCATATATCCAACTGAGCACAATGTCTCACTGGTAAAAGATTCAAACTGGGTGAGTACCATATTGATGATACTCAGCAATAGAGATGGTTGTTATATTAGTTAGGGTTCTGATATGAAAAAGGTTGCATATTCAAATTGGGATCATTCAAGAAGAGTTTAGGAAGGGAGGATGAACAAAGGTGTAAGACAGGTATAGGGAAACACAAGACGTAGACACTAGTAGCAGAGCCATCCCTAATGGCAAGAGGTGGGATCGGTTCCTAGAACTGGAGACGAAGAGAGGGCTGTGTGAAGAGGACCACTTGACAGGAGTTGAGATCTTTGGTGGAAGGAGGCACCCAGCCTCTAGTGACCCCCACATGGGGGGAGCAGGAGATTCATACCCAGGCCATGCTTTCTTCCCTTCCTTTATCTCTTGCCAGTGCTCTGCATTGGTCAAACCCAACAGGAAGCCAGAGGGTAGGAGAGTTCATGGTGGCAGTTCATAGAGGTCAGCCTCCTAGAGAAGGGGGCCAGTGGTGTGGGGTTACAGGAAGGGGAGGGATAGAGAAGATGTCTACATCACAGTCATCCATCCGTCTTTGCATAAAGCCATCCCGAGAAGTTTTTAGACCTAAAATGAACTACTTCAGGCTCAATGAGACATAACTTATTTCATAATGTGAAATTTGATGAATACTTGTTTGTTTCTAAAACTTCATGACCACAAACATGGCAGTCATATCCTCTTTAAGTCTTCATATTTCTCAGCTGATTCTTAACATTTTTATTCTATCTTAATATGTGAAACTACCTTCTTGGTGATTTTAACTAGAAGTTGTAGAGGAAAATGGGCTGTCAGAAGTTGTATCTGTGATTAGGTGGCAAAGTTAGGGGAAGATGAAAGTGTCCTGACATACAGTAGAATGTTGGAGAAGGTTCAGAGGTAGAAGGGGACACCTGGCCTGTGGTGAGCGGAAGGAAAGAATGGACCAGGAGGAGAGAGAAAGTTAAATACAACAGTTCGAGGCACACTTCTGAATGTTTTTGAACGTAAGAAACAAATGGTTAGATTAACTCCACCAACTCTTCCTAGTTGATAGGCATGGTCTGTAAATGGTCCTCTTCTCCCCAGTTTGGGAGGTAAGCAGGGGCTTTATGGGTAAAAGTTCAGTACCCAGTAATTCCTCACTTTATGGGCTTTGAACCTCAGAAATGTGGTATAGGTGGAGAGGAGGTACCTCTGTGATACCAGATCACAAAACCCAGGATTTGGAAGGGACCTTCAACCACTATGAATCTAATTTACATCCTTACTATGTGACTTCTCAGTCATCAAAGGTGGCCAGCAATAAGGAGCTCAATATTTTATCAAGCAACTTTTCCACTCTTTGCCTACTCAATCACAAAACAAACACTTTTTCCTAGGGACAGAGATATGCTTTCTTACAACTTCTGCCCGCCATCTAGACAGGCTTAGAATAGTCTATTTCCTCTGCTATACGAAAAACTCGCCAACACTATCCTTCCTCTTTTTTCCAGCCTTCTTTTATCCTGCTGAAATAATTTAAAATAAACAGATATACTTTTTTTTTTTTTTGCCACACCATGCAGCTTGCAGGATCTTAGTTCCCCAACCAGGAACCTGGTGTCCCGGCAGTGAGAGCGCTCAGTCCTAACCACTGGCTGTCAGGGAATTCCCAGGTAAGCATAATATTTTATTGCCCATTATGAACTGGACACTGGCCTAGAGGTTTTTGTTTGTTTGTTTTGGTCATACCGCAGATCATGTGGGATCTTAGTTCCCTGACCAGGGATCGAAGCCATGCCCCTGTTGTGGAAGTTCAGAGTCTTAACCACTGGACTACCAGGGAATTCCCCGGCCTAGAGGTTTTGTGCAGTATATTGCTAATCTTTATAAAAACATGAGGTCAGTATTTTCATGCTCATTTTACAGGTGAGAAAGCCATACAAATTCTACGTGGCTGAGTTGGGAGTAGAAAACAAGATGTGTGAGTCCTGCACTTCCCTGGTGGCACAGTGGTTAAGAATTCCCCTGCCAAAGCAGGGGACACGGGTTCGAGACCTGGTCCAGGAAGATCCCACATGCCACGGAGCAACTAAGCTCGTGCACCACAACTACTGAGCCCGCATGCCACAACTACTGAAGCCCGCGCACCTAGAGCCCTTGATCCACAACAAGAGAAGCCATTGCAATGAGAAGCCTGCGCACCGCAGCAAAGAGTAGCCCCCACTCGCCACAGCTAGAGAAAGCCCACGAGCAGCAATGAAGACCCAATGCGGCCAAAAATAAATAAATAAATTTATATTTTAAAAAAATGTTGAATCAAGTTTTTGTGGCATGATGCCAGGAAATTCTCTTTCCCTTTGTTTTAACTCTGAAAAAAGTTGCAAAATTTTATCACTTAGCTTTCCACTGATTTAAACTCAATTTGTTGAGGTTTCATATAGCCCTGTCTTTGTGGTTAGATTTAACATAAACAGGGAACGAAGACTCCCTAATAATAGACTACATCTCTCAACTTCCTGAAAACTATGCTCCTTTATTTATATGTTATTTTTTTTCTTACTCATTCCTTGCCTTGTATTTAAATCCTAAAATGTTGGTCAAAAAACCCCACTTTGAGACATTTTAAAAATTAATAGCACAGGGCTTCCCTGGTGATGCAGTGGTTGAGAATCTGCCTGCCAATGCAGGGGACACGGGTTCAAGCCCTGGTCTGGGAAGATCCCACATGCCGCGGAGCAACTAAGCCTGTGTGCCACAACTACTGAGCCTGCGTGCCACAACTACTGAAGACTGCATGCCTAGAGCCTGTGCTCTGCAACAAGAGAAGCCACCACAATGAGAAACCCATGCACCGCAACGAAGAGTAGCCCCCACTCGCCACAACTAGAGAAAGCCCACGTGCAGCAAAGAAGACCCAACACAGCCAAAAGTAAAATAAATAAATTCAAAACAAAACAAAACAAAAAACCGACCATGCACTGGCAATTCTAAACAATGTCAGTGATAAAATACTTCTCCCTAAAATAATTTTTTTGTTTAGTTGTAAAAAATTGCTTTATAGTGTTGAATAATACATATAAACTTCAAATTAGCACCTTTTATTGCTTATATTTAAATAAACATTGTATTCTAATGGCAGATAGAGAATTGTTAGTTACACAGTTGGCCCTGAACTACAAGCATTCATTTTGTAAATTCCTAAAGATTTTGAATTATTGAGCTATATTGGGTGGGTTGTGAATGAGGGAGACAGCTCGTGCCTGAGATCCCAGTGGTACTAATATTTCTGCATCTAGGCAGTACATGAACAGTGATGGCATAATGACTGTAAAGATAAAGAGAACTTGAATTACTCTAATTCCGTCATTCTATGTGACTGCTTGGAGTTGTTATTTGGGTTTAAAACTCAAAACAGTGAAATAGTTTGAACTGGGAGGTGAAATATTTTTGTCCAGTAATTTTACATTTTCTAATACCTAAACAACTTTTAGTTTTGTGGACAGAATTCAGATGTGGGTTACACCTAATTTCATAAAGACTTGATCTCATAAAGAGTTTGGGACAGACACTAAAACTCGTGACTTGGAGCAGGTTGGAACTTCTGAGCAGAAAGCTAACAAGTTTTAGTTCATACATGAAACTGTTTTATTTTAGTTGGAATTCTTCTTATTTAATTGCAGTTAATCTCTAATTGTAAGTAGATAAAGTAGGGGCTTCCTGGAGAAAGAAAACCAGGCACGGCTTTCTTGACATAAGAGAAACCATTTTTAGCCTAAGTCACTGTGTTATCTAAGCCTGGTCACAATGCTTGCCCTTGAACAGGTCTCAGTAATTAATGATCTTAAGGGGATAAAAGAATGCAGAAACAAGGCAAGAGAAGTAACAACAGCAAAGACAATATTATTAATTGTAAAGACTCCCAGTTCTGTTTAAATGATAAAGATTAGCTTGAAGCGCTCAATCACCAGGTCAGCTGGAACCTAAAGGATGATGATGTTTGACCTTTTCTCTGACCCTGGGAACTTCAATCCACTAAAGCTTGGACTCTATAGACCGCCCAAGGCCCTTCATGAATATGTGTATAGCCTTAGCTTAAAATTTACCCAGTTTTGCTATTCTGGGAGACACTGCTTTGGGAAAGATCCCCAGTGTTCTCCTTCTCTTTACCTGCTATGTCCTTCCTTCCTTCTCTCAATCTTTGGCTTGGTTGAGTCTTTTAGCTCCAGACCCACCAAGAGGCTAATCCAGTTTTTGGGTAATGTAATGTTATCATTCATTACTGTGAAAGACCAATATGTTGGTATAATTTTTTCCCTTAAAATTAATGTAATTAAATAGGATTAATTTGTTACATTTTTGGGTATATAATCTTTGTTTTGTTATTTCTTTATTTTACTGACATGTTTTGTACATACAAAGTTCAATAAATTAAAAATACACTGTTGCTTTTTCTGGCCATTATGATCAACTTGATTTCATGATGATTACTGAAAACTTTTTGTTGTATAGAGAGTTAGGAGTTTAAAAATGATCAGCTCCAGATATCAAATAAAATAGGTATGCCAGTGATCATGCCTAAGAAGTTACCAATAATCCCCTATCCTTATCAAAATCCAACCAACATTTTAGGCTCTAGATTTTCCAGAACTTGGTCAGATCCAGGAGGAGGGAGAAGGATAATTGATATTCCTACTTATTCCCCCTAGAAAATAAGGTAGAGCAAGAGAGAAGAAACAAAATTATTAAAGGTTACTGATATTATAACAACAAAACAACCACCAAAATGATGAAGTATGTAGAGAGCTTTTGCTAATTGGCCTAGCAGAAAATAAATCACAACAGTTTTGCAGAATTTTACAACCTTCTTGCATCTAGAAATAAAGGGTAGCCCCAGTTAGAATGGGGATACTCTGGAGGGCTTGATAACTTGGGAGGGAGGGAGGGGCTCTTGGCTGCAGCCCCAGTACCAGCCTGGGGTGATCACAGACTCTGCTAGCAGCATGATGACAATTCTAAGAGGTAAGAGTGTTTTCTTTCTGCTACTGACTCAAAATCCCTCAGGTTAGAGAAAAGTAAAAAAGTGCTTCTGTTCCTTCTTCTCGAATTGTAGGCAGTAACTGGAAAATCTATGACAACTTTGTCTAACATTTCTCCCAACTTATCTTTTTTTTTCCCCACATGGGGAGTGCAACAGAGAGGATAAAAGTGTGTAATTTGGGGGGGGAGTTAATCTCTACTTAGTTGGATAAATTACATACCCTCTCTTCATTTGAAAAATGGGGATAATTATAATAATTATTATATTATGTGGTATAGTGGTATAAATATTAATGTGGTATAGTGAACACTCGCTCTGCCCCAGAAGCATCTATGTGTGTATTACTTTGTTTAATCCTCACAACAACCCTATGAGGTCAGAAATGTTATTAACCCCCTTTGACAAAGATGAAGCTGAAGTAACTTGTCTAAGTTTGTGTTATTGGCACCCTCTTAACCGTACTACTATACTTAACAAGTAGAGATGTGGAGAGGATTAAATAAGAGAATGCATGTAAAACTCTTAGATTAGCGCTGACAGTGTTGAATTTTACCTTGAGCCCTGTGATCCTGGAAAATAGCTATGGTTAAAGAACCCCCCCCCCACCCCGCCCCGACCCTTTGTGTTCTGGAAAATGGTTTACTGCAAAGAGCCATCCTTCCCCATATGACTTACCTAAGACTCATGGGTGCTCCCTTGTTTACCCCTGATAAAGGCCAGGCAGGGACCCTCCCAATTCCTATTCTTTGCCTCATAAATGATGAGCTGAACTGTTTTGTCCCCACTGATGAATCGGAACAAAATATTTGTTAAACAAACTTTGGTTAGGATTCTCTCCTTCCCTCAAGCCCCTGTACTTTGACTCGTCCTCAGTTTAAGGTGGCATGCAGCCCCTCCTTAACAGCTTCTCCTGAAGTAGGTTGACCTCGGGGTAAAACATTCTCTGAATTACTGTCAGATCGGCCATCCCAACACGTTCATCCCACTATCCCGTTTTACATTCTTTCTAGACTTGTGTAGTCCTCCCTATAAAAGAATAACCCATTTTACCTAACCTCTGAGGCCCTTGCAGGTCTCATTATCAGAGTATTCTCCCCATTACATGAGACACCTCCTCCTATTGCCATAGCCCCTTGGCCCACCACCTCCCATCCCTGAAATAATCCTTTCACATGAAGTCTCTCCTTAACTAAATCTGGATTTGTTTTTTGACAGTGCCTGGCACATAGTAAGTACTCAGTAAATATTAGCTAGTATTATTATTATTATTTCATTGCATCCTCTTCCTCTGTCCTGTGCTAAAACTTTGCCAGTATAGGCAGGAAGCAACGGGAATCCAGCTTTCTCCTTACATCTGATGGGTCTGTATTAATCTTAGTCCCCAAAGGAAATTGATTAATCAAACCTGGATACTTTAGGAGCATTTATTTATAAGGGAGACTAGTTAAACACGTGTGGCTGGGGAGGAGAACCACAAGTGATAGTAGCAATAGTTTTTACCTTCCCTGAGTCTGAGAGAACAAAAGAGGCAGATGCTGCCAGAACATGGAAGGACAGAGTCACGTAGACCAAGCCAATCGGAGAGCAGCATCGACTTGCAATCAATCAAATAACCCAGCCAACCTCTATCAGGGAATAAATATCCCACCTTACTGTCCTCTCTCCCTTGGATCTTCTGCGGTGGCACTCCGCTGACTAAATCCAACAGGAAGACAGGGACACAGGAGTCCTGCTAATGCAATTCACACAAGTGAGCTGCAAGGGGCAGAAAGCCAGGGGGAAGAGAGTGGAGATCTGTAGGGACACATGGAAAATGTCTATAACAAAAGGGTTCACAGGTTTCTGTGTATCTTCGACTGGGTCCCTGGAAACAGATTCTGAGACAAAGAGTCACATGCAGAACGTTTATTAAGGATTTCACTCAGGAAATACAGCTTTAAGGAAGCGAGGGAGACAGGACTCAGACAGAGGGAGAAGCTGACTCACGATGCAGGTGCAACCCAAGGCGTCAGACTATTCTATCAGGAGTTCTGGACCTGGGATGGTTTTTCAGAGTCTTCCCCAAACTGAGACCAAGGGGTAGCCCTTTGCACCCATGTATCAGCCAGATAGATTACAACCTTTTTCTAAGGTGGAGCCGTGCCTGTTACCTAGGGAAATTCCCAGGGAGGGATGCAGGTGTGAGCCTTTAGCACCTGCAGGGATGGTGAAGGGATCTGGGTGGAAGACCACAGTATCCACTACAGTGTGTATGAGGGTGAGGCAATTGCCAATTGGATGGCCAAGGACAAGTAAAGTACTGAATAACGGAATGATAGAATACACTGCTGGGTTGGTGAGAAGGGTTGAAAAAGTGAAATTAGATGTTGAAAGGTGTTTGAAAAACTTCAAGCTTCATTCTTGGTAAAATACATAAATAAAAATGAACCTCTTAATAACACAGAAATAAATGGATAACTCCTTAACATGGCAAAGTACCTATATCTCAGCCCAAGAGCTAGAATCATGCTTAATGGGAAACATCAAGCTCCTTCCCATGAAAGTCAAGGACAAGTCAAGGACATCCATACTCACCATGATTATTTAATGTTGTTCTGGAATTAGTAGCCAATGAGAAAAAAGAAAAGATATAAGAAGTATAAAAGTGGGAAAGGAGGAGTAAATTTTTCATTAGAATTATAAAGATAAAATATTTGTCACCTATCAAATTAGCAAAGATAAAGAAGTTTGATAATATAGTTGGTTAGTCCCTAACTACAGTCCTCTCTGGACCATGAGATGAAATGCTACATCACTGTTAAAATGAATGAAGCAGATTTGTTTTTATTAATATAAAGTGATTGTAAAGATATACTGTTGAGTAAAAAGAATCAGGATTCAGAAAAATGTGCTATTAATTAGTATGCTGTTTTTGTTGTTTTTAAAAAACAACGTATATTCATAAAAAAATCTTTAAGACAGATACATAAAACTGATAACGACAGGTACTACTGGAGATCAAAACTAGATATTTGGGAGAGCTGGATAAGAAGAAAACATTTTTATTACATTGTTTTATACCTTTGACTTTTGTGCCTATTCAAAAATTAATGTAAATTAATCAATGGACAAAAGAGATGGACCCAAATTAGGCAAATATTTAAAATAGCACAACTAACAACAAATTTTTATACATAGCAACTATAGGAACAACAAAACAATTAACTTCCTTTCCCCAAAAAGGAGCTGGGGAGAAATACGGAAAACTGGATTAAAATTAATAATAATGAGTCAGAGGTGAATTACAGAGATTTATCCCCCTCCACCCTGTAGTTCTGGGGAAGAGCAGGGGATTCCTTTTGTGTTTTGGCTAAGAAAATGACTGTTACAACATTCTCTGAAATCTATTCAATTTTTGATTTTATGGACAAAATTCAGATAGGAGCCAGGCTTGTAAAGCCTTGTCTCACAATAGGCTTGGGGTAAACACCAGGGGGCATCTTTCTTGAGCAGGTCTATCAGGTGTAAGTGTCTCCCAGTCTCTCAGCGTTTGCAGCGAGGCACGCTTGGACTGGGATGTGGCTGAGCCCACCAGGGGACTGTACACCAGCTGAAGGACAATGACTTCTGTTACCCTCCTGTCTTATGCAGCAAGCATGAGAGTTTCTCTTACGGCTCAAGAAGGCACCTTGAGACAAAGTGGTTGAACACAGGCGATAGCTGCCCAGAACCTGGAGATCTTGTGAATTACTACTTAAAAAAGGGGAAATCTCATTGCCCTGCAAACCAGTTTGAACCTGTTCACTCACTGGACAATCCTTACTGTTGGCCTTCACAGGGCTTAACATGGACCCCAAGACTTTAAATAACCTTCTTTTGATGGCCTTTCAAAATGTAAGGGACCCAAGAAAAGATGATGAGAGCAAACAGCACTCTCAAGGAAGCCACTTTTTCTTACTGGAACGCAAGCCCTTTTGCCATAGCAAATCATACAGATTAAGCCTCTGTATGCTTATGATATAATTTTTTAAATTGAAGTATAGTTGATTTACAATGTTGTGTTAATTTCTGCTGTACAGCAAAGTGATTCAGTTTTATATATATACACATTCTTTTTTTTAATGTTCTTTTCCATTATAGTTTATCACAGGATATTGAATATAGTTCTCTATGCTATACCTTGTTGTTTATCCATTCTATGTATAATAGCTTACATCTGCTAATCCCAACCTCCCACTCCATCCCTTCCCCAACCCGCTCCCCCTTGGCAACCACAAGTCTGTTCTCTATTTTTTTTCCCCTGGCCACACTGCGTGGCTTGCAGGATCTTAGTTCCCCAACTAGGGATCGAACCCAGGCCCACATTAGTGAAAGCTTGGAGTCCTAACCACTGGACTGTCAGGGAATTCCCCACAGGTCTGTTCTCTATGTCCGTGAGTCTGTTTCTGTTTCTTAGATAGGTTCATTTGTGTCATATTTTAGATTCCACATGTAAGTGGTATATGATATAGCTTTAATAGCAGGTATTATGGGAGGAGTCTTTATAAGCAGTCGTTTCTATTATCCAACTTCTACCAGAAAGAATGGCTCAAGTTCCAATTGCTGTCTTCCATGGCCATCACCAGAATTCAAACAGCTCCGTGCAGAGGGTCAAGTTATGCAGGTGCCTGGCTGTACATTTTGCAGCTAATTCATTCTGGCAGGCATGTCAGGAAATTATGCTGTTCAGAATCAAATGTTCCACAGGAACATTACTGGACTTTTTCTGTGGCTGAGTGGCAAAACTGATGATACCTACTCTGAAAATTTTCCAGGTCAAGCTTATGTATACCAGTCTGTGCCCAAGCATGCTTGCTAGGAAGATGAGTCCCATGCAATTCTGCAGATTTGTATGTTTCTCCAGGGACCTCACCCAGGTGCTAGAATAGAGGCAAAGGTTTCGTCAGGGAAAATTTGGGCTTTGGCTCAGGTATTCTACAGTCCATCTTCCCTCAGAACAGAGAGTTTGGGGCGGGATTTTCTTTTTTTTTTTTTGGCCGTGTGCATTACGGGATCTTGGTTCCCTAACCAGGGATTGAACCTGGGCCATGGCAGTGAAAGCCCAGAATCCTAACCTCTAGGCCCCAGGGGACTACCTAGGGCAGCATTTTCAACTTGCTTAATAGAATGTCAGCCTTGCTACCTGCTTGATTTATGTACAAGATTTATGTATCTTATATCAGCCAACAACGTAAAATCCTAACACTACATTCTGGTTGGAGAATGACCTTGAACTGTCAATTACTTTCCTTTTTTCGAAAGCTAAGCAGAGAAAAGTGACATTTAGTAAAGATTAAGGGACATGTTATCCATCTATTTTTTACTTTTAAGATCTGTCCTGGTATCTCATTAGATCGTGGTAGAGCTATATATTTATGTGACATTAACTCAGTCTTCTCCAGAATCACCGTTACTGTTTATCTTTTAGAGAGTGCAAAGACCAGATTTGCTATAAAGCTTTTGAAGTTGTTGACTAAAATATCTAGCAGTGTCTCTGACATAGGACATTGCATGATGGGTTTATTTTATTTTAGAGTTTAGTACTAGGGGAAAACATCCCTTCTAAAAAACTGCCTTCCAAATTTGCCTTTCTAAGAGCAATACATTG
Organism: Monodon monoceros; assembly: GCF_005190385.1. Classification (NCBI taxonomy): domain Eukaryota; kingdom Metazoa; phylum Chordata; class Mammalia; order Artiodactyla; family Monodontidae; genus Monodon; species Monodon monoceros. The sequence continues at coordinate 63,064,984 of NW_021703768.1, read as the reverse complement.
CATAGCTCTTCTTTCTCTGGTTGGCAAAAATAGAATTAATAATCATGCACAGTTAACATGTTAGCCTTTGGGGCTAGAGTATATGCTTCCTCCTCCTTTTTATGACTTTGGTATTATATTTCCATCCCAATAAATGTGTTCTATATGCATCTCTTACTGGAAGTTACTGTAAGGCCTAAATTTATTTTTTTAAAAAAGTAGGGCTATGAATTTATATTACCATAAAATACTTCCATAAAAGCAACACTATGTTCACTTGAAAAAATAAAATAACAACAAAACCCCAACAAGAGCAAGAGACTATACCCAGGCAAGGAACAAGATTTTAAAAATAAAAAAGTCTGAGAAAGAAAGAGTAGAAGGACTCATTTGTTTTTTCATTTATTCATTCTTAAATTCATTCCTAGCAGTGGAAGTTTTGAAAAATTCATTGATTCTCTAAATGCAGTAGTAAACATTAGGTATGCCAAACTCCGTGTTGGACACTGGCATTTATGCCCTCTTGGGAAATCCCAGGAAAGGATAAGAGTGAGGAAAAGAATAATAGTGGGGAGAGTGGTAGGTGTCCTAGATCCACTCAAAATGTGTGCCCACCAATTTAAGCTGCCTTGGTTGGTCAGTCCTGACCCTTCCTGGCACGGTTCAGAAATGACATAAACTCTGTGAGGGCAAGGATTTTTACCAGGCCCAATGAGCTCAGGTTTTCTATTAAATATTTAGGGAATGAATGAATAAATGAAAAAATGAGTCAGTGTTACAGGTCACTATGATCACGGCAATCCAAGTCTCCCACGGCCTGAGCTCCTGCCCTCACGCCCAAGTTTCTTCTGTTGCCAGGAGATGGTAGCCCTATCTCGGGGGACTCTGGGAAGCAGTTTCCTTGAGAGACTTTGCCTCAGTGGGTTGTAGGTGTTGGAAAGGGGATTCACGCCCTTTCTCCACCCAAACTCCACCCCTATAAAGTTGGTTGTGTTTAAAAATATTGTGTTCTTTAGACTACCCATAAGTCTCCAATTTTCATTTCTCCTAATTTTTCATAGCTGGATAGAAGACAATGTAATGTGAACAATATCTTGGGCCTTCTGAAGCTTTGTGATAAAATCATATACATTAAAAAAAAATCATGACATTGGGGAATCACTCTAATCCAATGGTTCTCACACTTTTTTTTTTGTCCACTCGGCTCGTGAGATCTTAGTTCCCCGACCAGGGATCAAACCTGTGCTCCCTGCAGTGGAAGTGCGGAGTCTTAACCACTGGACCGCCAGGGAATTCCACAATGGTTCAACAACTTTAGTGTGTATCAAAATCACCTAGAGGGATTGTTGCAATTCACGTTGCTGGGTCCCACTTTCAGAACTTCTGATTCACTAGATCTGGGGTGGGGCTCAAGAATTTGCATTTCTAACAAAGTAATGCTGAAGCTGCTAGTCCAGGGATCACGATTTGAGAAACACAGCTCTAAACCAACTTTCTTTACCCAGCCATCTGCCTGTTGTCACCTTGTGGTGGCTTCTGCTCTGAATGCGGTTGGCAAATGTGCACAGTGGCTTCAGGAGTGTGAGACTGACTAATCTGGTGGCTGTGAACGGCGTTATCTACAGCTGGTGGCTGGTTGCAAAATGGAGCAATTAAGGATTAAAACATAAATCACAGGAAATTAATATGAAGCACCACTGAGAATAAAACCCATAAAATTCCTGGCATTCCTCTGTTTTGGTCATACACATGTGCATCCTGCTTTGTGTTGCTATTCCACCCAACATGGATGAGGCTACACCCAGAACAAACAAAGGACTGTCTCTGCCATCAGAGAATGATAAGGTCACAGGCAGGCAAGAGAATGAAAGTAAATTCGATGAAATAAGATTCTGGTGCTGATCATAAAGAAAAATGCCATTCTATTATTTTAATTTAATAAATATCCATTTTCAGTCTGTAGCTTGTGGCACAGTGGAAATCTGAGTTTCTGTTGCCTCCAAAGAATGATTTCTTTATGCCAAAATAATTTCTCTCTGAATATTTTCTACGAGTCAGAACTTCATATGACTATTTCATAAGAGTTCATTACTGACTTTGACGATGTGGCTTCTTAGAATAAAAACCTGAAGCATACTGTGAGATAAACACGAACTTGAAATATAGGTTGATGAAGTGGAAACAAGCTGAAATTTTATAATGCTGATTGATAATTCATTTGACATCCTAGAAATTTATATTTGGATTTCCTCTTATATACCCTCATTTAAAAAGTTTAAGTTGATTAGCGCTAAGTAAAATGAATCGATATAAAGTCTGGAAAATCTGGTTGCGTTGATTGGACAAAAATTAGTTTGCAAAACCTTCTTTTTATTATGTCCCTTCCATGAGGTCACAAAGTCACTTTTCATATCACAGACATCCCCAAATGGTTACTTATTCCTTAATGTTTTCTTTGACTAATCGGAGCAAGATGACAGTTTCTTTTTTATTCATCCTACTAATCTCTGAGTGTTATTTATCTAAATCTGCTCCATCTACTATTCATAATGACATAATGATTGCATCGATGCACATAAGTTAAGGTGGAATTGATTTAAATAAAATGCATTTGAGTTTAAATTACTACCCAAGAAGATGGAATGTAATAACTTTGACTGTAGCTTCCTATCTCTTATTTAATTTAACCATAATATGGTTCTCAGCTAGTAAATAGATAGTTTCATTTTTAGAAGACCTATGCTATACATTTCAAGTGTTGACTGAGTTCGATAATTTCTCAAATTATTTTTACTGTCTACTCAGGAAAATGAAGCATTTGAAACAAATAGGTGTAAATTCATTGAGAGTGTTAAACACCTCTGAGTCAATGGGTTTAATCATGATTTTGTTTGACATATTTTACATGTCAGTATATCAAACAATACACAAAACAATGTACATGTCCATAAATGTTTTATTTGATTAAAACAAAACATGCTGAAAAATTTCTAAAGACACAAAAAATGTTGAAATTCCCAAAACTTGGAGAAAAAAATCTTTCACCCCCTCTCCCTGTCTCCTTGGGGCCAGGGTACAGCACAGGAAATAATGGAGACTCATGTTTGCAATCATTCCTTTGAAGGAATTAACACAGGGCATGAGGGATATCTTGCTGCAGAATCTAATCTTGCTTGAAGAAAAAAAAAGGCTACAATTTTAGAGTCTTGGCCTGGCTTGTGTACAGGGTAATGAGCTAGGTGAGCTTAGAAGCTTAAAACAAGCACAAGGAACATGTTAATATGGCTAAGCAGTAATGTGGTGTGCCATATCCACTGTGGATTTGAGTCTCTGAGCTGATCACCTTATGTAGAAAAGGCTATTTAGTTCTCTTAATATACTTTAAGTATACTACTTTTGAAAATTATTATTTTTTCCTTAGAAGGTATCGTGTGTGTGTGTGTGTGTGTGTGTGTGTGTGTGTGATTTAATACTCACCTCCAGGATGCTCTAGAATAATGAAGGATATATCTTCAGGTTACATTGGGAGTCCAGATCTTGGAATACTGAAGCTCACACCAGGCTGTCCTGGACTAACTCAAACATATAACTGCCACACATTGATTGGACTTAAGAGATTTTTTAAGTTTCCTTAGCAAGACATTTATAAATAATCTTTCAGGGTGGGTTAATTGTGCAGAACTAATGTTACCTAAATAGCTAACAAATGCTTAAGTAGTACCTCACAACAGGTCCTGCGTTGCAATGATGCCGCGAGGCTTATTAGCTTCATTTTTCAGAAGTAGGAGCTGAGGCACAGAAAGACTAAGTAACTTTGCTTAGATCCCCCAATGGTAAGTAAGTGATAGATCTGGGATTAGGCCCTTGTCAGTCTGGGTCAGGGGTCATGAGCCTTTACTCTGTGTGTGTGTGTGTGTGTGTCTGTCTGTGTGCGCACGCGTGTGCATGTGTGTGTGTGATACTTTGAAAAAAGAAAGCCTCATCAAAGTTGGGGCACGTTCTGCTCATGGTAGCAGTTGTTGTCCTTGAGGGTGAATGTTCTTTTGGTTCTTTTAAGAAGCGTGTAAACTTGAAACCGAGGGCAGTCGTTAGTTAGATCCTTTAAACCATAACTTGCTGAATAAATAATCCTGTAACTTGCCTTCACTGATCAAACTCGCCTGAAATGTTCTTGCAGGTTGCATACTCTCCAAGCTTCATGTAGCTTAGACAATGTACTACAAATCTCCTTTAACTGCCCTCTATAGATAATGCCTCTAAAGTGTGGGTTGCTATAGCAATGGTTACTTAAGTTGTTTTTCAGGAACATGGAGCTACTCTTGCCCAGATCAAACAGCTTAAGACTGCCAACCATTCATCTGGGTCTGCCCAAGTGTCCAATGGATGATCTTTTGATGTCAGAGGTCCAAAAACCCCACCCTCAGATCATGCTAACGCTGCCATTTTCTGAACAGGCATCCCATGGCGAAGCACGTAACTCAGATAGGCCTGCACAGAACACCAATCACTTCACCTTTTCTTGACTCCAGTCATCTTTCCCCACACCTCAGATCATGCCGCTTCCTTATCCCGTAAATATCCTGAGCCCCTCACCTTCAGGAAGGCAGATTTGAGACTTGCTCTCCCGTCTCCTTGCTTGGTTACCTTGTGAATAAACCTTTTCTCTGCTGCAAACCTCAGCATCTCAGCATTTGGCTTGCTGTGCTTTGGCAAACCTGGTTCCGTAATAAACTGTCTTCTGAAAGACAGTGGGCCTTTGCTAATGGAGATTTTCAGCCAGAGTATGTTTTTGGGTACTGCATCTCAGGAAAGGCAGAACCTCTCAGAAAAGAGCAACAGGGGCTTCCCTGGTGGGGCAGTGGTTGAGAGTCCGCCTGCCGATGCAAGGGACACGGGTTCGTGCCCCGGTCCGGGAGGATCCCATATGCCGCGGAGCGGCTGGGCCCGTGAGCCATGGCCGCTGAGCCTGCGCGTCCGGAGCCTGCGCTCCGCAACGGGAGAGGCCACAACAGTGAGAGGCCCGCGTACTGCAAAAAAAAAAAAAGCAACAGAACTAGCAAGGGCATGGAACAGCTTCTATATGAAGCAAGAATAAGAAACTCAAGACACTTCCTTCTGATATCCCCAACTCCTAGCCCCGCCAGAGTCAGCAAAAGATGGGAGAAGAGTTACTGTTCTAGAAGTTGGGAGTTTTAGGATTTTCTTGGCTATTCCTTTAACTAGGTGTGTGGATGTGAGTAAGCCTCATAACATTGCTGATCTTGGCTTCCTTATCTGTAAGATGGATTGTGGATTTCCAGGGGAAAATTTCTACACCAAGGCAGCATAGGGGGGCAGTTAGCAGTATTTTTTCTGGAACCAGATCACCTGAGTTTGTAACATAGTTCTCATCTAACTTCTCAGTGCCTATATTCACCATCTATAAAACAGCGATATTAATTTCTTTTTCACAGCTATGGGGTAATGATGGGTTGATACATATAGGCTTTTTAAAATGGTGCTTGGGGGACTTCCCTGGCAGTCCAGCGGTTAAGACTGCGCTTTCACTGCAGGGGGTTCGGATTCGATCTCTGGTCAGGGAACTAAGATCCCGCGTGCCACATGGCCTAAAATAAAATAAAATAGTGCTTGGCACTTAGTAAGTTCTCAATAAATATTAGCTCTTAATGCTATGGGTTTCTAGCACAGTTTCAGGGTCCAACTTTTTGGGTTTTTTTTAAATTTTATTTAATTTATTTATTTATACAGCAGGTTCTTATTATTTATGTATTTTATGCATATTAGTGTGGTCCAACTTTATACAACTGAGAATATTTAGACAAGTCATCATCTTGGATCCTTTTTCTTGGTCTTTCCTAGCTTAAGAGGCTCAAGGAATAAGAATTCTTTTTATAATCCCATTCTGTTCCCACTCTTACCCAAGCAGCCCTCCCCCCAACTCTCAGCTGTTGTCAAGGCAGGGGTTCAGGCAGGTGGAGGCAAGAGTTGGCGCAAGAAGGAAGAATGGGTTATTAAGGTCAGATGAAGGGCTGAGTGTGTTAGTACAAGTTGTGTATAACTTGGCAACCGCTTAGGTACTAATACATATGAAGGTTGTTTCCCTTATGCAAAGTCAACACTGATGATGAGCTTAGACAGCTGGAGGTACCACCCTGCCAGTAGGGTCCCACCATCTCCTCTGCCACCACCTGTCTCACTCCTACCTTCCTGAATTCCGTTATTCTCCTTTCCCATCAACACTGGCTGCCACCTCTACCGACATGTCATAATGTCAAGTGAGGTGTCCAGATGCCAGTGCAGAAATTGCCTATTTCTACTCCGCCTCCAGAGAGGAGCTCCATGAGTCAAGGCACTGCCAGAGCTGGATTTATCCTGGAAAAGGGTTAGTGAAATAATATCATTTTAAAGTTGAGATTTTATCAAAATACAATGTTATAAAGCTCTCCACAAAACAAACAAAAATCCTATGGGATTTTCCTTAAGGTATACTCAAGTTCAAACATGTCATTATAGACTGATAATTTAAATTATGAGCTACATCTTAATTTAAAATATATACTCTTAATTTAAAATATATTTTTCTTAAAACTTTGCATTTTAGGAATGAAAAAGTCTTTTGAGACCATTCATTCCATGTCAGCATTTTTTCGATGAGGGAACTGAGAGGTAGTGAGGTGAAAGATACTCGCCCTTGTTCATGGGGCGCATTAGCAGAGCTGGGGCAAGAACAGAATTCTCAGTCAAGAATACTTTAGGGCTTCCCTGGTGGCACAGTGGTTGGGAGTCCACCTGCCGATGCAGGGGACGCGGGTTCGTGCCCCGGTCTGGGAGAATCCCACATGCCGTGGAGCGGCTGGGCCCGTGAGCCACGGCCGCTGAGCCTGCGCGTCCGGAGCCTGTGCTCCGCAACGGGAGAGGCCCGCATACCACACACACACACACACAAAAATCAAGAATCAATGAATATGTGAATGAATGAAGGGCTGAGTGAATGAATGAAGATGGTAGAGCTACAGCTTTGTTGCAGTAGACACCACCGCTGGGATACAACCTCCAAGCAATACGGGGAGGAAAGAACCTCAGAATGGGACCTGAGCTGGACTAATCCAATATAAAATGGGTATTAATGTATCATCTTTACCTGTCGACATCCCTAGGCTGGAGAAGTCCGCATTATAATGATTACTCAAGAGATGCTTTCAATGTCCTTGCAGGAAGACAAACAACTTGAACCTGGTCTTTGACCAAAGACCTGTGACCCAGTTTAGAAAATAATATTCTAGTGTGTTTATACTTACTGATGAGGCTGTCATCACTTTTTCAATTTTCCTCACAGTGGTATAAGATTAATGAGCTAACCATTTTACATCTTGATGTGAAAGAAACTCATATGTATAAACTATTACTGTCATGTTTATAATCCAGAATGATTTGATGAAGTAGTACATTACATTACATAAATGATAATGAAGGGTTTTTAATTTATTTGCTTGATTTATTGAATTTTAAATTAACTTGAGTTTTTAATTGGACTGTGGGTTTTTAATTCACAAGGGACCAAGAAGTATATGTCTTCTCTTTGTTGACAAGCCCTATCTTCTCCATGTATTCCTGGTCTCTACTTTTTTTGCATCTATTTTTATTTCTATCTGGAAACTTGTCTGACTGGTCTTTGCCACTGATGACATGAAATTGTGCGAAAGTCTTGGCATTCCTTGCTTGATGACTTCGCAAATGACTAATTAAGTGCGAGCAAATTCTTGTTGGATAACTTCATCACATAGTTCCAGAGAATCACTAGTACACGATGGTCATTAAAGTCTTTTTTTTTCCTTTTAAAATGACTACAATACTTTTTAAAATAGCAAATTGCTTTACTTTCTTTCCTTTCCAGAGGTTTTAATTTTTCTTATTTAGTCTTCATGGCTAGACTTCTTTTAGAAGCTTGAAAATCATTTCTCCCTTTTTATTAGGGCCTTTTTGGCAGACACTGCTTTTTCACTGGAACTGAACTATGGCTTGATTCATTTTTATTATTTCTGTATTTGTTTCACAACGTAATTAATATTATCAAAACTGTTCTTGGAACAGAGCTTAATCCCTCAGCTTTTGTTTCTGATGCTAGCATGATTAGGTCTGGAGAAATAAATTTTTAAAAAATTGTATGCCAGGCATAATAGCAGTGGTAGCATTCCTTAATCTTCCTGCTTCTGCCCACATTTGTTTACACGCACATCCATCTGTAACGTCTCAGAATTAATCACTGTTCCTCCAGTCTAGAGAAAATTGAGAAGCCTCATTTCTGAGCCTTTATAAATGAACTTCTTCCTACAAACGGACCATAAGATCCACACTCACTGACACAAATTCCCTTTTCTAAGAAAGTCACTGCTTTTCACATGCCACTCCTTAGCCTCTCTTAGCCAGAATACTTAATTGAAATATCATTTTAAAATCTTGGGTTCTTTAATAAAAATAAATTTCAACAATGCTGTTTTCATTCCTTCTGTCTCTTCTTTCTTTTTAATCGCATGCTTAACCTTTTGTGACCCAGAGGGATTTTCAGGTCCCTTAGTAAAAATATTCTTGCCGTCTGGGATGCTGGGACCCTGGACCACAAGGACCTCAAGTGGTAAATGTCCTGTTAGAATTTAGGTTCCACTGATGACAGATTGTGCAATAAATAGTTCGATAGTGAGTTACTGTTTTTATTTATTTAACCAAAAGAGGGTATTTCTTTTCTCTTTAAGAGCACTGACTTTTAAGTTGCTAAGGAACCACAGTTCAGTCTATAGGCGTTATTCTATGAATTTGGCTCTTACCTTAATATGCCTACATTTCATTTATTTCATTATTCTTTTCTGCCACAAAATTACTGCTGTACTCTAAGATCCTCTTCTTCATACACCCCTCTCTGGTCTCTAAAGAAAACCTGGAAAAAGGATGGAGGTCCAAGCCCAGGGGCTTCTGGAAAAGGACAAAGAAGATGGGGACGCTGGGGAGTGGGTGGGGTAGAGCTGCCCTCAACACTTCAGGGCAACTTCTTCCCCATCTAGCTAACCTGAGGCCAAAACTTGGCCTCTGCAGCTTCCTTTGGCTTCTGCGCTTGACTTGAAGACCCTCCTCCGGGCTGTCTTAGAAGGCAATTGGTTATCTTCCTTGTTGGCCCACAGGGTGATTCTGCCACTGTACCCGCTGGCCTGGCCTCATGGAAATCTGACAAGCCTGCCTTGCAGAGACATAACAGATTGGCTTCTTTCTCTTCTTTCCTTTATTACAGTCAGAGAGAGGCCCAGAGGAGGAGGAGGCCGCGGGCATAGAAGTCGCCCTCTACAAGGGAGCTCTTGTGAAATTCGCTCTGCAGGGAAAACAATACTGTGGGGTGTCGTTTTCAGTTGTGTTGTCTGTCGCTGGCATGACAATTTGAACAGTACTGTTTCCCTGATCTGTTTGGGCTTGGTTTCCATTCTTGCATAATGCACATGCTGGGTTCTTTGTACTGTGGATAACAGAGTGCCCACAGGTACCTGGGCTGGGAGAGCTGCAGGGTTCTTTAATTTTACGAATCAAGTGGAGTCCAAGATGCATATTTTTAAAATCTCATATTTTTATTGCTAGAACAATATATCAACATTGAAGATCAGTTTTAATCATTATTAACTATTTTAGCTATACAAAAAATACATTAGTTCTCATCTTTTGTTGAGTGGGAGAGAACTGGGTGCTCATTAGAATCACCTGGGAACTTTTCAAATTACTGAGGCCCAGGCCTTACTCTAAACCAGCTGAATGTGAATCTGTAAGGTGGGGCCCTGGCAACCCTACTTTTTTTTTTTTTTATAAATTTATTTATTTATTTATTTTTGGCTGCGTTGGGTCTTCGTTGCTGCACACGGGCTTTCTCCAGTTGCAATGAGTGGGGGCTACTCTTCATTGCGGTGTGCAGGCTTCTCATTGCGGTGGCTTCTCTTGTTGCAGAGCACGGGCTCTAGGGCTTCAGTAGTTGTGGTACATGGGCTCAGTAGTTGTGGCTCGTGGGCTCTAGAGCGCAGGCTCAGTAGTTGTGGCCATGGGCTTAATTGCTCCACGGCATGTGGGATCTTCCCAGGCCAGGGCTCGAACCTGTGTCTCCTGCATTGGCAGGTGGATTCTTAACCACTGTGCCACCCCGGAAGCCCGGCAACCGTATTTTTAATGAACTCCTCAGATGAGTCAAGAACCACCGGTAGAAGATAATATTGTTAAATAACCAGTTTACTCTCCAACCAGCTTAAGAAGTAATCTCTCCCTGTGAATATCTCCCTGGTCACATTTCCCTCCCAAGCCTCAGAGGTAATCACTAGCCTAAATGTGGTGTTTATTGTTCTCATCCAAATATTTAAACTTTTACCACATGTGTATGTATGTTTATAAAATTAAATAATATATGGTATGGCATTTATAAGTTTTTAAAACTTTGTATAAATGGAATTATGTCATATGTATCTTTCTGAAACCTTTTTCTCAAGATTTATTCATATTGGTACATGTAGTTTGTTAATTTTCATGACTGTATAGTATTCTATTGTATAAATATTTTAAAAATTTTCTTTTTGAAGAGAGCCAGTGGTTGTACCATTTTAACAGAATTATTTTCATTTGTGGGCTATTTTCTCCCAGTTTTATATTCAAGTGTACATATTTTAATAGTGATAATTCAATTATAACTCAATTTTGGGTTCTTCTTTTCCCATTTAATACTTTTTTCTTCTCATTTAATACTATGCCATAAACTTCTTTCCAAGCTTTAATTTGTTATAATGATTATTTAATTAACTACATAATTTTCCTTCATGTTTATTTATCATAATTTATCTAACTATACCCCTAATGTTTACTCCTAATATCTTTTTAGGGGATGGAGCTGGTAATGCTATAAGAAAGATTCAGAAGTAAGCAGCTTACTTGTTTTGTTGAATTATTTCCCTGGAATAACTTTCCAGGAGTAGGATTATTGAATCAAAGTCTTTTTGAACAATTTGTATGATTCTCGATACATTTTGTAATATTGTTTTCCAAAAGCACTTTTACCATCTCTCAGTTAACACTGGATGATTTTGTTTCATGGGAGAATATAGTATTAGAAGTGCCTCTTGGGACCTCCCTGGTGGCACAGTGGTTAAGAATCTGCCTGCCAATGCAGGGGACACAGGTTCAAGCCCTGGTCTGGGAAGATCCCACATGCCTCAGAGCAACTAAGCCCATGCACCACAACTACTGAGCCTGTACTCTAGAGCCCACGAGCCACAACTACTGAGCCCACAAGCCACAATTACTGAAGCCCGCGTGCCTAGAGCCCGTGCTCCACAACAAGAGAAGCCACAGCAATGAGAATCCCGCGCACCGCAATGAAAAGTAGCCCTTGATTGACACAACTAGAGAAAGCCCGTGTGCAGCAATGAAGACCCAACAGAGCCAAAAATTAAAACATTTTTTAAAAAATTGCCTCTTTTGGAGAAGCCGTACTATTGGTTCCAAACTCTTAGAACAGAAAAGAGTTCCCAGAATTGACTCTATTTAAAACTATGCAAAGCTAAATGGAATAGCAAACACACAAGCAATAGCAAAAACAGTGGATAATGAATTGATTCCAGATGTGATTTAACAATGATGATTGTTACTTAAGTTGCCTAACCTCTTTACTAAGCCTCAGTCTGCTCATCTATAAAATGGGATTATAATAGAAATGATAATAACAATGAGTAGCACAATATTTTTAGTCTTTATCTTGTACTAGGCACTGTTCTAAACACTATGTATACTAACATTTAGTTTTCATAACAACCCTATCATGTAGGCATTATTATTATTATTATTTTATAGTTGAGGAACCAAAGTACAGAGAGAGGTTAAGTGACTTTTCTAATGTCATACAGCTAGTAAATGGCAGAGCCAGAATTCTAACTCAGACAGTCTGGCTCCAGAGTTTACACTCATAATCTCTAAATAAATAATTTAGTTCGTATAAAATACTGGTACAATGCCTGGCACATAGTTAGTACTCAATAAATGTTTGCTTTTATTTTTATTATTATGCATTTTTAAAAGCCAACTAACTGGTACAGGGAGTGGCAGAATTCATTTAAAAGCTCTAGAAAACAGAATCAATGAGCGGAAGTTTCAGCAAGGCAAATTCTGACTCAGTAGCAATAGTGCACTCTTGGGATCTGGACATGAAAAAGGAGAGGCTGAATGGCCCATTGTTAATAATGTTGTAGAAGAAATCTCTGCATCAGGTGGGTAGCTGAGCTAGATGACCTCTAAGGCACTTTCCTACTATAGGTTTGTACGATTCTAAGGCAGGATCTTATGTTCTTTTTCCACGCAGTAAAACTTCACTTGTTTTCTTTAATATTAGTTTCAGTTTATGAACCTTGTTGATGTTATTTTCATTGTAATTATCTGAATCATTCACCAACAAGAGCGTGGCTTTGTAGTTTGGTTAAGCCTTTGGCAGTCTCTTGTGTTGTAATGCTTGATGTGTTACAACACCTGAACGTTATAATGATGGGTGCTGGGGAAACCAACATATAAACATGTAAGTCATTGTGCTGTGGTGGTCAGCCTTCTAGGTAGGCAGCTACAGGGTTGCTGCCACTTGGTTAAGTATCATATGGAGTCTGTCATCTTTAACTATCAAAAGACTGTGCAGGTCCATGAGATCATCATGGCTTTAAATGTTTACATTGAAAAATTATGGGACTATCATTGTGGATGTGAGTTGATGTCAATCTATAACAACACAGTTTGCAGGTGACTCAGGGGAGTTGCAGTGAGTTTCTTGCTGGGAAGGGGAATTACTTCCTTGATGGAAGAAATAGTTTTGCTCAAGTCATGGGGAAGCCACACCTGACCTCATAATTTGCCTTCCCTTTGGAGTATAGCCTAGGCAATTACTTTGCCTTTACCATTACATCTTAAGCAATCCTTCAGGAGAATGTACAATTTTGTATATCAGCTTCATATAATTTCTCCAAAATTGGTGATTTAAAAAGCACAGTTAATTCCATTATAAAGATGTTGATAAAAAAAAAAAAAGATGTTGATGATGGAATCCATAGCAAACATACTAGACTGGCTTAGAGGGTCAGTACTTTGAAAACAATTTCTTCTTGGCTATATATTTTTATCTTTGGTCTAATGTTTTACATTGTGCTGAATGTGTAGTTACTATGGAGACAGATGAAAATAGCCATAGACTTTGGGGTGTCAAATTGTCAACAAATTTGCTATATAAGGCTTCCCTGGTGGCGCAGTGGTTGAGAGTCCGCCTGCCGATGCAGGGGACGCAGGTTCGTGCCCCGGTCCGGGAGGATCCCACATGCTGCGGAGCGGCTGGGCCCGTGAGCCATGGCCGCTGGGCCTGCATGTCTGGAGCCTGTGCTCTGCAGCGGGAGAGGCCACAACAGTGAGAGGCCCGCATACCGCAAAAAATAAATAAATAAAAAATTGCTATATAAAAATAGGATAGGGAGTCAGAAGGAAGGTGGACAATAGCTTTCAAAACAATATTATGAGATTTAATCTGTAATGTAAGGGAGATGAGAAAGCCAGAGAGCAGACAGCACTTTAGATGTCAGATTCTCCAAAATCTTAAGCAATCTGAAATGATCATTTTTGAATCATCAGCACTGAAACACACAATGTATTTGCCTTATAAGGAAAAGAATCTATTTTTATTTAGTGGGATTTGACTATTTTAACATTAGTAATAATTCTACTAAAACAGAATTTGTTACTGGTTGACTTCTATTTATGAGGGCACCTTCATGCAAACAGCTCATGTATTTATATGTATGAGTATTTATACCCTGTGTTTAAGTTAGAAACGTTGTAACTCAAGTTAAATAATGAAAAAAATTTTGTTTTGAGTAAGCCAAGGTTTGCTTTGCAATCTGACCAACTAACAAACAAGTATGAGCATACATTTGGGGCATCTTGCTTTGGGGGACTTCAAAGAGGGTGGCAAGCTGTCTGTCAGTAATTACAAGTGTCATTATCCTTGTGTTATTCATAATGAATCCAATAGGGTAAGGGTGGTGTCTCCAGTCACCCAGGAACTTGAATTAGAACCCTTAAGACTTGAATGACAGTGGTGGGCAATCAGAGTCACTGCTTTCTTGGAATGTAAGTAACATTTCTAAAAGGAACATGTGTTATTTACATACATAAAGTAAATAGTGACAGATTGGCTTAGGCTAAAAATACCCAAGGTAAGGTTTCAGGACTGGGTAGTAAAAGAATGAGCTTGTATTGTAGACTTTTCAGAACAGAAAAATTCCTTTTGTCATATCTGTTTAAGATGAAAGTCGTTTTGATTCAAATAAAACAGAAGGGAGTTGAGAAACATAATTCAAAAGAGGGTTAAAAAAAAGTTTAGCCAAGAAGTGACAAATGTATAGTGCAGCTAAGAACAAATCTCAATTTACAATATTATTCTTAAGCAAATTATACTTTGACAACATCTTGCTACATTTCAGATTTTATAGTTATAAGAATGAAATCTGAAAATTATTTTGACATATACTATTTTAGGTAACATTTCAAAAAATGTATCCTAAGCAAGGCAGTATATTTATCATCTATAAAACAAAGCAAAGAAATCGAACTTAGAATTTTCTTCTGGTAGGCTAGTTGAAAAAACAAAACTTTCCTATAGACCTAGAAGTTGACAGTGGTCTTCCTGCCCATGGTAAAGCTTTGAATGGGACAAGACTCAATCTGGGGGTTGGGGGGAAGGAACGTCCCTCTTCTCTCCTCGGGACAGGAACACAAAGTGATTGAGGTAGCTTGAATTTATGCCTCCTCTTTGAAAAAGTCCTTCTTGTACAGCTATTTCTCTTTGCCTCAGATACCTTCTGTTGTGGCATGACCCTGCCAGAGGGCTACGGGAGAGAATACATTTTTTTTTTTTTTAATGCAGGGAGGGCTGATCAATAAACATGACAATATGACAAGTCTTGATAGTCTTCGATTGAGTCCTGTGAGGCACAGCTGCCGAAGGGGAGGCCTGTGAGGCCAGTGGCTGGTGTCTGAGATCAGAGTAGTGATTAAGGGACATCTGATCTGGCCAGTGCCATCTGGGGGCAAAACTGCCTCTTCACCATCATGGCGGCTTTGCCCTGCCTGCTCCTTTCTCCCACCTGAGCCCTTCAGTCAGCCCAACTTGGGGGGCTGCTTATGCCCCTGTGATGAAAGAACAGATTTCTCGTCTGCTCACTTTGCCCCGGTGGTATAAATTCCTCCCATGAACCAACCATTCCAAAGAGCAGGGAGCCTCTGCAAAGCTCCCGCTACTCCCAAGACAAGGTCGGTGACTTAATACTCCTATCCACTGGCAGAGATTCAGGCACAAATCAAAGAATTTAGAACTGGAAGGGACTTTAAAGACTTAAAAGATACAACCTTCTAATTTTATACGTGAAGAACTGAGACTGTGTGAGAGCCACAGAGCTAATTAATGCCAGAGAAATGGGACAAGAACCCAAGTGTCTTGCGCAGGATTCTTGTAAATGGAAGAGTGTGTCATTATCTCAGGAGATCTGTGGGTGCTGCCTCCAGGCCAGTGCTCATTCCTCTGTGTAGTTACTAAGCAATGTTAGTAGGAAACATAATTTTAGATGGGGTGATTTGGGGCTTCATATTTAAAGAAACGAATTATTGTGAGTCTGTCATGTGCAAACGGGTGCCAAACAATTCTCTTCACACTGTTTTATAAAACAATCATAAACCCCACAGCTTTTCCTTATTGGGATGTGTCCTTAACTGAACTCAGAGGCACTTCATCTTCTGTCCCTTTGAGTGTCTCACTCACAGATTGAGGAAGCTAAACTTGAAATCTTGAATTCTCTGGCCCATATTTAGAGATGATTCTCTTTCTAGTAGATATTCTTTATCTGAGTCTTAAGACTAGGCAGCTGGGTATCCGTTTAACAGGAAGACCTAAATTTCGTCCCTTCCAGGCATTCTGCCCAACTTGCAAAGCAGAAATCCTTGCAACTCTTTCTTGCATTTGGCCTGATATGTCTTGTGTAGTCACAGTAAATTTACACAGAGCAGAGCGTGTTCAGGAAGCAGAAACAGACAGATAAAAACACTTCATTATTACCATCCTGGAAGCAAATTGCATTGCTTTGGTCATGCTCGCCATAAATACATAAAGGAACAGAATGTAGGTATGGCTCTATGAGAGTTTTAGAGTAGGTGAATTTTTACAAAATTGTGTACCTATTATGTGCCACTCATTTTTTTTTATTTGCTCTTTTATTCAGGGAAATGCTTTATTCTACTTTTGGTTGGTATCTGTCATAAAAACGTATTTTTTGGGAAGGGATTTGATGTTGGTTATTTATATTTTAGTTTACGCATTTATTTACCCAGTGAATATTCATGAGAAACTACTATGTACTTGACACTATGCTAGGTGTTTGAATATAATAGGGTGAGAAAATTAGACAAATTCATGCCTTTATGGCTTAGACTGGTGAGGGACACAATATAGTAAACAAGTAAATGTGAGATAACAACTTGAGGAGTGCTGTGAAGGAGATGTATAAAGCGCTAGGAGACGGGGGATTGGATTTGGTCATAAAAGCCAAGGGAAGCTTCCATGTAAAATGATGCTTGAACAGAAATGTGAAGGAGTTGGAGTTATCAAGCAGGAAAGAGTGATTCAAGTCAAGAAAATAGTATATACAAAGGCTCTGTAATAGTGAAGGGTCAAGGGATAGAGTCTGTATCACATTTTTGCTTTTGCTGTAATATGGTGAATAAGTTTGACTGGGGTTAGAAGGGCTACAAGTAGACTAGTTAGGAGGTTATTAAAATAGACAAAGTTTGACTAAAGAAGGTGAAGAAGGTGGAGGGAACAGACAATTTTGACAGAATTGGGGGATGGTTTGGGCATGGAGGTGTCGTGGATGACTTCCGGCTTTCAGGTTAGTTCCACTGGATGACAAGTTCATTGAGGTAAGATTCAAGGAAGGAAACCAGGTTAGGAGTATTGGTGGGTATGGGGAATGGTGAGAGCATGAATTCATTAAGCTTGGGCACCTTTGAGAATCCCAAGAGGGCAAACTTGTCAGTTGTATAAGCAGGTTTGAAGCCTGAGGAGACAGAGGCTTGGGCTGGAGATATAAATTTGTGGTATTTCTGTATGGATAGTAATGAAGAAATTGAGTACAGATGAGAGCACCTGGGAAGAGAATATTTTCGAGTGGATTTAAGTAAATGCTTTGCTTTTCTCTGGGGATGTGTCTTTTAAGCCTTGTCTAAGTACAGAATAAATTACTTTGATTCCTGAGCAAAGTCTTTCTGGTTTTACAGCAGGTGGGCAAACTTATGAATTGGGCAGAAATGTCCCTAAAATATGCCACATAGGTGGATCCTGCTGGGCTTGTTGAAAATTTAACCAAAAAGACGTGAAAGATATTTTAAAAACCTCTATGAAAAAAGCAACTTTTAGCTATCTTCTTGGGAGGCAGTTAGCGCATGTGGAGAGAAGGACAGGTAAAATGCAGATGTCTACAGAGCAGATTAAACACTGTGTTGGCAAACAAACTGATTAAAATGATCAAAGATGTCCTTTCAATCTAAGGTAGTTTGAAGATGTTTTTTGTGTGAAGACTGAATTAATCTAAAATGTCCCTACTGGCTGTTAGTGAGTTGAATGTGTTTATTTTCATTCTATGTCTACGTGTTCACATTCCTTCAAAACATAAGCTTTGTTTATATGTTTATTTATTTTAATTAATTAATTTTTTTGGCGGTGCTGAGCGGCTTGTGAATTCTTAGTTCCCTGACCAGGGATTGAACCCAGGCCCCAGCAGTGAAAGCAGAGAGTCCTCACCACTGGACCACCAGGGAATTCGCAAAATGTATGCTTTAATAGCCATCATAGGTGGGAGGGCTGTGGCTCTTCCTTAGTGTTCTTGCTCTTGCCTTATCTGCCATTGAGTGGTTGAATATTCCTTCCCTGATTTGTTAATTTTGAGCTGAGAAATTATCCTTTCAGGTACAACAAATGTTTTTCAGTTATCTACAATGTGGTAGGCATTGTGCTGGGTGTTGTCACTTTTATTATCTCATTTAAGAACGAACAGATATTTATTATGTCTACTACATGTCCAATCCAGCACTAGGCACTGTGAAGGATACAAATAGGTAGGATCAAGAGTTTTATCCTCGGTGTGCTTATGGTAGGTTGAATGAAGAGAAAAGAAACCAGGAAACAGGACACACACAAGGCTAGAATAATCCCAACAGGCTGCCTGGAGGAAGTAGGAGGTGAGTTGGTCTTTCAAGGAGGGACGGGGTTTAGAGAAGCAGAATGGGGGTTGAGGAGGGGACATCCCGAGTGAAAGAACAGTCCGGAGGATGCCAGGCTTAGCAAAGCCCAGGAAAGGGATGAGTCTGCCAAGTGGAGCTGCCCCAACAGAGCACCTTACTAATGATCTTGATGCTAAAGCTGACATTTAATGCCTGCAATTTTTTTAGTCGACTAGGTAGAGAAACCTCATTAAAATTTTTCCTTATATATATTTTTGTAGAATAGCTGGGGAAATACAACTGAGTATAAGGAAAAACTTTAAGTTCTCC
The DNA here is from genome assembly GCF_005190385.1 of Monodon monoceros. Classification (NCBI taxonomy): domain Eukaryota; kingdom Metazoa; phylum Chordata; class Mammalia; order Artiodactyla; family Monodontidae; genus Monodon; species Monodon monoceros. The sequence continues at coordinate 63,046,369 of NW_021703768.1, read as the reverse complement.
CTAATCCCACTATTGTTGTTAACATTTTGGCATATATGCTTCTAAAACATCTTGCATGCATACAGATGGACAGAGTGACATACACAAAATCAACCAGCAGCTCCCTGAAAAGTGTTTTCTATGGTACTATTTTACTGCTACATCCATTCAATGGAATACTGTAAATAAAAAGTGATTTATGAAGCATGAAGTACTTCCACACAATAAAATACTATGAAACTATTTTGAAACGGTGAAAAGTAGATGTAGATAATCTATATGCATGTACCCTTTCATGGAAGGAATCCCATCATATATATTATTAGATGAAAAAGGCATGTTACAAAACTTTATTGATCCACTTATTAAAACTTATGAAAGCTTTATTGCTCCACTTATTGGCATTAGTTTAACTTTTAAACAACATAGAAAAATCAATGAGGACATTCCCATTTAGAAATATTGCGTTGGACATTTTTCCATTATTAAATATTCTTCAAAATCATAATTTTATTGGCTGTGCAATAAAATATGGTGACTCATGTCATATGAGTGTCCAACAACTTATTTAATCATTTCTTTGTTGTTCTGATTTTTCATTATTATAAAACTACACACACATACTTTTAGATTCCTAGGGTAGAACGGTTGAGTCAAGGAAAATAAACATGTTTGAGATTCTTGCCAAATTGCTTTCCAGAAAGGCTGTCATGAGTTTTCATTTTTACCAACTATGTACAAAAGTACAGCTCTCATTGTACTTAAGATACTTTTTAAAAGTTAGTAGGAGAAATGGTATTTCACAGTCATTTGTATTTGCATCTTTTTTTTTTTTCTTTTTGGCCGTGCCACGCAGCTTGAGAGATCTCAGTTCTCCAACTAGGGATCGAACCCGGGCCTCCGCAATGAAAGCACCGAATCATAACCACTAGGCCACCAGGGAACTCTCCCCCGCACTTTTTGTGTGTGTGTGTGTGTGTGTGTGTATTTGCATCATTTGTAATACTAATAACATTCAAGATTTTTATGTTTATCAGCCACTTATATTGATATTTTTATTTGAATAATCTAATTCTTAACCTATTTTTCTAATTTTATAGGACTTTAAAAATTAATAGACAATTTTTAAGACCAGTTTTACATTTACAGAAAATTTGAGCAAAAAGTACAGAGATTTCCCATACGCCACCTCTATCTACTGTCCCCTCAGTTTCCTCTACTATTAATATCTTGCATTCCTATGGTATATTTGTTACAATTGATGAGCCAATACTGACACATTATTATTGACTAAAGTCTATAGTGGGTTCACTCTTTGCTTTGTACATTCCATGGATTTTGAAAAAAGGTACTACATGTATCCACCATTACAGCATCATACAGAATAGTTTCACTGCCCTAAAAAATCCTCTGTGTACATTTATTCATCTCTCCCTCCCCCATAACCTCTGGCAACCACTCATCTTTTTATTTTCTCTATAGTTTTGCCTTTTCCATGATGACACATAGTTGGAATCATCTAGCAGATTGTCTTTTCCGACTGGCTTCTTTGACTTAGCAATATGCATTTAAGGTTCCTCTGTCTTTTTGTGGCTTGAGAGCTCATTTCTTTTTATGGTTGAACAACATTCAATCATATGGATGTGCCATGCTTTGTTTATTTGTTCACCTATTGAAGAACATCTTGGCTATTTCCAAATTTTGGCAATTATGAATAAACCTGCAAATGTTCGTGTACAGGTTTTTGTGTGGACATAATTTTCAACTAATTTGGGAAATACCATGGTGTGTGACTGTTGGATCACATGATTAAGAGTAGACTTAGGTATTTTTCCCTTCTTTTTAAAAAAATTTTTTATTGAAATATAGTTGAGTTACTATGTTGTGTTAGTTTTAGGTGTACAGCAAAGTGATTCTATATATATATATATATATATATATATATATATTCTTTTCCAGATTTTTTTCCCTTATAGGTTATTATAAGACATTGAGTATAGTTCCCTATGCTATATAGTAGGTCTTTGTTTGTTGTCTATTTTATATATAGTAGTATGTATATTTTAATCCCAAACTCTTATTTATCCCTCCCCACCTCAAAAGTAGGCTTAGTTTTGTAAGAAACTGTTAAACTGTCCTCCAAAGTGGCTGTGCCGTTTTGCAATCCCATCAGCAATAAATGAGAATTATTACCTATAGTACTTAAAAACATCTATAAACAGCAATGACAATTTAAAAAATCTATGCATAAGCTATTTATCTATAAAGGAGAGCCATTTGTTTGTCATATATGGAGCAGAACACCTCCCCCATTATTAATTGTATTTTAATACTTTTTCCTTCAGTGGATAGAGTTTCTCTTCACTGTGAAGGATCTGCCTATAGATATATTCCTCCAGAATTCTATTTTTAATGTTGGATGCTTTGAATTCTTGATTATAATGGTGATTAGGAATTATTTTCTAAGTTTTAATAAATTCATATGCTGCCCTCAACAATACCACATAGAACACAAGGTCACATTTTCCTATATTTGCTATACAACAGTAAAATCTTTCACCAGTCAATTTTGTTTTCTGGGTTTTTTTTAGAATTTTTTTTTTTTTTTTGTAATTTTTATTTATTTATTTATTTATGGCTGTGTTGGGTCTTCGTTTCTGCGCGTGGGCTTTCTCTAGTTGTGGCAAGCGGAGGCCACTCTTCATCGGGGTGCGCGGGCCTCTCACTATCGCGGCCTCTCTTGCTGAGGAGCACAGGCTCCAGATGCGCAGGCTCCAGATGCGCAGGCTCAGCGGCCATGGCTCACGGGCCCAGTTGCTCCGTAGCATGTGGGATCTTCCCAGACCAGGGCTCGAACCCGTGTCCCCTGCATTGGCAGGCAGATTCTCAAACACTGCGCCACCAGGAAAGCCCTCACCAGTCAATTTTGCATGTAGGCATAATTAATTTCATTGTGCAAAACAACCACAAAGACTTTGAGTGTGCTCAGTTGAGTTATTCTTAAGTTCATGCAAAATATTTTGTTAATGTAATTTCGGATTACTTATTTAAACATTCAAAAGAAAGACAACGAGACCTTTAGTACTGTCAGTGAAGGGCTTACCCGTCTCTTCCTTGCACCTGTACCAGGGAACTCCCAGGATTGCACCATAGAAATACATTTCTTTAATCATAGACTCATGAGCTAGAGGTTCTCTCAAAGACATAAGCCTAATGCAGTTTAGGTCAGATCCAACATAGGATGCTTGCCCTAATTTTCCATAATTCTGGATATTCTATTCTACTGAAGCACAAAGTTTTACAAGGTTTTCCTTTTTCAATACATTCTTCCTTAGGCCAAACCAAAGTTCTTTACGCGCAGCTAGAAAATCACTCCCTTGTGTTCTTTTGTTTCAAAAACATCCAGAAGCATTTCTCTTGAAAGTTCTAAAGCAGTAGGTTTTAAATGTTCTCACCATAACAACAACAAAATGGTAATTATGTAAGATGAAAGATGTGTTAACTAACCCTATTGTGGTAAACATTTTGCAATATATACATGTATCAAATTATCACATTGTACACCTTAAACTGACACAATCTTATACGTCAATAACATCTCAATAAAGCTGGGAAAAATGTAAGTCCTTTATGTACATGAAGATAGGTTCCCTTTTCCCCTTGGCTTTTGTGTCATTATTCTTAAATGAGGTTTTCTTTTTATTTCTGGCTTTTTCTCTTATTCTTTTTTTTTTTTTTTTTGCGGTACGCGGGCCTCTCACTGTTGTGGCCTCTCCCGTTGCGGAGCACAGGCTCCGGATGCGCAGGCTCAGCGGCCATGGCTCACGGGCCTAGCTGCTCCGCGGCATGTGGGATCTTCCCAGACCGGGGCACGAACCCGTGTCCCCTGCATCAGCAGGCGGACTCTCAACCACTGCGCCACCAGGGAAGCCCTCTTATTCTTTTTTAAAAATTATTTTTCATTATGGTATATTATAGGACACAGAATATAGTTCCCTGTGATATATATTAGGACGTTAGTTGTTTATCCATTCTCTATATAATAGTTTGCAACTGCTAATCCCAAACTCCCAATCCATCCCTCCACCACCTTCCTCCCCCTTGGCAACCACAAGTCTGCTCTTTATGTCTGTGAGTCTGTTTCTGTTTTGTAGATAGGTTCATTTGTGTCATATTTTAGATTCCACATATAAGTGATATATGGTATTTGTCTTTCTCTTTCTGACTTACTTCACTTAGTATGATCATCTCTAGGTCCATCCATGTTGCTGCACATGTCATTATTTCATTCTTTTTTATGGCTCAGTAGTATTCTCTTATCTCTTATCCTTGAGCTTACATATTTGTTATCTTTCTAGACAATTCGATTAACACTTACAGAGCACCTACTATGTGCCAAGTATTGGGTTAAGGTCTAGGAATCCCTTTAAGGAAACATCAAGGACAGGAGCTGGCAAACTTTTTCTGTAAAGGATCAGACAGTAAGTATCTTAGGTTTGCGGGGCTATCCAGTCTCTGTCACACTACTCAACTCCAGTGATGTAGTGCCAAGGCAGCCACAGACAATAAGTCAAAGTATGCCAAGTACAATAAAAATGTGGCTGTGTGCCAATACAACTTTTTTACAAAAAGAGGGGGTGGATCCCTGATCAAGGAGATCACTGATACTGCTAAAATAAATTAGAATGCAATGTGAAGCGTTTTCTTCATCAGCCGTATAAACATGATAAGTGAACTCTATAAGCAGTATGAACAACTTGCTATTGAAATACAACACAGGGAACTGATTCATTTTATCTAGCATTGCTGAACAAGTTTTCATTTAGGAGGTGACTTTTAGGATTTAAAGGATTCCAGGAGGAAGAAAGGATTTCAAAAAGAGAATTCGAACTAGTGTAAACAAGGAATATGAGATGAAAGAACATGTCATGTTTGGGAAGTCTCAAAAGTTCTCCTTTTGTAGCTAAAACACAGTGTGTTTGTAGGAAGACGTGGGGGGAAGGTATGCTGGACTCAGACAGTCAAAGGCTCTGAGGCTGCCTTCTGGGAACTGGATTTCAGCTGTGGGTCAAGACTGGGACATCAGCTCTGTTTACAAATGAGATCTGTAGATCTATACCACATGGAGGGCATTTTGGAGTGGTTGAGAGTGGACACAGGGAAACACGTTATAAAGCCATTTCTGTTGTCCAAGTGAGAGGCGGTAAGGCCTTGAACTGGGTCAGTGGCTTTGGGATACAGAAGAGAGGCTTTGGGAGATGAATTGACAGGTCATAATGACTGAATGACTGTTTCCAGAATTCCAGGACTGTCAGCTCCTTGGCTATAGGCCAGCCATGTAGTGCTCAGACTTGTTCCTAGACCACTTCCCTGCCCTTCCTTGCTTGGCATCACAGGGAGCTGACCCCTATCAAGCTACAATTCCTGGCTCCCTTGCCTCCTGGCTTCTGGTTGGACACAGTCAAATGCAAGGTGGGAGAAGGAGAGAAGCCAAGCCATTTCTCCCCTCTCTCCCTGTCCCCATGGCATCGGCAACAGTGGCTGAATCTCCTCTGTATATTTAGCTCCTGCCACAGTCCAAGGTTCCAACTCCCATTTGGTGGCCTTGGCTCTCGGGCTCCCTAATATCTCCTCTTCTGTATTGTTTGAGCCCTAGGGATGATGGAGGTTTTCTGCAGCTGTAATCTCTCTCAAGTTTGCCTCACTTTCCTCCGTTTTCTCTTTCAGCTTTTTTGACCTCTTTGTAACCAGTTCCCCTCAGTTGAACTACCTAGTATAAGTTCTATTTTTCTGGCCAGATCCTGACTGATAGAGATGTAATAATTAAACTAGTTGGGCAGTGCAGGAGATTAAGGTAGGAAAGGAAGACAAGTCAGTTTTCAATCTGTTTCATGGTTTCATAGAAGGTGCCTACTGTACCTATAATGGCCTTCACTGCTGCTCCCTCTAGACCATTCATCGCAAAGCTAGTCGGAATAATTTTTTTAAAACCTGGCTTCCCTGGTGGCGCAGTGGTTGAGAGTCCGCCTGCCGATGCAGGGGACACGGGTTCGTGCCCCGGTCCGGGAAGATCCCACATGCCGCAGAGCAGCTGGGCCTGTGAGCCATGGCCACTGAGCCTGAGCGTCCGGAGCCTATGCTCCGCAACGGGAGAGGCCACAGCAGTGAGAGGCCCGCGTACCACAAAAAAAACAAAAAAACACCTAAGTGTATCATATCCTTCCCTGCTTAAAACCTTCCAGTGACTTTTCATTGTACCTAGAATAAAAGCTAAGCTCCTTATAGCTGATTCACTTTGTTATAAAGCAGAAACTAACAGACCATTTGTAAAGCAATTATACTCCAATAAAGATATTAAAAAAAAAAACAACTAAGCTCCTTATATAAGCTTCTACCTGCACCTACTTATCTTTCCCTCCTCATTTACCCTGTCCAGCCACACTGGCCCCCTTGCTGGTCCTCAAACTCACCAAGTTAATTTCTGCCTCAGGGCCTTTGCACTTCTGTTCCTACTGCTGGAAATGCTCTTTCCTCAGCTCTCCACGTGTTGTCTTCATGCAGGTCTCTGCACTTACCTTCTTATTCTGGTTTGTGTTCTTCATCACATGTATCACTCTATGAAATTCTATCCTTTATATCTTTTTACTTCTTTAAAGCTTGAAGGCAAAAAGTTTGCCTTGTTTACCTTTCTATTCTCAGTGCCTAGTATACAGTCTGGCATATATTAAGGCCAGCATAAATATTTGCTAATGAATAAATGAATAATGATTTTACCTTTTTAAAGTGTTATACAGCAGAGGTGCTTTATGTATCCTTTGATTACTTACTTTTTTTTTCGCTGTGCCACAGGGCATGTGGGATCTTAGCTCCCCACCAGGGATCAAAGCCATGTCCCCTGCAGTGGAAATGCGGAGTCTTAACCACTGGACTGCCAGGGAAGTCCTGATAGTTATACTTATTTTTATTATTTTACTTCCATTCTATCTCTTCCTGAAATGCCCTCTCCCATTCCATCATCACTATTCTTCTTTCAAAACAGTTGGAATCCTTTCCTCTACAAAACTTTCCCTCCCTACTCCTCACAGGGAACTGACTTCTCCCTTCTTTGGGGTCCATTGTACCCCAGCAAGACTGACATTTTATTGCAGTTACTTAATATTTATCTCTGTTTCCTAGGTAGTAACCTCTTAAAGGGAAGTAGAGATCATGAATTTTTACCTCTATAGTTTCAGTCTGTAGAATAGTGCCTGACACATTGCATTTGGTAAATATTTGTTAAATGAATGAATGAAGTGGGAGATACAGGAGATTTTCCAGCTCCACATTTCTACTTGTTTTCATACACTATGGATCGCTGGGAAGGAAAAATGATTCCATATCTGTAATATGGGGATGATAGTACCAACCACACACTGTTGCTAGAGAAGATTGAGGTAATGGAATGAAAGCTCTTAGGGAATTATAAGAATAATATGAGTAAAACCTGTCATTCGTATATTATGGGAAAAGGGCTTCTTCCATTGACAAGGATGCATCCTGATATGAGTATCAGTTTTACCCAAGACTTGTCTATAAGAAACAAACTTTCTAGAATTTTCGTGATTATTTGGGAAGAAGGTACTGATGGAGGTATGGTTAAGGTAGATTTCACAGGAAAAGAAGGTGTGCTTAGGAGTATATGCTTGGCTTTTTCAAAGGTTTGGTTAGCCCTGGGAGGAAGGCCTTATAGTATTGTACATTTTCTGGGGACGAGTGTACAAAGCCCATAGGTAAGAGAAGTACACGCTCAGGGAGGCCTTGACCTCACAGCTAGACTTAGGTGCAGGTCCAAGATGGGCAGAGTCAGGTACAGCGTCCACCTGCACCTGCCCTTTCCCCTGTGAACCAAGTGCCCAGCCCAGCACTGGGAAGGACTGATTGTCCCCGAGCACTGCATTGTTTTGTCCCGACAGGTGCCCCCTTGCTCTGGCACCTTTAACTCCTCAGCGCCTGCTCTCTGTAACTTACAGAAGCCATGGGTGGGGCGAAAATGTATTAAGCACTCTTTCTGCCAGCATCTTTATTTATCCTCTGCTGCTCTGCTGTGCCATTTGGAAGCTGAGAGAGAGCCTGTTTTGTCCCCAGCCCTATTTTGTCCTGAGTATCACTAAGTACCTAATTTACTATTAAGTAAAGACCAGAAGGAAGAAACAGATTTTAAAACATTTACAAGTATTTAAGCACCAAAGTACTTTTTCTAAGGATAAAACTAATGACAGAATATTGGTTTTCATCCAAAAGTTCCTTGAAGACAAAAGCGATCCGTTAGAACACGTCTTTATTGAACCTGGGTGGGCGCATGGTGGGTGGGGACATTGGGTTGAACTGGGGGCCTCTGTGTAAAATTGATTGTGGACTTGGAATTTAAAATGAAGTCATAGTGTGCTGAGACACCTTTCTCCCCCTTTGTGTCACTCACACTACATTTCCATGAAAGGGATCTTAATCATAATCTCAGACGTATTTTTAGTTTAAACACTAAAAAAAAAATCCCAAATCTACGGAAACAATTATGGATATTTTTGCTAATGCACAGGGCCGAGTTTTAAAAGAAATCCAAGGCATTAAAAAAATGAAAAAGAATTAATTACCTGCTCCTCACCCCCAACTCTCTGCCTTTTAAAACTTAAGTATTCACGGGTTTCCCTGGTGGCGCAGTGGTTGAGAGTCCGCCTGCCGATGCAGGGGACACGGGTTCATGCCCTGGTCCGGGAAGATCCCACATGCCGTGGAGCGGCTGGGCCCGTGAGCCATGGCCATTGAACCTGCGCGTCCGGAGCCTGTGCTCCGCAACGGGAGAGGCCACAGCAGTGAGAGGCCCGTGTACCGCAAAAAAAAAAAACAAAACAAAAAACTTAAGTATTCTAAGAAAATATATGTGAGTGGTTGGCATATAAGCATTAGCTGCTCTTCTGTGTGATCCCATGTTTTTGCATTCCTTCCTTTTTTTAAAAAATAGCATATTATATTTAATTGTATGTTTCCACATCCCTCATTAGACTTGGGCTCATCTGTGTCAGGACCAAGCCTCATCCATCTTAGATTTATCAGTGACTATGGTATGAGTGTGCCTAGTGCAGAATTGTTTTTCAACAACTATTTGTTGAATGAATGAAACATCATTTTTAGTTCTAGGCCTTGTTTGGCTCTCTGCCTAATAAGACAATTTTTAATTCATCACAAGCACTAGCTCTTAATCAGATCAAAAGATGCCCAAGCTTACTCTTAATAAGAGAAGTACAAATTAAAACTCTACGGAGATACCACTTTTTCACCTGTCCTATCCTTGTATATGTTGTGCACGTAGGATCAACACTTTGTTAGTTGTGTATACTAATATTGCTTCTTGGGAAGGCATTTCGGCGATACCTATCAAAATTCCAAATGAACATACTCTTTGATCTAGGAATTCTACTTCTAGGAATTTATCTGACAGATATTCTCCCACAGGTGGCAATGATACAGGTAGGAACATTCACTGTGGTCTTGTTTGCAGTAGCAAAAGCCTTGAAAGGACCTAAATGTCCGCCAGTAGGAAACTAGTTAAATAAATAAGGGTACATGCATGCAACAGATAATCTAGTCCAGAGGAAAAAAAGAATGAGGCAGCTCTGTATCTACTGATAGGGGATGATTGCTAAGATATATTGTTAAGTTAGAAAAACAAGATTCAAGGCGGTGTATGCAGTATGCAACCATAAATTATTTAAGTGATGATAATATAAACAGACATATTTGCATGTATAAGCACAGCTATTCCTGAATGGACTTATAAAACCCTAGGAATATTGGCTGCCTCTGGTTCAGGGAACTGGGTGGATAGGTAACAGGGAACTATGGTTTCTGTCCCTCACAACACAAAAAGTCCCCTTTGACTCACTTATTTAACCCTTCACCACTTTCCCATTGCTGTTAGGATTAAGTCCAAATCCTTCTCATGGCCTGCAAGGTGCTTCGTCACAGGACCCCGATCTCCTTCCCCTGCGTCATCTGCAGCCCCTCTCCCTCGTGGCTTGGTCTTCTTTCAGTTCCTCAAACAAAATTCTCCTTCCCATCTCATGGCCTTTGCAGATGCTCTGCCTGGAACACTCCTCCCCTCCACCTTTACCTCCCTAATTCCTGGTGGTTCTAGAGCCATCAACTTCAAGGCCACTTCATCAAGGTGACCTTTGCTACCTCCCCAGCCTAATGTAGTACCCTGGTAGAAGCTCTCACGGCGTCAGAAACTTCTCTTTCAGTAGTAACACTGCAATTGCAATGAATACATTATTTGTTTGATGTCTGTTTTCCTTTCTAAGCCTCAAGTTAACGTCTGTCTTGGTTACCTCTGTACACATGCATAGTATGAAGCAGGTGCTCATACACACTTGTGGAAGGAAGAAAAGAAGTATGGAAGGAGTGAAGGTGGGGGAGGGAGGAAGTGGGGAAGGTAACATGTAGAGATGAAGGAAGGAAGAAAGGAAGTAACAATCAAGACATTACATGAAATTTCAAAAAATCTTATATGTTCTGGTATAATGTTATAAGTCATAATTCTAGTTATTACTTTAAAATGTATATCTCAGAAATAACTAAATTTCCTTGTCAATTGCATTATTATGAACTTTCATCAAATCTTTAACCGTGGTCATTTTTAAGTCTTTTGTCATTTACAGACAGTTCTGGGTGCATTCTGATGCTTTCGCAAAAATGTTCCTATAGAAGGGTTTCATCTTCAAGGAATTCATGGAAAAGACTCTGACAAGTAGAGGTTTCTGGTAACTGACTATACTGCTGAAATGAATGAATAAGCATTTTCAGAACTCTAATGGAAAACTGATGAATTCATAAAAGTGCTAACAAAAGATCAAAATTTAAAAAAATTATTAATTACATGGGACTGAGTGAACTGATCAGGATGATTATAATTTTTGTGACTTTCTGTTTGAATAATAATAATTTTAAAAAGACACTAAAGCCCATTGTAAAGAGCTCTCCCTATGTGTGTTCCTCATTAGTAATTAGTTTGTGAGCTTAGTATTCTCAGGTTTACTTGAAAATTACATGTTAACTCTGTGGCCTTAGAATTCGTATTTTATAAAAATTGGGTATTTTGGTTTATTGTTTAGTGAAAAAAAATGTATCACCACCGATGAATTTTTGTTTTACTTTTAGACTAGAAATCGTGTTATTCTGAATATTTCTTCTTTTACCACTAAGGGGCAGTAGCTTTTCACACAGAAGGTAATGATTTCTATCTTATGGATGGGAAGAGGTTTTAATATATATATTGGGTTGGCCAAAAAGTTCGTTCGTGTTTTTCTGTAAGATTTGGAAAAACCCAAATGAACTTTTTGGCCAGCCCAATATGTTAGGGCTTTAGACTATTTTAAATAGTCTACATAGTTTTACATTGATGCTGCTGGGTTTAAATATGAATCAGATGGTCATTTGGTTGCATTTAGGATGAATCAATCTTCTTCCTGAGCCTCCAAGGCCCTGAAGGAGCTGGTTGCCGCCCACCTTTCTGCTCAGCCGCTCCGGGCTTCTCAAGAAGGCAAGATCGTCTCCCTCCAAAGCCTTGTCACTTGTTATTTCTTCCTAGAATGCCATCCTCATTCAGGTTTCTGCTCCACTGCCAGCAACTCAAACAGGACTTTCCAGATCCTTCCATCTAAAGTAGCTCCACCCAGGGACCAGACAGGTTTTGTTAGCCCTGAATTTGAGAAAAAGAATACAAAATTATGAATATAAAAATTCATACAAAAATAAACACTTACTTAGAAAAAAAATCACAACAAAGGACAAAACAAAAAAAGCTGACACATACCCCAATCATCGGAAAAGCCTGAAAAAGAGCACATATTTTTACTAATTAAATGCCTGACATAATATGTTTTAACCCTGCCATTTTGTGTATGTACTGTTTGGTCACCTCTTTATAAGACAGCGATGGTGTGATATTTTCTAGGCAGTGGATAAAAAGATAATTGAGTCTTTGGTAGAGTACATTGATTGAAATGTGTTTTTATGATTGATAGTACAGAAAAGTTGTTCTTTGCTTTCACTACTCATTATTGGTAGTGCCATGTAAAGTTTTAGGATTGCTGTCAAAATTCAAGAAATCTCTATTAGTTTTTTTTTTCATATATGGGCCCTAAGACTTTAGGGCACTTCAAGCGTTTTTGTTTCGGGGTGTGTGGTATGTGCGTGTGTGTCGTGTGTGTGTGCGCGTCTCTTCACACTAGCCTAGCATCACAGTCCCTCTGGGGGGCTTGAACTGGGCCTGAGCAGATGAAGAGCTCTGAAACTTAAGCTGCATTAGATCAGAGTCAATGCCCCTCAACTCCACTCCTCAATTACTTGTTATCACTTCCCTTGGTTCTCATTTTCCTCAGCACTAGCCACAACCCGAACTTACCTTAGTTCTGCGTCTGCCTGTGTCCAGATGGCCTTCCCCCACTGCCAGGTGAGCTGGCACTACCCCCTGACTGTTTTGCTGAGGCTGTGCTCCCAGAGCCTCCCACAGGTTTGGCCTAGGAGAGGGGCTCAACAATTTGTTGAATGAATGAGTGAATGAATGTTACATTTAATATCAATTTAAATGTAACATGGGGTTTAATATCAATCTCTCGAATTTGTTCTTGGGATTTATGAATGTTGATTTTTCATAAGACCCACTTTAATTAAGCGTGATGGCATAGGAAGTGTTAGGAACACTAATTTTGCTAATAGGATAATTTTCTGAAATGGTAGTTTTTACCTGCTATCACAATGTGTACATTTCTTTGACTAGAAGTTTCAAAATAGTAGAGCCGTTTCTTTAGAGTTCTTTAGAGTTTGTGTGGGACTCAGATCCACGATACAGCAGCTTTCAAACTTTCTTGCTGTATTAGCTCCCCAAATAATTTAAAAACAAAACAGGAGAGTTGACACCCTCACACATTTTCAAGTTATTATTTTTTTTAATCATAAGTTTAAATATTTGCAAATGATGTCATTACTGACTTAGTGAAAACTGAGATTTTAAAAAGCCACCTGTATTAATTGGAAGCAAAATACCGAATCAATTTGATTCCTGTTTTTATCCCTTTTAGAAGTACATTAATGAACCCTTCTTTAATAGTATAAAATAATTTAATGTTCATTTTTCTTCCTTAAATCTGTATTCTCGTTCTGCTCCTTCTCCCCCTCTCAATGTCCTATATTTTCATGTGTGAAAGTCTTCTGTGGATAGACCCATTAAACTTTTATATAACAAAAATATATATACATTTAAATGTAAATTTGTAAAGTTTTTTTGTGATAACAAACTCAAAATATTTAACATTTCTTCTAGATTGAGTTATTATTATTATACACATGATCAAAAAATAAATATATGACAAATTTTGATTACAAAAAGTAATTATGAAAAGTAAAATGTTATTAGAAACACATTTCTTAATTAGATGAGTTGAACTGCTCTTTCAATTAGTTTATGTATGCATGTTTGAATATTATTTATTGCTAGGATGAGGCAGAGTTTAGCATCAATTCTATGCCTACTTACTTTTTTATAAATGTTTTGAGAAACCTTATTCAAATAAATAAGCAGATGGGAAAGAAGAATATTTTGTTATAGCACTATTAATCTCCTGGACTCCTTCCAAGTTTTACATCAGAAATTATATAATGATATATTACCGGGAACTATTATTAATGCCCAATTGGTTAACATGTCCTACTTCGTTTACATCGATGGCAAAGAATTAGGAACCAGCTGACTTGCAAAAAGAGTAATCAACCATTAGGACTTCCCTGGCGGTCCAGTGGTTAAGAATCCATGCTTCCACTTCAGGGGGCACGGGTTTGATTCCTGGTCGGGGAACTAAGATCCTGCACGCCACACGGTGCGGCAAAAAAGAAAACTCAACCGTTAAAGTCATTTGCTTTCCCAACACCAGTATTTAGGAATCTCCTTGTGTCTGGGGCTTCAGATGTTTTGACTTCTCAGGACAATTTCGGGTTTTACAATGCAATGAAGGAAGATTTGGGATGAGTGACAGGTGTGTTTTTTAAAAAATTTTTGATGTGGGCGGTGATTATTAGAGGAAAGGTAGGAGAAGAACCCATAAACACCTGAACAACAGGTGTGTTTTCAGGCAGAGTAATTGTATAAAACAGTCCTTTCAGGGCTTCCCTGGTGGCACAGTGGTTGAGAGTCCGCCTGCCGATGCAGGGGACGTGGGTTCATACCCCGGTCCGGGGGGATCCCACATGCTGCAGAGCGGCTGGGCCCGTGAGCCATAGCCGCTGAGCCTGCGCGTCCGGATCCTGTGCTCCGCAACGGGAGAGGCCACAGCAGTGAGCGGCCCGCGTACCGCAAAAAACAAAAAAACGAAAAAACAGTCCTTTCAAAAGCAAGGTGAGGATCTGAAACTGATTTCCTTGAAACGACCTCTGTCTGTGTACAGAAGAGAAAAGTCTTGGAGTCACATCACAGTCGGAAGCCCATTCATTCTGAACCTATTTCAGAATTAGGTTCCGAGGTATACTTTACAATGGTCATACCACTAGCCCATAGCACCCCTGGGATGAGACCCAGGTGTCCTTATACCACACCTTCTACCTAGTCCTTCTCTCTTACAGCAAGTAGTGTTTTTTGTTTTTTAAAAAATGCTCAATTTTTTTAAAGTTTATTATTTTAAAGTTTATTTTATCGAAGTATAGTTGATTTACAGGGCTGTGTTACTTTCTGACATACAGCAAAGTGATTCAGTTATACATCTATATACATTCTTTTTCATATTCTTTTCCATTATGGTTTATCACAGGATATTGAATAGAGCTCCCTGTGCTATACAGTAGGGCCTTGTTTATCCGTTCTATATATACTAGCTTGCATCTGCTAACCTCAAACTCCCAATCCATCCCTCCCCCACTCCCCCTCCACTTTGGCAACCACAAGTCTGTTCTCTCTGCCGAGTGTCTGTTTCTGTTTCGTAGATAAGTTCATTTGTATCATTTATTTAGATTCCACATATACGTGATCTCATATGATATTTGTCTTTTTGTCTCTGACTTACTTCACTTAGTATGATGATCTCTAGGTCCATCCATGTTGCTACAAATGGCATTAAAAAAAAATGCTCAATTTAAGTCAGCTTGTAAAGCTCCGGCAACTTCAGTCAAGACCAAAATATGAATAATCTGTAGAGGGACAGGAATATTAGTCTCTGGAATTACACCGTATAAACTTCTAAAATATGCAATTTATTCTCAGAATCTATTTGTCCAGGAGCCTCACAATCGACAACTGTAGTAAGAGTCTTAAGGGCGGCCAACACAATATTTACAAGCAATTGGTGAGATTATGATTATTTATAATCACATCTTCCAAACACAGTGAGTAGGTAACACACTTATAAAAACAAACTGAAAGTAAAACACAAATGTGGTGATTCACTTTCAATTTATTTAGAAAGTATTTATTAAGAGTCTACCGTGTGCCAAGAATGTATTGGCTGCTAGAGATTTTGAAATTAATTTTAAACTAATTAGCTTACTGCAAGAAGGCGTACACATGGTGATTAAGAGCAGCAGACGCCGGGGCCACCTCTGGCTTAACTATTGCTCCATCTTTTTGGTTTAGGTGGCTTTAGGCAAGCTTCAGTGTCCTCTTCTGGAAAATGTAAATAATAATATGTAATTCCTAGTGTTATTGTGGGGCTCGAGGAGATAGTCGTATAATAAACACTCAGGAAATGGCAGTTCTTTTTACCACTCTTTTTTTTTTTTTTTTTTTTTTTTGCGGTACGCGGGCCTCTCACTGTTGTGGCCTCTCCCGCTGCGGAGCACAGGCTACGGAAGCGCAGGCTCAGCGGCCATGGCTCACGGGTCCAGCCGCTCCGCGGCACGTGGGATCCCCCCCGGACCGGGGCACGAACCCGGGTCCCCTGCATCGGCAGACAGACTCTCAACCACTGAGCCACCAGGGAAGCCCTACCACTCTTTTTATTTACCCCTCCACTCCAGCACCTGGCGTGGTGTCTGCACTTAAGGGTAGACACTCAATAAGTGCTACTCAGTCAACAAATGAATGCACAAATAACAAATATTTTAATACACCACTCTATCTGTAAAAAAAAAAGAATTACATTGTGAGCAGAACAGGTTATTCTCAAAGGTACAATTTTAGTTACAATATTTAGTACATTCTAATGCTAAATACCTTTAAAAATATTTCTTTCTCCATTCTACTATTCAGTGAAGTCATAGATCTCACTTTTAGAGAGCTTCCCGAGTATTTGAACATTTTCCCATCAATTTTTTTTTTCAGCAGAGTCTTCAGGGTGAGAATTATGGTAGGCTCCTTTTAAATTATACAAAATAGTTCCAGGAAATCCACAAATTCCTTAGAAATATGTGGATCTAGTGGGAAAAGTATTTCACATTTTTGAGAATTCCCAGGTGGGAATAGGCAACCAATGACATCGTATCTTGTTGAGATGAGAGTTTAAAGGACCATGGAGGATATATTATTGTTAGAGAATTTTTCTTGTGCCAATTTGGGGGCTGGTATGGCGGTACGAAGGGGGAAATTCTTCCCCTTTCTAAGGTGAATAGTCCAAGTTCCAGACCCAAGTCTCTCCTAGGATCCCTTTCTGTTTGCTCCCCTCTCTCTGCCTCTACTTTCACTGCTCTGATGATTCTCTCCAGGGACAACATCTACAGTGTGTTGGTGGGACTGTTGGAAGTGAGAAGTGACGTCTGGGAATGTGCGCCTTATTGCAAAACAGCATTGCTGGGATCCCACATCCTTTATTGCTTAAGCTTTGGTTATTTTAACATACTCATTACATTGACCTGGATCCTATTCCTTGCTCTTAATCATTCAAAAGGATATTGGGTTATAAAATTTGGAAACGTAAATAAAATCTAGGTACTGGAGAGCAGATTTGTTAATTAATCACTCTACCTGGTTCCATTAATCCAGTCCTGAGCGTGCTTAAGGAAATATACTTTAAAGTTTCCTTTAAAATAAATGTCATCTGTTCTAATTATACTTCCCTTCACATGCAAAATTCTTTTAAACCATTCTTTAGGTTGAGTTAGTACTTTGGGTGATGTTGGTACTTCCCATCTCTTGTCCTGTTGTAAAACTTAAGCCCAGCTACTGAATTGTACAAGAGAAGAATTAGGCATTTGTTTTGTTCTCTTTCCTAGCTCTGTTTTTCACTCTCAGCACACCTACTCTTACCCACAAATCCAAGGCTACAGTCTTTCTCTCTAAAACATATTTCTGCCCCCGAAGTACCCAGTGGTTAATTTCCACAGCTCTGATTCGTCTTGACAGTCACATGCTTCCAACAGGTGGGCAGTCACCTGGAGACACTTTTCTTTAATAATACATATGTTTCATGATGGTGCTATGTATCACCCTCATCTTCCGGGTATACGACGCGACAGACAGAATTCCAGTTTTTTGTCCTATCCCCTTATGGTATTTATACCTTTTGTCCCCCATGTTTCTTATCATGTGTCTTCGCAATCACTTTTTAGTTTTTCTAACCTTCTCAATGTTCTTCCAGACATTTGATTGCCTCTGTGGGGTTTTTTCTCTCTTCTGTTTGTAACATAGTAATATGTTGTTCTGGTAATATATTAGTCAAAGATGATTTCTGTGGGGGTATATCAGTAAAGTAAATAATGGACCATGAAACCCGCAGTGAAAAATGTGGAAGTTATGGGAAGAAAACTAATCAAGCAGAAGTAAGCTGGCTCAAGGCTGGGTTTAGGGCTGGCTGGGTTTAGATAAGGGAGTGTCTTTGAGTTCCCTTTCTCTGTTGCATCTTTGTTCGTTCCTCGCTACCTGCAGCATCCTTCAGCCTCTCAGAAGCTCAGTATTTTCATGTCTCCCAGTTCCCAGTCGGGAAGAAAAGCAACCGTGGAGAACAACCTTTGAGGTGTCAGCCACGCTTACCGTCTCTGCCTGTCTTAGATCTGACCCCCTCTTCCACAGGGTGGCTACCCGGGAGCCATTATTAGCTTAGATGACCCACCCTTAGCCACGGTTGATTGGATCAGGAGAGACCATCGAATCCAAACTGCCAGTCAGATTCCTTCTCCACAGATCCTGAATCATTTGAAAGCTTCAAGTTTGATCCAAAACTCTCCCCCTCCTCTCAGCACACATGAGGCTCATGGCCTGGTGACTTGTGTGTGGATTTGAGTGTTTGTGCATGTGAGTGATGGAGGGGCATGAACTGTTCTCTAACAGAAGCCCACCTTCATCTCTGGTGGACCCTTCCAGTGCGTGGAGTGGGAGGAGAGAAAGGGAAACGTTGTTTCCCGAGGTGAAGGCGTCATCTGCACTCCAGGTGGAGCTTGTTGTCTCTGAGAGACATAGGTGGAGGCTCTTAAGGAATTCAAGCCCAAACCCAGGAAGAAGGCTTTGAGAGATCTGGTGACTCCAGGTCTGAAGCCTCCCCCCCCCCACCACATTCCTCTGCACCCAGAGCCCCTCTGCTTCGTGCCTTGGTGGTCCTTGACAAGCCTGCCACCTCCAATCTTACACATTCCATGGTCCCAACTCTGGGGTCTTAGGAGGAGGTGACTGGGCTCACGCTCTACCTGGGAGGAACTGGAAACTTGGGGGGTTGTCCATTGGCCCCTCTCCTTCTGATCATGCCATCACACTGTGGATCTCAATGCTCATTCCCCGCTGGTGCTTGAGATAGATCAGCAAGACCAGTGCTCACCAGTTATGCAACCAGGACCCGAGATGGCAGGCTTCTCTTTCTCCCAGACACACACGAACTTGGAGTGGTTCTGTTGAGTTCCCTTCCCTCAGCTTTGTAGAGGAGACCAATCCTGAGACCAAAGTCTCTTATCAAACTTTGTCTTTTCCTCCAAAAGGAGAAGTCCTCCTCTTTGATCTCATGATAGGACCTGGCAAACCAGCCTAGTCTCTCCAGCCCCTGCAAGTACAGTTGTACCAGGAATACAACTGGTCCCTCTTTATTTCAGCTCCAAGCATTTCATGATTTTTCTTAATACAGCACTGACTCTGCTGTGCTCCCCAAATTATTCTGCTAACATGAGTGCCAGGACGATCTCTCCATCTGAAACTCACACCCTCCTGCTACTATAACTCAAGGAGGTTTCCGTTACTCGCAAGCAGAGTCTCATTCATATATTTGTAACTTTTCCCAACGACATACATTTGGTAAGATTATTGGCTAAAGAAGTCAATGTGGGTCCCAAAGGAATGACTTTTCCTGGGATGCTTCAAATCCCACCAGGTTAGTGAGACTTGTCCTCCAGAGAAAGTGGATAGTTTTGTGATTTCCCTCCAGCAGAGCTTAGCAGCTTGCATGTAAGAATAGGCAACGTGTGCAGTGGGGTTGCTCCCAGGCTGAGCTTTTTAGGGAGCACGTGGCAGAGAAGAAGTGAACGAGGAAAGGAAAGTGCTGGTGGGAAAGTGGTTAAAGCGATGAGCCATGAGGCCCAGGTTGTGGAGCACGGAGCGGTCCTACACCTTGGCTGCTCATTGGAATCAGTTGGGGAAACTTTCACAATAATAGTGGTTGAGTCCCTCCCCCAGAGCATCTGATGTCACTGGTTAAGGCAGACTTCATCCTGAGCCGCACAAACTGCCCAGCTGATTCTAATATTTAGCCGAGGCTGCAAAACACAGCTGTATGTAAGGAAAAGAGGTGAAGTTAGATGGACGCTGGTAGAACGTTCAAGATACTGGAGATCCTGGATGTAGTCGGCTCAACTGAGACCTGGATTCAAGAGGGAGGCTGCTCGGAGATCGGGAAGTCAGGACGGAAGGTAACGCCGGGTGCCAGGCGTGGCTGAGGGTGGTTCTGCTGAAGTGACCTGTGAGGGTGGCGAAGTGCCTGGTCAGATGGGGCTGCTGGCAGGGTCACCTTCGTGCATGGCTGTCATTTCCTGGGATACTGATTGGAGGCTGAGGTTGCAGAGAAAGAGCCCATAAGGAGGTGCTGAAGCCCTTGCTGACTATGGTGGAGGGACCTGGGGTCGGAGATTGAAGGAACAAGGATGGGAAGAGGGTGGGGGGTTGGAGGACATGAACCTCAGAAGAGAAGAGGCTTTTCAGGGGGTGGGGGAGTGACAGTTGGAAGTTGCAGTGGATTATTTAGAGGAGCTGTAAGTACCCCCTCCCCCTGCAGGGAGTCTGGAAGAAGGTAGGTGTATAGGAAAACTCAGTTTCGCACCTGTGAGTCTGTCTTTCCTCCATGTCTCCTTTACTCCTCACACAAAACCCTTCACTTCTGGTCGCCAAATGTGTGGAGGCTTTTCTCCACACCATCCAATTCTCTGTGCACCGGGTGGGGATGGGGTGAGTCCTACGATTTAACTCAGTCTTGACACTGCCTACCTAGAGAGAGTGCCAGATCCCACAGGGTATGGGTTCTGTCCTACAAGACTGTCCCCATCCCCGCCTTCAGACACCAATCGCAAGTCCAGGTTGTCACCTGTGCTTTTGATGGCTCGGCTATAAATCAGAGTTGCCATGACTCCCCCTCCTTGGGTTTGATTAATTTGCAAGTGTGGCTCACAAAACTCAGGGAAACATGTTTACCGGTGTATTAAAGGATATGATAAAGGATACAGATGAACAGCCAGATGAAGAGATACGTAGGGTGAGGTCTGGGGGGGGGTCCTGAGTGCGGGAGCTTCTGTCCCTGAGGAGTTGGGACACGTCACCCTCCTGGTGTGGATGTGTTTACCAACCTGGAAGCTCTCCGAGCCCCCTTCCATTGGGATTTTATGGAGGCTTCCTCATGTAGGCATGGTTAGTTATTATTTTTCTTTAATAAATTTATTTATTTATTTTTGGCTGCGTTGGGTCTTCGTTGCTGTGCACGGGCTTTCTCTAGTTGCGGCGGGCGGAGGCTACTCTTCGTTGCAGTGCTGCGGGCTTCTCCCTTGGTGGCTTCTCTTGTTGCAGAGCACGGGCTCCAGGCGCGCGGACTTCAGTAGTTGTGGCACGTGGGCTCAGTAGTTGTGCTCACGGGCTCTAGAGCGCAGGCTCAGTAGTTGTGGCGCACAGGCTTAGTTGCTCCACGGCATGTGGGATCTTCCCAGACCAGGGCTTGAACCCGTGTCCCCTGCATTGGCAGGCGGATTCTTAACCACTGAGCCACCAGGGAAGCCCCGCATGGTTAGTTATTAACTCCATTTCCAGCCCCTCCCCCGTCCCTGGAGAATGGGGAATGGGGCTGAAAATTCCAAGCTTCTAATCATGGCTCAGTCTTTCTGGTGACCATCCCCCATCCAGAGTTGTCTCAATAGAATAAAAGATGCTCCCAGTACTCTTTTCACTTAGAAAATGACAGGGTTTCAGGAGCTCTGTTCCAGGAACCGGGGCCAGAGACCAATACATATTTTCTATTACCTTCCCATAGGGAAATGAGCAGTGTGCCCTAGACAGAGCTGTAGCACAAGCAAGGTCTTGGAAAAGAGCCTGATTCTTCAATATTACTGAGGTTTGGTCTCCAGATGGTTGGGCATTTCTTGTAAAATTTTTCAGTATTGAATGAATAGATTGTTTAGGATCTATGACTTAGCTTGTGCTGTTCAGGGGTCACAAATTAGTGAATTCCAGCTCATTTTGTTCAGAACACACCAGAGTTTGGGGGAAAAATGGAACCTGAATGTCTTTGTGTGGAGCCTGCTGTCTTCAGTTTACCCCAGGTCCCACCTTTGGCCCCCAGATGGAGCTGCTTCCTACATTTACACTACCTACTCGGCCCCAAGACTTTTGTTTTCTTAATTTCTTTTATTATGAAAAATTCCAGAATATAAAAGTAAAGAGAATGGTATAATGAATCCCTATATACTATCACCCAGACCTGAAGATTTTTGATGTTGGGACCCCTGGGGAGATAAGAAGAGCAGGACAGTCCACTTCTTTGCAAAAGCTTTCCCTCTGGTGCTGCGTCACTTTCACCCCATCCTGACTTACTAGTTGTTATTTGTATTTCTACTGAAGCCTTTCCACATAATTATTCATACGTACTTGTTGAGCCACTTATGTGTGCCAGGCCCCTTTGTAGGGACTGGAGCTAGAGCAGAGAGCAGAACAAACAAGGTCCCTGTCCTCAGAGGACTTACAGCACAGGGTGGAGGAGAAAGACAGTACAGTCAGTCAATCAATCAACGGGTCATGTGAAGTGCTATGAAGGACAAAACCAAGGCCATTTGACAGAGCATCTAGTCAAGGTGTAGGGGATGGCAGGACTGGGGTGGGTGGAACACTTAAGGTATTCAGGAGGGCATCCCTGAAAGGGTGGCATTTGATCCAAGACATGAATGACAAGAAGGTACCGACATGTGAGAATCTGAAAGGTACCACACTCCAGGCAAAGGGGACAGCCAGTTCAAAGGTCCTGAGGTAGGAACGAGCTTAAGGGCTGTTCGAAGGACAGAAAGAGGTGAGCAGGATGCAGATGTTTCTCAGGGCTTCCTTGGGGCACCTTAGCCCTCCCTAATGCTGGGTTAAGTGGCTTTTCTCTGTGCCTCTACAGTGCCCTCTGTGACATCTATTATAGCACTTAATTCCTTTAGTGAGGATTTGTCTGTCTCCCTCACTGGTCCAGGGGCTGACCGAAGGCAGGGTGGTATCATTTTCATCTTCATATTTCCCAGAGCTTAGCTGTGTCTGGCTCACAGACGGTGCTCCATAAATATTTGAAGCAGCATAAATGTGTACTTTTTGGAGGAAAGAAGAAGATGGGAATCTGGGCCCCTGAGTTCAAGACTCAAATTTGGAAGTAACAAGCAAATGACAAAAATTTTCAGCTCCTAAAATTTTCCCTGCATGTCCGAAAGAGTACAATGAAGTAGTTTTGCAACTATTCAAGTTTCCTTCTTTCTATCAGGGGTCTCCCAAATGTGTATTTGTTTTCTCATTCATCAGATATTTATTGAGCTCTTACTACATCCAAGGCATTATTCTAGGCACGTGGGTATGAAAGCGAATAAAGCCAAGTCTCTGCCCTTGTGGAGCTTGTATTCTAGTTTGTGGGGAGGAAGTGAAAAACAAATATTTTTTGACCGAAAAATGTATGGCAAGTGGTGACAATTGCTATCGAGAAAAATAAACAGAGTAAGGGAGATAGAGAGAGTAGAGGAGGGTGCACTGATACATGGGGTGGTAAGGGAAAATGAGTCCGTTTTGGGTCCTCTGGGAATCAGATGCCAATAAGGACATAGAATTGCAAGACTGGAGGGTGGGATGGGGTGGAAATGCTCATGAAAGTTAAAGGGGAGAGGGACCAGGAATGACAGGTAGAGCCTTCAGGCTGCAATGCAGGTCTGGCACCTGTGAAAGGGGAGAAGGAGATAGGACTGGGTAGGGGTTGAAACTGAGTTGTGATGAAGATCCAGAAATGCCTTGGTCCACCCGGTGGTGAGTTCTGGAGAGAATATTGTCCTCTGTGGTCCTTCATGCACAGTTGTCCTTTGTCAGGTCAACATGTCAGGCTTGTATACCCTTGCATTGCTCGGGCACCAGGTACAGGCTGGCCTAGGGAAGGTGTGACCTTGAACAAAGAGGTCCTCTGCAGCTTTGACCTTGAAGGAGCTGGGCGCTGGGGTCATATAACCCACAGCTGGACAGCCTGTCCTTCCATGAAAGGGCATCTGAGAAGCGAAACTCAGTGTCTGTGACAGGAAGCAATTGGAAGTTTTTGAATCGAGGAGTGACATGATCTACTTAGTTTTTCAAAGAGTCATTCTTGATAGTCTGTGGAGATTAGATGGCAGGGAGCCTAAGGAGGAAGCAGAGAGACTGCTTAAGAAACTTATTGTGTGATAATCTAGGTGAGAGATGATGGTGGCTTGGTCCAGGGAGGTGATGGTAGGAAGGTTGTGAAAAGCCGATATATTTTGAAGGTAGGTCTGACAGGCTTTGTTGATGGACTGAAAGTGGGCGTGAGAGGAAGAGAGGAGTCAAGGATTTGGGCTTGAGCAAAATCTTAGAATCTGGAGCCGCCATGTTCTAAGATGGTAAATGCTGTGGGAGGAGCATGTTTAGGGGGACAAGAGAAGCTCAGGACCTTGTCTTCAGACAATGGCTGCTCCTAGGACATGGAGGGCTCTGGGGAATGTTTTTATGGGATATCTGTCTATATAAGCAATTTTATTTTAAAAAGGTAGTCAATCTAAAATGTATTTAAAAATTCATGGGCTCATGTGAGGTGTGGTGATCTGCCATGTGGTTTAGAAGAGTGCGTTGGAAAGTGGTACTTCTGTGAAGATGCTCATCTCTCCCGACTGAGGAATAGGAAGCATCTCTTCTTATTCTTTCTTGGCAAATGAACTACTTTCATATCTTCCACTGAGAGAAAAAGATAGCGATGCTGTCTATTCTTACTCTCAATGCCATGGTTTTTTGGAAACTGTTTGTATTGAAACGATAAGATCTTGTTTCTGTAGCTCCCTCATCCCACTGATTTAGTGCTGGTTACATCAGTACTCCTGGTACCATATCATCCACAGTGTGGCCTGTGAACACTGGCTTCTGCGACTCTCAGAGGTGACTGCTATGCTTCGTGGACGGTGACCACAGTGCCCGTCTTATGTGGGAACATTGAATGACTGTTCATTTTGTGGCAAATTTACTGTTGGGAACCTTACAGTGTGAATGTAGAGGAGTGCATCTTCCAACACAGTGCCTTCCTAGGACATGATGTCTCAGTGTTGACTCTGCAGCCACTTCCCACACAACTCCACAGGAGGCAGTGCTGGAAGAGAGGGGTCATTCACTCAGGGATGTCCATCCCTCGTCTGGCACTACTTCATACCAACCCGGGAGGCCAGGACGGGGCCATATCCATCAGAGGCCAGGGGACATGGACAGGCATAGCCTGCTGGCCTTGTGGAGCAGTGTCTGGAAATTCCTCAGGGTCTGAGGCATGGCTACCCCTGGAGGAGCCTGTGGAGGGGTGGGGTGACCACTGGGTGGCAGTGGTGGCGGGGGAGGGAGTAGCCATGTTTGAGGAAGGATGCTCAGGGTAAAGAGCACCTGTCGCTACCCCTGCTGTCCCCCTGGGCTGTGTCCCCTCATCACCCCCACCCCCACCACCCACCCCACCCCACCCCGCCCTGTGCTGAGGCCGGAACCCGCATAGGTGAGAACTAACTCGGGCCTCCATAGGCTGCTCAAAGCAAGGGCCGACGGTGGACCTTTGGCGGCCCAGAGCCCGGAACTTGTCCTGTGTCTGAGAAGAGTCACACACAGTCTGCACTGTTCTGGGCAGCCCAACCTCACCCGACTCCAGGACAGAGATACTATACCCAGCAGCAGGAGCTCTCCCGTCACCGTTTGCCCCTCCTGGAACCGGGGCCAGCAAGAGGCCCAGGGCTCCTTGGGGCCCTTGGTCAATGCCAGACTGGGGTGGAAGTGGGAGACATGGGAAAGAGGTGTACATTGTCACTGAGCACCTAGAAGGGAAGAAACCGGGACTGGGTCCCATGCTGACCTGCCCAGGCTGGGGGCACCCCTCCCGGATGGCATAGCTGGCCCTGAGCAGTCCTAGCCACTACAGAAGGACTTAGGCAATTTTGAGGAAGGTGTCTCTGGTGATCAGAACACACGCAGACCGGGTCCCGATTTGGGGAAGCCTGCCTGGACAACCACGGGAAGGCACACAGGGCCTGAAACCCAGGGTCCAGGGCAGCGACTGGCTTGGGTCTAAAGGTCAGGCTGATGTCAAGTGCATGTTCCTGGGGGTGGTCCAGGCTGTAGATACAAATCTGGGGATCATCAACCTTCTGGGAATGGCCTTATGGAAGGAGAAAGTTCTGAGGCCTCTAACTCCCAAACTCCATCATCTTACCATAAAATGTAAGAAGACAGTTCTCTCCTTCCTAGGGAGATGAAGAACTCTAAACAAGAGTTACCCACATGGTGGTTTCTAGAACTTCCATAGCTTACGCTTATGCAAACCTACAAAGACCTCTGAGTCCTGAAGACAGAAACAATTCATAATATGAAAAGCCACAGGCCCGAACCTCCCTAGGAAGCAGTACCTGTAGGGAAGAATGACATTTTCATTCCCAGTGCCAGGCTGAGTGCAGGCTAATAAAACGTTCCCTGCTCTCTGAACGGTGTTATTTGTTTTAGTCTGCCGTCTGTTTAGTCAGGGGAATAATTAATTAACAACGAAGCCTGCTGTAAACACACCACAAGTGGCACTCAGTAAATATCTGTTGACAGTGATGACGCTATTGCTTACGTATACCATCAAATTAGAAACATATAATTGTGGAGCTCTTTAAGCACGGTATTAGAGATTTGTCACCTTACGGATGAGAACATTGAATCTCAGAGAAGCAGGGTAATATCTCCAATGTTGCATAGTGAGGTAGAGGCAAAGCTAGGACTTGCACCCCAAATACCTGATTCTAAATTTATTCATTGCTTTTTCTACTACATCACATGAGTGTTTTGCAATGTAGTGTTCTGCACAATTCATGTGTTGAGACATCAACCTTTCCAGAGAACAGTAAAATCTCATTAAGTCAAAATAATTGGAAGGATGGCCAGGCTGAATTGGGGGAAAAGTTTGAACTATTTTCAAAGATATTCAGCGTTTTCCTTTCAAGGCCATGTAGTAAACTAGAACAAATAACCACAAAATGGGGCCAAATAGAGGTCTCACTGAACCTGCTTGAAGGAACAAACAGGAATCATTTTCAAGTGGTACATGAGCAGCTTGCAAATAAGTGATGACTGCTAAAAATATGTTAGGCATTTGGGGAAATAAATTTTTGTTAAAAGTACTCTAAATATTTCCCTTGAAAATGTACTTCATGTAAAAATTTACATAGGGAATGTTCACAAATCTGTCGCTCAAACCATGTGATAAAATGATTGTGTGTTTGGGCTTCCCTGGTGGCGCAGTGGTTGAGAATCCGCCTGCCGATACAGGGGATACGGGTTCGTGCCCCGGTCCGGGAGGATCCCACGTGCCGCGGAGCGGCTGGGCCCGTGAGCCATGGCCGCTGAGCCTGTGTGTCCAGAGCCTGTGCTCCGCAACGGGAGAGGCTACAACAGTGAGAGGCCCGCATACCACAAAAAAAAAACCAAACAAAAACAAAAAGCAAACCAAAAAAATGATTGTGCGTTTGATATAGTGGCATATAAATTAACCTCTTCTGTTTGGCTGTACTGGAATGGTTTGGCATTATTTCTGTAGCTCACAGCAGCACAAATTATGGCACCTGTCCCTCTCACTTTCCATCTCCTTAATTTTTCATCTATCCAAGGCCAACAGAGCCTCCAGCTGCTTGAAAACTGGAAGCATTTTCTGGCTCTTTCTTTCCGTCACCACACTCCCACCAATTTTGGCCGAATGACCCTGCCCTTTCTGTCACCATCTGTGAGAAGTCTTTGTATTTGGCTGCCTTTCTGTCGTTTTCTGTTCAAACACTAAACATTCATTTGTTCCTGAAGATGTTTAGAAACACTGGGCCTGGTTATCCCAAACTCTGCGGTTTAACACACTCTCAGACTATTCCTGAAGCACTTCCCAGGGCTCCTCTATTTTTCTCTCTTCAAATTGACTCCTTCCTCCTCGACTGTGTAAGAATCAGAATCGTCTACCTGGCACGTAACAACCGGAAGGTTCCAGACTGGCTGAGTGGATGTTACTGACTAACAGGGAGGCTGTTTGGGAAAACAGTCTGTATAATGTTCTCAGCCAGCCATTGTGCTCAAAACTGGGGAAAATGATCTCTGGAGGAAGAAAAAAAGAGGATCCGGTTGGAGAGAGATAAGGCTTTCCTTGCTGGGTGGGTTGTCCAGGATGTGATTCAAAGATCCATGTATCTTAGGGAAAAACTGATCAAAACAAATAAAGAGAGCTACAGCTGTTTCTGCCGTTCAATGTTACAGTTTGTTCTGATGAAATAGCTTGAGTTCAAAGAAAAATAGAACTCCTCCTGCATTCCCAGCTGGTGCTTTGCTGCCCCCCTCTGGAGAAATTGGGAACTGAAGTTTTTGATCCCTTCCTGCCCAGTTCTGTCTCCGTTAATAGGTCTGCATTGGCTTGGCTCCCTTACTCAAAGGCGCTTTGCTACAGTGTGAATAAGTATCAGGTCATAAACTGCAAGCAGTTTAGTCAGTGAGTTTACATCGACTCTGAGGAATGCAGGGATCTCTATTTCCTGGCAGGAGGATGAACTCCATAGTTTTGTGAACCATCTGTCCTGGTTCTGGCTCTTTCTACCAAGAGCCAAGCTAAAGCCATCTTTCCTGGTAGCTTTGGACTAATAAGAAATTCTTCCTGACTTGACATCCTGCCTTTGGAATCTTACCCTTAAAAGGGAGAGTTTAGACTCTGGATCTCTAAGGTCTCTCTGGCTCTGATTCCATAAAAATATCTTTACCAGTGAGAAATGTCTGTTTAACACAAGGAAGCTTATAGGTATTGAATGAAATTTCCCTTTTAATGAACAAGATTTCTGGAAATAAAATGAATGCACTTGGTGGAGGGACGAATTTCAAAAAAACTTTTTCAAAATATGAAATATGCCACTAGGAGTCACTGTTGACATACAGTTTCATTCCAGTGTACCTTCAGTATGTATATTTCCTCTTGAGGGAAACATTTTTAAAATCAAAAGATATAAGAAAAATTAGGGGTTACAGTGTTTTGTATGGCAATACAAGTTCTGAAAAGAATATTAAAGGGGCACCCATCTTACACAGTAGTAGGTTGAATAAAGGTATCTATTACCTATGAATGAAAGTATTAAATATTGAACCTGATTTGAGAAAGAAAAATGGTAGATAGCAATTGGTTAAAAAAAAAGTGACTTTCACTCTTTTCTTATTTCACCTCAGCCATATGCAACCTCTGAGAGTCGTGCTGATTTGAAAAGAAATTCTGGAAGTTTCTTTTCCCTTTAAATACTGCTGCCTTGTCCTTTAAAACTCTAGCATGCTTGTGTCTTTTTAAATAGAAACTGAGGTTATACAAGACTTAGCAAATTATAGAACAGAAATAAGGTTCAAATACATCCAAGATAAGTCTCATTGCTCCTTTTATTTTAATAGCTGAAGAGATTAGAATTTCCAAACAGCTATACCAATCCATGAATGTTTAGAAAGAAGCATGAACTCTTTCCTAGTACGTCGAGTAGCCATGTTTATTCTAATGCTCTTACATCTTCAGGCTTGAGCTTTCAGAGTAGATACTACCAGGTAAAAATATAGTTCTCAATCTAGGAACCCCAGATAGAGTTTGGAGAATCTCTTTTTCTTTATTATATATTTTTTAAAGCTACAAAAGTAACACAAGACCATTGCTCCCCAGCCTTACTGAAGGGAGGTATTTAGGTGGATCCAGCCTAGAAAAAGATGGAGAGAGCCTGGGTACCCATCCCTTCTCAGCCTCCCCATTGGTCTGAATGATTCTTAGTGGTAGAAAAGGGTCAGAAAAGTGAGGGAACAACTCTGGAACTCTGAGCTTTGAATATTTACTGATCAGGTCCCATAGGACTGATTTTCTAAGAAAAAACTTAAAGGAATAGCAAAGTCCCCATAGCTGGTGTCCCATAGCAGTGTTTTTCAATCTGTGGGTCAAAACTCATTAATGGGTCATAAAATCAATTTGAGGGGTCTTAACCAGCATAGTATTTTATTAATGAAATAGGACAGAAAGGAGTGGCATAAAAAATACCAGAATGGATCACATTTTATTTCAATGGTTGTACATGTACTTTACTGGGTCATTATATCAATATAAATTGTGTTTCTTATGAAGGGTCATCTTCAGAAGAGCTTGGAAGTCACTTTCCTATAGCACTTTGTCTGTCCCTGTCTGGTTGCTGAGCCATTTATGACAGCTCACATCTCATCTTCCTTACTAGCCTGCAAACTTCTTGAAGTGGGACTAATGTCCAAATTACTTTTCCTTGGCCACAGTGATTTCCTTAATACCGTGTACATGGTGGGTGCTTAGTACGCCTGTTTAATATTTGCTTCTTATTTATTTTGCTTTCAAGTTATATATATATACTTTTCAAAATTGTCAAGTACTATTTGTAATTGTTTTGTTACATGTAGGCTGGGGTTCATATAAGCATTGCCTTTTAACCATCTTTTCCTTATTTTTGGAACTGTGGCCCAAACATAGAGGAACTGAGGCCCAAACATAGACTTCCAAGCATGGAGGAGGTCACTGAAAATGGGTTCCGCTAAGGCTATTATGCAGATCTGAACTTCTGTTTTTCAAAGAGCTCTCTCAGCTGCTGCTCGGTCGTGGCTTCTTTCTGCTGCATAAGCTCGGCTGTTCCTTTGGTCACTCCCCAGGCATCCGGCTTTGACATAGAAGGGTTGTACGGCCTGCCTGAGGCTATCCGAAGATTCTCCCAGTATTCCTTCCTGGCCCTGGGGGAACAAAACACACAGCAGGAGACTTCTCCCTGAGCTTCCCTCTCTAGGTTGCAGAGCTAAGACACCCCTGTAGAGCTGTCTTTGGGCTCTTGAGAGTGTGTCCATTGAAACACATTTATCTTTTTCTTTCAGAATCTGTAGGTCTAAAGTTACTTTGAATTTCTTCTTTTTACATACACATAGGTTCAAAAGCTAAGAGTTTAGAATAGGGACATTTTCTATCCAAATTACCCTACCTCTCCATCCTCACTTTCTGGCACTCTACTTCCTGAGCCAGCTGAGCCCACATTTGCTGCTCTCCCCAAAGCCAGTGTTGCTTCTGCACCTCTCACCCTGAGGATCCCACCCCAGCCTCCTTTCTATTTCCCTTGTCTCCTAGTTCAGGCCTCACCATGTTTGGTATCTTCCAGCAGAGATTTCCTCACAGGTTTCCCTGTCTCGAGGCTACTAAAACTTGCAAATCTAACTTTGTCTCGGACCACTTGAGACCCTCCAGGCTCCTCATTGCCTTGGGATGAGGTCATCTCAACCTCGTGAGCATGAACAAAGGCCACCTCCTCTTCCTGACCTGTGTCTTTACCAAATTCTGAATCCAATATTCTCAAACTTCTAGTTTCTCAGCACCTTGTTCTCTTGCCACCTCTCAGTGCTTCCCTCTAGGCTGTTCTCCAGTCTGGCAACCTAATTCGTCCTTCGAAATTCAGCTCTGGTGTTAGCTCTGTAAGAAATTCTTCACCAACCTTCCCACCTTTCCCCCTGTGGGCCATTAGTACAGACTCAACAGAACCTGTGCACATCTTCATCCTTAACTTACCATACCAGTTTGAACTTAGCTGTTTATTTCTCTGCCTACTAGACTGTTACCTCGTTGGCGACAGGCCTGTGCCTTGTCCAACGTGCTCCCTCAGCAACCACAACGGTGTCTGACATAGTTGTGCTCAACTAATGTTCACTGAACAGAGGGAAACTGCTCCCTCTGCTTGGGGTTCATCCTCCACCCCCTTCTTTATCCCGTGGAAGCCTACTCAGCTCTTCAAAATCCAGCCCCAACGTCCCTTCTTCTAAATTATCTCTTAGGTGGAGATAGTTATTCTCTTCTCTTCATTGTTACTTTTGTATCCATGCCTCTACTCAAGCAGTTAACTACATCAGCTTTCTTCTCCATTTTCCCCAGTAGACCGCGCGATTCTCTTAGCCAGGGACCACAGCCTTTCATTTCTATATTCCTAGTGCCCTGCACATAGCCTGATGTGAAACTCTGTTTGTTTATTGTTCCTCTTCCCCACTGGAATGTAAACTCTGTGGGTAAAGACATGTTTTATCTCATTCACCACTGTCTTCCCAGCTCTAAGTTTCGTGCTTGGCACAGAACGGGCAATTAATATTTGCTGTATTTAAATCCTAACAACTGATTCACTGTTAGTGTCCACCACATGGACGGTGCTTTCCTAGAGTGTGAAATCACACTTTGTTGCAACTTACATGGTTTATATTCTATATTCTTAAAGCTTTCCCCAAAAGCCACTCCGTAAAGCTACGTTATAAACATCTCTATGAGAGAATTTAAAGAGGATAACTGATTCTTTACCATTACACAGCAAATAGGCCGCAGTTTTTGTAATGACCTCATTTGGACATATTCATAATCTAAATGAGTTTGGTTTGGCAAATACAGTTTAAGGTTCTTACCTTGCTCTAATCCAGGGTTTGGTGTGCATGTCCAAACCACTTCCCCAGCTGCCATGTTTTTCTGAAGCTGGTGGCAAAAATCCCCTTTCCGGGGCCAGCTCCTCTGCAATCGCCCTGATGTGGTAGGGCTCAAATCCACAGCACCCACCTATGTACCTGACCCCAAGGTTGTAGGCCTCTCTGGCGTATTTTTGAATATCCCATCTGGTTGCAACTCTGGGCTCCAGTCCTGTAATAAATGACACTCTGCTTAAATTAAAAAAATATATTCAAAACAAACAGCTATAATAAATGTGTAATTTTCAATAAATGAGTTAGATAAGTTGTCAACATTTAGTTCCTAACTCTTAAAAACTATTAGCTGTTTTGCATTGACATATCCAATTTTAAATACTGTGACAGCCGGACTTCAAGATGATTCCCAATGTTCTCTGCCCTCTGATGTTCTCACCCTTGTGTGGACCCTCCTGTATTATGTCAGGTTGGTCTGTGAGACCAATAGAATATGGCAGAAGGGATGGTTTGTGACTTCTGAGGCTAGGTCATAAGAGGCATTATGTTTTCTGCCTTGTTCTCTCCTGGAACGTTCAGCCCAGCTGCCGTGTTGTGAGAACACTCAGATACCACAGTGGAAAGCCCATGAGCTAAGGAGCTGAGGCCTCCAGTCAACAGACAGAAAAAAACTGACCCTGACTCCCAACAGCCAACTGAGAGAGCCTGCAAGTAGATCCCCCAGCTCCCATCAGGCCTTCAGATGACTATAACCCTTGCTAGAGTCTGGACTGCAACGTATTAAGAGACTCTGAGCTAAGCTGCTCCCGAATTCATGACCCACAGCAACTTGAGATATAATAAATATTTGTTGTTTAAAGCCACTAAATTTTGCAATAATTTGTTCTACAGCAATAAATACCACAAATGCCTTGCCGTTCTTCTTCTATGGTTCTTCTAGACTGATTATTTTCCAGGGTCCCTCTAGAATACGGGGTAAGAACCTTAGAATGAAATAGGAGGCTGGCCAGGGTCTGGCCCTGCTCACCCGTGGCTTGATTCTCCAGGTAGACTCACCCCCACTTCCCACACATGCTTTATCCCTCTTCCCAGACTGCAAGTATTCTCCCCCTTCATCTGCTTGGTCTCTTCATTCAAATCTGTTACACAGTAACCCAATGATGGTAACTTCCCTCTGCCCCCCAAACTCAGATATTGCTAGAATATCTGAGCAACATTCAGAATAGGAGAAAAGTATCTTGGCGATAACTTGGTCTAAACGACTTATTTTTTCTGATGAGAAAATTAAGATCTGGGAGAACTAAGAAATTTTGCTAAGGTTCTGCAACTTAGCAACAGAGCTGGAACCAGAAACAGAATCTTTGCTGATCCTACCCAGGAGGGCGTCCTTTCTGCCAACTTCAGGTATGACGAATTGGTTGTCTACCTAGGTGTTGACTCACCTTTGATTTTACATTTAAGTTCAGAGGTCTTTTTTGCTTGCCAGTCCTGTCTTTTCCCAATGTCTAATTTAAAAGTTTTGGGTTGCAAGGAGAGAAGCTGGGGGCAAGATATGAGGAGATATGCAGCCATTACTTTACATGATAAAGCTCTATGGCTAGAGATTTCTTTGGAATTTGTCAAACATAAAGACCCTGAGATGATTTATAAAACGTCTGTCTTACCGAAGGGGAATTCTGGCAGGTCGATAAATCCCTGTTTGCCGCAGTCGGGAGTGTGGTAGGCCAAGGGCTGACTCATCAGGTGGGCTTTCAGTCCCACGGCCTCCAGGCCTTCTTTCATGAGCTTCACTGTTTGTAAGCTAGTTGTGAGGTCAAAATGGCAGTTCACGCCAACGATGGAAGCTCCTGCAAGTGGGAAGAACATTTGAGCTTTAGGGATTCACCAGGTACCAGTGGGCCCGACTCTCCTCTCACTCAGAGAGCTTTTATTTGGAATGGTGAATTGGAAGTATGGCACTGGGTCCCTGCAAACTTATCTTACCCTTGGGCAAGAATGATTTCTGCGAACAGTGCTTTGAAGAGTCAGCTATAATTGAAGTGTCGTTTATGCACACTTGGCTGTCCATCATTTTTTGAAAAATATAATCATTATTAGAGGTTTTTATAACTACAAATTTTAGTAGTCATTTAAAAAAATCATTATTGGACTGTTCTTTAACTTCAAATTTTAGTAGCCATTTTTTCAATCTTTGACATTATATTTGCAAAGCATGATAATTTTTCACGACTCCCAGCTGCCCCATGGCACCTGTGGTTACGACTCATCTGAGGAATAAATCAATGTTTCCTTTTATCAGGCCAATTTAATAATATTATTAAGTTTCTTGGGCATAACAGCAGAGAGTAATTTAGGAAACGGCTTTTCCGAAACTTTCGTACAAGTGAAATCATATAATATGTGTCCTTTCCTGAATGGCTTATTTCACTTAGTACAGTGTTTTCAAGGCTCATCCCTGTTGAAGCATGTGTCAGAATTTCATTCCTTTTTATGGCTGAATGATATTCCATTGCATGTACGTACCACATTTTGCTCATCCATTCATTAGTTGGACACTTGGGCTGTCCGACAAAAAGGACGTTTTTGATGAACTCGTGGCCTAGGATTTTGTAGCTGGGATATAGGGGCGCCAAGAACAAGGAAAGGAGAGATTCATTCTGGCCACAGTGAGGGCGGCACCAACATCCAGATTCCAGGAGCAGCAGAGCTGACGCTGCACGCTGTGACCTCCAGTGTTCAGTGGCAGGCGTCTTAGCGGTCCTCACTGGCCTGGGCCTGCAGTTCGCTCTTCATTTTTGTTCCAACCTGGCCTCACTGCCCGTCATTCCTCTGCATCAGTTTTTGTTAAAGGCACCGATGACCTCAGTCTTGCCAAACCTAGTCGTCGCTTCTCTCTTCTCATCTTACTCAACGTCTCGGCAGCATTCAACCTCGTGGCACTCTTTCCTTCATCGATACTCCCCTTCTCTTGGCTTCTGAGAACTTCCCCCGCTCTCTGAGTGTTGCCCCTACCTCCCTGGCTGCTTTTTTTTGAGTGTTATGTGCTGACCCCTCCTCAAGGCTAAACCTTTCAGTCCTGTAGTGTCCCAGGATCCCACTGAGCCATCTTCTCTTCTGCATCTACACTTCTTTTTCAGCCCCAGGCTCTCAATACCATCTATATCCAGACCTCTCCCAAGCTTCTCTCTCTAACCCTGACCTTTCTACTGGGTTCCAGACTGGTATATTCAACAGCTTACTGAACAGAGTCACTTGGGTCTTGACTACCTTTTTCTTCTTTTCTCTTTCTTTCTTTCTTTCCCTTTCTTTTCCTCCCTTCCTCCCTCTCTCCCTCCCTCCCTCCCTTCCTCCCTCCCTTCCTCCCTCCCTCCCTTCCTCCCTTCCTCCCTCCCTCCCTCCCTTCCTTCCTTCCTTCCTTCCTTCCTTCCTTCCGTCCATCTGTCGGTCTATCCGTCCATCCTTCCTGGTGTCCTGGAGCCACAGTTTCTCTTTCCTTGCTAGATATCATTACATTAATGAAGTAATCACATCTTGGCTATTTATTGATGTCTATTAGGTATAAAGGTCCTTGTAAGGGGTTTTAGAGAAATATAAATAAAGGACACCAAAGATTTTATAATTTAGCACAGGGCTTCCCAGGGTTTGCTCTATGAAAACAAGGTTCTATGATCCATTAAATTGGGCAGTAGTTATTTACTGTAGTCCCTCCTTGGAGACTGCCAGTATACACGAACACGTCAAAGCCTCTGAGAAGTTCTGCAGCCAAGAGGCTGCTTAACTTGGCTTAACACAGCATTTTCTATCTGTGTGTAACTGCAGAACCCTATTAACGGTCTCACAGATTAGAAAATGTCATCTGAGGATACTCTAAATGTGCGACACAGCTGCTGAGAGGAGGAAGTGATTATTTGGGGTAGGGATGACTATGTAAGGGCACACGGAAGTTGAACTAACATTGGAAGATGGGCTAGATTTGTGAGATGGATATTGACTAAGGACCTATCATGTGCTGGGTGCTGTGCTGGGCACACGGTACTCAGTGCTGAGTCAAGCAGACATAGTCTCTGCCCTCTGGGATTTTACAATCAAGTGAGAGAGCCAGACATTCAAGACATAAACTAATGAGATAACTGGGGAGTTCTGTGAAGGATATAAACAGGGTACAGTGAGGTCAAGCACTGTGGCCACTCACTCTGAACAGACCGGCAGGGGAAGGAGTAGATGCAGGCGAAGAATCCCTGCCAATTAACAGTTGGGATGATGAGGGCCTCCCCTGATCTTTTTGAAACATACTAATTTGGTTTCTCCCCCCATTTCTAATATGTATAATAAAAAATTAGGATTCTACAATGTCATTCCTAAACCTAAATAATTATTATTAGTGACAAGTATGAAGTGACTTTCATGAAATATTAGGAGTTGGATAAAGATGAGAAACTAAACAATTAGCCAATCAAAATCTCTGTTCCACAGAGTGAGTCAGACTCTTCCACGGACACTGTGTTATTCCTCAGGTTGAAAATGAGGCAGCTTTGAAAACAGTCTGTGAATTTTCCCTAATTGAAATGAGACCCAATACTAGGAATGGAAATTATATAAAAAGATAAATTAGATGCTCCATGTCTCACATCAAAGGATTTGAAAATTTATTATACCAATTACAAAAAGTAAAACATACCAGTAAGTTATAAGAATGGAAAAACTTTGGCAAAGAGGGCAACTGACTTAAAAGTTATTAATGTCTAAAGACCTCAACTTTAGATAACTTAAAATAAAACATAATTTTTCCTAATGTTCCCTTTGATTTACTAAAATTCTTCTCATTTCCAGGTGTTAAACCTTCAGCGTAGGTCTAATTGCCCATTTCAAAAGGCTGGTATGTCTGTGTATGTATTTTTTTTTTTAACATTTTTTTCTCTTTGGGACTCAATAATGATATTATAGATATTCCTAAGAAAGTAAATTAATGGCTTTCCTGTAACAAAAATAGTATATAGTGATTCATAGATGGACCTGCATTTGTATGTCATTTAAAAGACACACTAGGAGCTTCCCTGGTGGTGCAGTGGTTGAGGATCTGCCTGCCAATGCAGGGGACACGGGTTCGAGCCCTGGTCCGGGAAGATCCCACATGCCGCGGAGCAACTAGGCCCGTGGGCCGCAACTACTGAGCCTGCATGTCTGAAGCCTGTGCTCCGCAACAAGATAGGCCGCGATAGTGAGAGGCCCGCGCACCGCGATGAAGAGTGGCCCCTGCTCACCGCAACTAGAGAAAGCCCTCACACAGAAATGAAGACCCAGCACAGCCAAAAATAAATATAAAAATAAATAAATAAAATTTAAAAATAGACACACTAATTGCAAACTGTTCAGAACGCATCATCACCTGCTTTCACCAGGCGCACTGCACATTCGCCGGGCGCCACACCGTGTAAATCTCCCTCTGGGCCGATGCACATGGTCGCTGCCACTGGTTTTCCAGATGCTTTCAAGGCTTCAACTGCCCATACAGCCTCTTCAACGTGTTCAAAATACTGAAATAAGTTCAAGTCAAGATACTTTTAATCTTGTTTCTTCCCAAATAATTTGAAAACTTATCCTACTGTGTATTAACTTAATTATCCTCAGATGGGTGTTTTTCAAACTCTTGAGTTGTGACCCATTAACATTTTTAAAACAGAATAGAATGGCGATTTCAGCGACTTACAGCCCACAGGTTTGAAGAACACTATGTTACATTAACTGAATCACATTTAGTTGAAGCCCTAAATTGGAAAAACATTTCAAAACTAAATATTACAGCTACTAGTCATGACTGGTGCCTAACCCCACATGGTCCTCGTGAGAGTAAAAGGCAGAGAAAATGTCCTAAATGTACTCGTCTCATCTTAGATCGTATATGTTTACCTCTGCGATCAAAAAGTCCACGTTCTTCTTCATGAAGACCTCTAACTGTTGCTGGAAGACTTTTTTGACTTCAGTTTCCCTCTTGCAGCTAAGGTACGAAGGTGTCTGGCTTACGCCTCCTGCCACCAAGGCGTCTCCCTCATCAGCCACTTGCCGGGCAATATCACAAGCAGCTTCATTGACTTTCTGCCCCTAAAGTGGATGAATTTATGATACATCTACATTTTCATGTGAAATTGAAGCAAAATTGTTATTCAAATGTCCAAATCTCAGTTGCATGTTACAATAGTGATTTTATTCCAGAAAACGACAGTGATGGTATAGTTCAATGCTTTATGGAGTTGAGCAATTTGCAGTAACAACACTGCCAATAACAGTGATTAAAAAAAATAATCTAATGATGGTATTTAGGATATTACATTATACCAAAGATCTGTGAGCGGGTAAAAGTCTTTACATAAAAGGATCTGGTATCTTCCAATGCCTAAGCTGCACTTAGAAGAATACCCAGCAAATAGTGGTGATGATGATAATGATTTGCTTTTAGGATTAACAAGAATAAAATTCAATTTAAATTACTACAAAATTCATGACTTTTTGTCATTATATATTTTCTCAACAGATACATGTATCACAAGTAAGGTCTTTTCTAATTATTTAGGCAATATAAATTGATGCTTGTCCTCAAAAAACCCCAGTAGTATAGATCACACAGACTCATGTAATTTTAGAATTCCTTTTTCATTTTAGAGATGAAGAAATTGCTGATTTGATGGGATAACTAAATGCTTTGCCCAACGTCACACAGTTGATTGTAGCTGAGCCTGGAAGATTCTAGGTTCACTGACTCCTGGCACATATGACCTTTCTCCTATACTGTGTCACATTAACAAATTGTAAAGATGTAAGAGTTTCGGACTTCCCTGGTGGCTCAGTGGTTAAGAATCCGCTTGCCAATGCAGGGGACACGGGTTCGAGCCCTGATCCGAGAAGATCCCACATGCCGCGGAGCAACTAAGCCCACACCCACAACTACTGAGCTTGCGTGTCACAACTACTGAAGTCCGAGCGCCTAGAGCCCGTGCTCCTCAACAAAGAGAAGCCACCGCAATGAGAAGCCCGCGCACTGCAACAAAGAGTAGCCCATGCTCGCCGCCACTAGAGAAAGCCCGCGGGCAGCAACGAAGACCTGATGCAGCCAAAAATAAAATCAATCAATCAATCAATAAAATTAATTTTTAAAAAAGATGTAAGAGTTTGTAAGGATACTCCTTCAGCAACTTAGTCAAGAGACTGAAAGAATCATTAATAGTTAAATACTTCTTTGATCTGCTTCATTAAATGCCTTTCTGTTAATTTGAGGGACACTAGCTAAAACCTAAGAATATTATTTACACATATCTCGTTTCTGTATTGTTTAAAACAAAACAGAGCTCTAAAGAGGCTCAACACTTTTCTCTATGAGAGGTTGGTAATGACACGCGTGTCTACTGTGTCCTTCTAAGAGCGCCACGTGTGGTGTTACTCACGGATATTTTCTCTGCAACATAGTTTCCCCTGTTCTCCAGCTTGTCTTCACTGGCGTAGAAGGTGAAGGTCTGCATGACATTCGATCCAGCTCTGAGGAATTCTCGATGAAGCTGGCGAACTGGGAGATTGAATGAGGGAAAGGTATTCATTGTTAACAGTTTATTAGTCTGTGATGCTTTCAAAAGGCTCTCAGATAAACAACTATGAAAATATCTGCTTAAATTCCTGGTTGCCTGGCATTTGCTCATCCTGGGGGCAAATGAGAGGTGGATCTGGAGTCTCTTGCCAGGAGGAAGAGATTATCTCTGCCATGGATGTGGGGTGAAGGGAAGAGGGAGGTCCCACAGAGGAGGAATCATCTCAGTGCTTTTGCCAGGCAGAGAAGATGGGGAAGGGCATTCCCTAGAGAGGGAACAGCCTGAGCAAAGACAAGGAGGCAAGAAAAGTCTTGGCATTTGGGGGAGTGACAAGCAGTCCGAGTGGCCGGAGTTGAGGATATGCTGGAGAAGTGGTGGGAGATGCACTTGGAAAGGTGGGCTGTCAGAGTGTAAAACAGCCTAGCACATCATCCCAAGGAGTCTAGGTGCCAGACCACAGGTATCAGTGTTTTTGTTTTTGTTTTTAATTTATTTTATTTATGTATTTTTGGCTGCATTGGGTCTTTGTTGCTGCGCGCGGGCTTTCTCTACTTGCGGCGAACAGGGGCTACTCTTCGCTGTGGTGCACGGGCTTCTCACTGCAGTGGCTTCTCTTGTTGCAGAGCACGGGCTCTAGGCACACAGGCTTCAGTAGTTGTGGCATGTGGGCTCAGTAGTTATGGCTCACAGGCTCTAGAGCACAGGCTCAGTAGTTGTGGTGCACGGGCTTAGTTGCTCCACGGCATGTGGGATCCTCCCGGATCAGGGATCAAACCCGTGTCCCCTGCATTGGCAGGCGGATTCTCAACCACTGCACCACCAGGGAAGCCCAACTCAGTGTTTCTGAAAGATAATTCTGGTAGTAGAGTGGAATAAGTGTTGGAGAAATGTTCGCCATCTAGGTTCATGGGTGAATACCATGTGGCGAAGCTTTCGTTGGCTGGAGGAAATATGGTGGGAGGTTTCTTTTTTTTTTTTTTTCCCATATAATCAAATGTATGCAATTTAAAGAGTTATGCTTTGCTCTAAAATAGTGGTCCTAAACCTTGGTTGCCCATTAGATATCCTGCAAGCTTTTCAAAAATCATGAATGTTAGTGTCAAATCCACATATATTCTAATTTAATTGGTTTGGGGTAAGGCACAAGCAATTTTTTTAAAAGTTTTCCCAGCTGATTCTTATTTTCAGTTTTGTTGCGAATCACCATTCTAAGAGAGCAGGAGAATGTTTCTTCTGTAAAATGATATTGAGACTTAGATGGTGTTTTGTTTTTGTCAGGAGAAGTGGCTGGACAGAGTAAGAAACCAACAGTCGTATATCGAACCCTAAAATTTATTTTGAAATTTCAGAGACCTATAAAGTCTGCCGGTCTGGGAACAACTACTTTAGACACTAGGAAATTATTAGGACACTGGTGTTCTTTGCCCTTCAGAAGCTAAGACTGGAGATTAGTTTGGCATCTTTGCAACCCAGATGCCTAGTAGAGTGCCAAGAACATAGGAAGCTCAGTTTTTGTTTATAAATGGACAAAAAGGTGAGGCCAAAAAAGCTTTTGAATTTCAGAGAATGGATTTCTAAGCTTGAAGCCAAATCTCTGCTTTTAAAATCATGGAACCTTTCGTTCTCAGTGGGAACTTAAAAGCATGCCTAAATTAGGGGGTTTCGAAGTTGTTTTAATTAGCAGCAGAATCAACTGAAAAACCTTATATACAGTCAATCAGATAAACACAGAGTGCTGAGGTTGGAGCAAGGGAGAAGGGACTACGGACTTGGTATCTGGGACAGAATGGTTTATGAATAAGAAGTCCACCCAGCTGGCCCTTTGATGGATTTCCAGAGGCTGTAAAAAAAAAAAAAAAAAACAAGCAAAAACCCTGGAATGGTGTGCAAATTGTTTACATGTATGTACATTGTATAGTGCTCATAGGGTCTATAATCTTTTATCAGATTTTTTCAGAGGGCAGTGAGTCAGAAAGGTGAAGACAACCTTTTCACTCTTAATAGATTTGATTTGATTTGATTATTCCATCATGCTTCTTAAAAATGCCATGCTTTTCAAAGTGTGACCCTACTAGACTCACTTGGGGACAATTAAAAATTCAGATTCCTCAAACCCCTCCAGACCCAGGGAAACTGATTCAAAGCTGATTCCACTGAGTGCAAGAGCCACAACTTTTGGCATAAATTTTAGTAGGAGAGTTAGTCTGGTAATTTCTGAATATCATTTCTATTTTCTGTTTCTTCTTATCATAAAACTATGAGTTTTCATCCTCTAACCAACAATAGGGTATGACTAGTTCCCATGACGATGATACAACTTATGCTAATTAATTATATTCATTTTATGGCTTTACACTCTTCATTATACTAGTTTTATTTTAGCATCACAGAAGCTAAATATTACCAACTTGTGTGTGTGTGTGTATGTATAAAACATATGACCCAGACATATATGTACAGAATATAGATATTACCTTGTATACTTACTTGAGAAATGCAAGTCTTTGAAATTCCACAGTGAACTCTAAAAGGTCAAATAAAACTTTGCAGTATTTCTTCAGTGGGATAATAAATTTGGAGTAAAATCATTTGGCAGCAAAATGTCACCTGAACTAATGTAAGGATATTTATAATTGTATCCTGTTTAGTGTGGGTAGTCATATATTTTGATGCAAAAAGAATATTAATGTGTTTGATGGGGCGTAGGGGAGCACTTCAGACCCTAATAAGAGCGTTATGCAATATGTAGCATATGTAATGTATTAACTTTCTAAAATTCCCACAAATTCTGGATTCTAAGACGCATTTGGCCCCAAAATGGCTTGGATAAGGAATTGCAGACTTGTAGCATAACCTTCCCTTTCTCACTGCTTCCAGCACTAAAAAGTCAAGTCCAGGCACCACTCCTACAAAAGTGTTTTGGGTGCCGTCCAGTCTACAGGGAAACTTTTCAGGGTCTATATGAATTCTAGTTATTACCCAGACAAAATTAGAAAAGCACCTGCAAAAACAAATTCATTTGCATAAAGTAGCATGAAAATGACCACCGCTCTCATTTAGAGCATGAATGTTTTAAACACATTTCACCACCCCCCACCCCAGAAAAGGTTAAATACATCCAAGGTCATATGAAATGGTTCTTTGAAGATAAGTTACAAGCAGATTTGTCTTTTCTGATGCGTCCTGTAGTCCACTGTGTTTGACAGAGTTTAAACTAGGCACTGGCAGAGTTG
This sequence comes from Monodon monoceros, assembly GCF_005190385.1. Lineage (NCBI taxonomy): Eukaryota > Metazoa > Chordata > Mammalia > Artiodactyla > Monodontidae > Monodon > Monodon monoceros. The sequence goes on along the minus strand of NW_021703768.1, from coordinate 63,003,440 downwards.
AATATAGGGGATTTCAGTCTGTAGCAGAAAGGATTAAATCTGATGACTCAGTATCATGGAGTTTTCATTAATTCTTGGAAAGCAAGGAGCTCACAGAAGAAAAAGTAGAGCAAATGCTCAATACATGTAAATAAGCTCAAAATATTCAAGACACAAATGGCCAAGAGATCAAATGTGCTGTTTCTGCATTAATAAAATCAAAGAAAATCAGTATCAGAGCAGTTTCTCTTGAGCTCCTCTAATGTGTGACTTTAAAAAAGTAAACGTGACTAACAAAATTGAAATTTGCAGTTTAAACAACAGTCTTATTTTGTTTCCATGGCAAAGTTTGGGCAAAGGTAGTTTATCGTTAATGTCAGTTTGGCCCAAGAAATATTTCATTCTGAGTTTAACCCAGCAAGCAGACCTTAAGAAACAAACCATAGATATATTAGAAATTCTCACTCTCAGGTCTTAATTATGCCATTGTGTTCCTTACATCCCTTCGACACAATGCTTCTGAAAGTGGGGTTTACCTTGCCATCATTTGGAGACAAGTATTATAAATATGCAGGTTCCTGGACCCGTCACAAACCTAATGAAACCAAATCTATAAGTGGGGTCTGGGAATTTATTATTTTTAACAAACTCCACTGGTGAAACTAAAATTTGAGAACTCTTGTTGGTTTAGCTTCCAAAGCTTACTAATTGCATTTTTTTTTTTAAGGGTAGAACACAGTATTATTTCTACATTGATTTGGAAATATAAAAGTTGTGTACATTTGCTAGGTTTCATAGTGTGACTATGGCTCTTCTACTTTGGATACTTTTTAGGGACAGTGTGATTTGAACACATTTCTGTACTTCTGTAGCAGTAATAGATTAATACAACCAAGAATATTACCAAGAGAGGAAGCAACTCACTCAAGTTAATAACAAGAGCGAATAGTTGTAGTGTTTAACATGAGCCAGGCACTCTTTTGAACACTGCACATATAATTTATTTAATCCTCATAACAACTTTATGAGGTAGATGTCAATATTATCTCAGTTTTCTTAGCTAAGTAATTTCCCCAAGGCCACACAGCCTAGTGGCTGTGTCAGGATCTGATCCAGTTTGTCTGGATCCAGAGTCTGTACTGGATCTCAAAACTACTGTCTCTCAGTTTATGTTCTTGGTTAATTTCCATCCTTCATCACTGAGTTTATTGGAATACGCTCTTCTTTAACGTAAAAAACATCTGTTTATTATCTTATACAATATTCACGAGAACTCTGGTTTCCTCTGAAAGATTTAAATTCTTTCAAAGTGTTGGTTGCTGACGGCTCCTGGCTGAGACCCTTCCTAGGAAGTGCCCTAGGCCAAAGGGCACTCCTTTGCCCAGGATTAAGCCCTCTCCTGGAGGAGGGGAGCGCTGACAGCTTGTGTGCAGGGCTTGTTCTGTTAGTAGGGGGAAAACACAAAGACCTAGCCGCCTTGCCTCAATCTGGGACAACTCTGAGGGGCCTGTGCAATTCCAGAACTCCCTGAGGGATTGGCTGGGGTCTCTGTTACAACTCTTCACAGCTTAGTTCCAGGTCCTCCCTTTGCCCAGTCCTGCTTCCCTCACTCCCTTAGTTCACTCCCAAGAGTAGAACTCCTGAGCACAACTCTCTACTTCATAATGTGTTTTCTGAGTGGACTGACCTGCAAGAGTTGAAGCCAGAACTAGTCATGGGAAATAACTCTGAAGGCATAATTTTAGAGTCAGATCTTCTTCTGACTAGCTAGTAATGAGCACCCACACATCCCAGGTGATGGAGCTCCCAGCATGCTCTAGGGGTACAACTATTAAAACTTCAACCTGTAGTGAATTAGGATGAGATACCCTTGGAAGGGAATGCACTAGCCGGTACACTATGTCAGATGTTTGAGAGGTCCAGGGGAAGTAGTAACTATAAGGACTCCAGAGCTAGATGGCTATTGTTCGGTACCACCAAATACTGGAGAAAGACAATGAAAGGCTACAGGTGAGTCATCACCGATTTCAGGCAATGTGTGAAAGTCTGAGGATCTTCTGGGTGGTATGTAAAGAGACTCAGTTCCTGTTGCTAGAGAACAGAAAAACTGAGGCTTTGGCCCAGGACTAAATTACATAGGGAGCAGAGTTCTCAACTGGGAAAGCATTTTATTGCTAAAAGTTAGGGTCTGATTAGGAAGAAATGGGACCCTCAGATCTGGAATAAAGACATATGGGTGGATTAACCCATTAGCCTTGAAAATCTACATCCCTCAGAAGTCCATGGACCTGCAAAAGTGACCCATTCCTCCCTTTTAAAGATTAAATCTTCGCTATTCCTTAAGGCTGATACGGAGGCCCTAAGAGACAGCATTTATCCCCTTCAGATTGCATCCTACCTCCCCTCCTGTCCATAAAAGATTTGTGGTCAAAAAAGTAAAGTGAGAATAAGGTTTGTGGGTGCAGGTGCAGGTTAGGTAGGTAGTTGAACAGGGTGGCGCTAGTACACAATGAATTTGACTAGTTGGCAGATACATAATGGAAGAGGGCTTATCTGCAAGATGATGATTGATGCTGTATCATGCAACTTACAGTGGGTTAAGGAGGGAAGATGGACTTGTGGGGGAGAATGGCTAAAACACACTAAAATGGTAGAGCCAGAGTCGTGATGAGATTGAAGAATAGGAGCACTCGAGAAAGTGAGCAGGAAAGATAGGAGGGGGTGGTCAGAGAATGTGGTATTTGTCCTTGAGATTTCAGAGGTGGACAGCTATTGGCGATGGTGAGGTCTAGGAGAGGGTTGCTAAGGTGGGAATGGAGGAAAAGTTTGCTGGAGATGAGGAGGAGATCAAGGCACTAACAGGAAGAGTGCTGGATGGATCACATGTATGGATGTTGAAGTCAACTAGAGTGTTGAAGAAGGAAGGGGCAAAGAAAGGCAGTGAGCCAGGTTCTAGACTCATCTAGAGTGAGGATCAACGAACAAGAGGTAGATATAGGGCTTCCCTGGTGGCGCAGTGGTTGAGAGTCCGCCTGCTGATGCAGGGGACACGGGTTCGTGCCCCGGTCCGGGAAGATCCCACATGCCGCGGAGCGGCTGGGCCCATGAGCCATGGCCGCTGAGCCTACGCGTCCGGAGCCTGTGCTCCGCAACGGGAGAGGCCACAGCAGTGAGAGGCCCGCGTACCGCAAAAAAAAAAAAAAAAAAAAGGTAGATATAGATGACAGCAACGGGCCATTGGTACTTACCCAACAGGCAAACCTGTACTTATGTACCTAGCATAGTGCCCAGCAGGCAATAATAAATATTTGGATACCACGGCATGAATGTATCTGTTTGATGGCATGCTTCTAGACTTGGGTCAACATAGTGGTCTTTCATGAGAGCTTAGAATATAACTGTGCACCAACCTGCTTCTGGGTGTTCCACAGCAGCTTCTGGGGTCCAGGGCCCTGCCTTCACATAGCCCCTCTTCTCCAGTGCAAAGACAAAACCTCCATCTCCAATCATGACCTCTCCAGAATTTAACCGTTCTAGGATGCCCTAAAATTACAGAAGAGGAGGAAGAAAAGTTGTTACTTGAATTTTTAAGACAGTTTTCTACCTTTAGAACTTTTGCTATCATATTCTTGAGAAGTATGATTTCTTTAGAATTCTCAGAAAATATCTATTTTATACAGAAATTTGTGACTATATTGAGAATCACCAGAATGCTAATATATTGAAAGTTTGTGTATCCATGTGTATGTGACAGGGATGGGGTCTTTCCGAACACACTAAAGAGTATTTGAAGAATATTGTGGGAGGACGTTATGTTTGAATAAATATCTTCAGAGGGATTAAATGAAAAGGTTTTGTTGTAAGGCCTCAAATAAATACTTAAGCACACCTTCTTGAAATGGTGATTGTTAGTCTTTCTTCTTATTCTATCAATAAACTAAAGAGAGGATTATATTTTATAAAGAAGTTGAAGTGGCATACAATGTTATTAAGGCATTTTGAGACTGAAAAGTCAAAAGATATTTGGTGAAGACAGAAGGAAGGAGATACTACCACAAAGAGGGCCAAGTCAATTAAAGACTTCTGTCTCTGGCGTTAAAATTCAGTTTCCATAATAGCAGCTGCATTATGCTGTCCAGGAAGTTATGAGTATGCACAGCCCGCTCTCTACAAGTGAGAGAACAGGAAAGAGACAGGTAAATAAAATATTTGTAAACTAATTTCTAATCCAACCTCCATACCTATTCCATTTACAGTACTATGCAATAATTACGCTGGTGTTAATAGAGAAATTTTGAACTTAATATTTTTAAAGGGCTTTGTGACTTAGAAAGTGATTTTCTAGTGTAACCATTTTTTTTTAATTTCAAAAACTCATAGCCTTTAAAAATAAAAGGTACCCTAATTCAATTTAGGTCACTCTGATTTTACAAATGAAGAATTAAGGTCCAGAGTCTCTGAGTAATTTATACACGGTCTTCCAGGTGCAGTGTATATGGCCTCCTGATTCTTTTATCCTTAAATGGTATCTAGATTTGATTTTAAATGGGGGTGGGGAGGGTGGGATAGCCCTGAAAAGGCCGTGTAAAGTAATAACTTGGAATGTACTTACCTGTTGTGTTCCATTTATTACTAATAATGGTTGACAAAACAAATGCTGATATAACAAGGGTTACAAATTCTGTGAGAGACATTCATAGGCTTTTCTGTCTTAGGTCCTCACCAACTTCTGCCTCTCTCCCACACCATTTTGAAACTGGTGCTCAGAGAAAAGAAACATCTGACATTTCTACCTTAAAGCAGTGAAATAGGACTATGCTATATATTCTTGAATAGCCCTTCCACATAGAAAAGATGTCAAGTGTACAAGTCCATGAGATAACAGATACAAAAATATAGAATTGATCACATGTAATTTTGAAATCCAAATACCTGTCATGATTACAATGTGTCTAAATGTCACATTTTTAGATTGACATATATACACTAATATGTATAAAACAGATAACGAATAAGAACCTGCTGTATAAAAAAATAAAATTCCAAAAAAAAGTCACATTTTAAAACTACAACTTTGATCGTTATGACCCAATTAACAAGAAAAATAGATATATTGCTAGTCGGTGCAGTTGTATAAAAACATGAACAACAGTCAAATAAATGAGATATGACTGGCTACTAATTTTCATTTGGGTGACGTAATTCATGATATTTTATTCAATCACCTAGCAACTCTCATTGGACTCTTGTGTGTGTTTTCAAACTTTAGTAGCACAACACTTAAATGCACAGCATAGCTAAGAATCTGATATTTGGTGGCAGAGTGGCTAGTGGTGATTCAATTACCATGCTGTACATTAGTTTATTGAACAATTACATCAGGAAGAACACTCTCTTAGATTCTACTGCATTTTTAAATTACCTGAACTTCAGACTTTCTTGTTCCTAAGCTAAGTGGCTTTTTTTTTTAATGGAATGTGCTATGAGAAAATGCTCAAGATATTGTTTGTGAAAAAGTGTTGCAAAGCAATATGTGTAATATCAGACTTTTTGTTTAAAAAGTACATATTTGCCTAGACAATAAACTAGCACAATATACATCAAAATGTAGTAGACACTGTTCTTAGTGGTTTTCCTAGTTGTTTACAATGAACATGTGTTAGTTTTGTAACATATGTTTTAATTTTAATCAGAAGTATAGAAGTATTATTGTCCATATTTTGACAGTGACATAGGCATGGAAACAAGGTTACCAAAGAAACTTTTTTTTTTCTTCCCATCTTATGTCCATCTGTTGCTAAAATAATCCTTTAGAATGTTTCATTTTGTGAGTTTGAGTCTGGGGTAGTGGATTAGGATTTATGGCAACGTAAATCGGGCCAAACCAAGAAAAAATTTTAAATCTCTATGGGAATCGTCCTTTCCAGCCTACGTCAGCTATTCCTTTAGTAGATATATGGATTGGCAAAATTCTCCACCTAACTGAACAGGTGACAGCCTATAATCGGTTGCCATCTCAGCATCTTAAATCCTGGAACTGCATGGCATTTAAAAAAATTAATTGAATTAATGTTTTTCCTTGTGTGGAGGTCTTTTTAATTTGAAGTGGGGTCATCCCTTTAGAAACTAGGTACAGCCCGTTTCTAAAGGGATGGCTGGCAATGAATTTGGGAGGTGGACCTGCCCCCACAGTCCTTACAGCTGCAGGAGTACAGTTGGCCTGGCCCTGTCTCCTTCGCTGCCATTCCCTGGGCCCCTGCCAGGCATGGAGTTGGGTGCTTTGACACCCAAGGGGCAAGCATATTCCCTACTCCCTCCGTCCTTCTCTTCCCACTCCTAACCATAGTCCTACTCTCAGTGCATCCATCCATCCATCCATCCATCCATCCATCCATCCATCCATCCAT